>NC_143439.1:47714815-48017846 GCF_987193195.1 Phasianus colchicus
AAATGGTTTACAATCATGACATCTCACAGCAGCCTGGCTCACCACTTATGCAAAATAAAAAATGACGTTAAGCCTAAACATATTCTTTTACATCTTCTGGCAAGTCGAGATTTTCTCCTAATTTATTAATAACTTTGATTGGCAGAACACACTAAACATGCCAGCATCCATGACCAATATAGATGAAACTCAACTGAGCTGACAAGAGAATTTTCTTCAGTTCTTCATCCAGTTCTTACTCATCCCAGGTATCTCCATATTTATTTACTTTAACTAAAGAAGAGAAAGAAACAGTAACCATGTTATTAGTTTCAAGTGCAAAAATTACAGTGTCAGAAGGTATGGTGCACTGTCACTGAAAGTGTTGAGTGGGGAAAGCGTCAGTCACAGCACAACAGACATCTAATTAAAGATATTTTTGAACAAATGGGGAGAAGATCTCATTTGTTATTCTTTAAGGATTTATCCTCAGTTCAGAAGCCTACTGTGCTCATTCCTACCCTGTAGAACTTGTAATTACTTGGAAACAAATGCAACACGTGGATGAAACAAAGACAATTGGAGGAAATAGGCAAGAAATGTTTCAAGAAATATGTGGCTACATAATGTAGTTACGTGCACAATTGGATGGATTCAGGATAGTTCAAAACACAAACAAAATGAAATCAGTACTCCCTACTAGGAAACCACTCAGCCATTATTATTTGGCAGCTTCCTTTAGTATTTAAGCAAGTCAGAGAGGAAAAAAACAAGTTACTGGTCTTTAAGAATTTACTCAGATACATTGTGCATAACTGAAAAATGGACAGTAAGTGAAAAGATTCTCTCCTGAAAGTGAACTGGAAAGTGTCTGTAATTGCCTGCCATTGCTGACAGTGTAGAGATGGAACTATATGATACAGAAAGAATGCTGATGCTAGTTAGGCACTCTTTATAAACTGACTTGCAGTTTAGTTAGTAAGCCCAGTTATTAACGCCTACCTACAGTAGAAGCAGTGGAACAGAACAGCATACTGTCCTTGTTTCAATGAGAAGACAGCAAACTTAGTATAACACACTGACAAATCTGTTTTAAGCAGATTGATATTGCAGGTGAGGCACATGAGAAGCTGCCTCCAACTAATTTGATTTCCAGTTCTTTTCACCACAGCTCATTTGTTGACTGGAATGGTCCAGTCCAATTCACTGTGCAGCTACACAAATTCATATTGCTATAACAAAGGGAAAAGAAAAGGCACCATCAGACAAAAGCTAGAGACTGCTTACAACTGGCTTAAGCATGGTTAGTTTCCTCTTCTGTCCTTGACACAGAAGACAGAAACCTCTGTCTCCTATTGGCAGTCTGGGTCTGGATATAGATACAGGAGATGAAGAAAGGGGTAACGAATCAGGATGCACAAAGAGGACGTACATAACAAGTAACATGTCCCATATGGACAAGAAGCTTTAACAGATTTTAGCTCACAATATCAGGATCCCTTAACTGTAGATTTAAATGTGCCTCCACTTACAGAACATTTCTCAATTTTTGTACTCCCTTCTTACTTTTTTTTTCCTAACAATGGAAATAAGGTACTCATAAAAGTTTATTTACAAATCTCAAGCATTGCTCAATGTAGTTCTGGTCCCAAAGCCTGACTATACTCATCAAATAGAACACATAAATTTAACTGAATACAATGCTGTTGATCAATATTTTATAATAAAAGATTCCAGACAACTAAAACTACAATAATTATTGCATTCTCATTTGTAGCCATAAGATTTGCCATGCAGTATGGCAAGGTTTGCAGAACGCTACTTGAAATCTAAGTGATGTTTCTAGTGGTTTTCTGTTTGTGAAGAAATATCTTGAAAAAAAACATTCTGTAAATCAACTGACAGCTGATTGAACTTACAATCTGAAACTACAACTTCAATGTTTTACTTGACCGAGTCATGTGATAAAGAAAATAAAAGGCTGTTATTCTCTTAATGATGTAATTAAGTCTTTACCCAGTAATTTTAATTTTAAGTTTTATTTCAAGACTAGAAGATTTTTCTAAAGGCAAACGATCTGGAAAAAGTATTTCACGAGTATATAACAGACTGACACTCCTTAAAAACACTGTTCCAAAGTTTACTATTACTGCTTCAGATCTTTTTGCATTTATATATCTTTTTATATATTTATTACAACCAAATATGCCCAACAGGTGACATTATCTATTCTTACAAATCTTTTTACATTATCATTGAGAAGACATTTGGTTTTGCTGCATACAAAACCAAATGATTATAGCTTAATAGTCCTTCAATCTGGTAAAACACTTATACTGGTAATATCTTTTTCCACAGCTGTCATACTAAATAATACAGTTCTAGAGCAGGTAAGTATGAATTGCTACTGATGTCTCCTTTTAAAAAACAACTGTTCAAGTCAGAAAGTTGATTGGAGTCTTATTCTTTAGAGCACTGCATTCTTATTTTGTTGCCTACATTTTTGTTTCTCATTGTGAAAACAAATCTTGATATTGTTGCTAAATACTGTTTCCTTCCTTTGCATTTTAATGTAGAATAATGAATCTCTACAAACAATACTGCTATAGAAATGCACTAATTCCACAAGAAACAATTCATAAATACCCCCCACTCCAAAACCATCAACTGTACTCTATTCTTTGAGAACAATGCTATCTGAAACACACCCCCCCTCTTCCATAGCTAAAACTCTTCAGTACAGCTCAGAGTTCAGAGAATTCTCTGTTGAAACACATTGCTCAATGTATTAAAAAATAAAATAAATATATATATATTTTTTTAAATGAGATTTTTAGAGTCTGGCACCAAGCTAGAGAAGAAGAATTATTATTTGCTATTGGAAGATGGGTATTTCTGATAAGACCCTATTGCATATCACATACCTGGAGACACTGCAACTGTAAGTTGTTTAAAGGGCAGGCAGAATTAAGCTTTGGGTTTGTAACTATCTTTAAAATTATTGCTACTGTTTGAATTTACCACGTGTTGTTGTAAATCAGCACAGTACCTTCCTTAACTGGTCTTTCCCGGGGAAATTTGCCTGCAGTTTCTGCCTTCGGTGGTGACATTACTTCATATGTCTCTCTGTGTTTATTCCTCAATTCCTCATACGTGACACTTTTTTTTTTACGACTTTCTTCTGGAATTGGAGGAGCTTCTACAAACACAACAAACACAAGAATACCAGAAATGGCATCACATAACAAAACTTATCTACAGCCTCTGCCAGAATGCCAGTTAATTACAGCTCAATCTCAAACGAAAATGAGAGTTACAGCTCCAATTCTAAATGCAACTGAGAATGTATGTGGTCCTTTTATCCATTCCTTTTATCCTTTTCATTTTGGCTCTTTGGTTTAGATCTATTTTAAGTTAGTGTTGTAATTTTACCCCCCAAAAAAGCCTAACAAGCAAATGGTACCTGATAGATAAAAGAGTTCTGGTCACTTCATATAAGATTAATGCTCATCACACATTTGATACATTTGTAATTTCTGAAGAGAAATCTGGATGAATCTAAAGTGTTTTTAAAAGTCTTTTAAATTCTGCTATCAAAGGATGAGATCCACAACCATCATACATCACTTGATATACATTTCAATTTACATTTGTAATGCAGAATCTTGGTTCTATAATTAAGGCTTTACAAATCATTGATATTTGTGATGAAGTATTATTATAATTCCCTTGACATGTGAACATGTGAAATTTCTATATAACTAAAAGTGAGTTGCACAAAAGGGCTTTTTTTGTTTTGTGTGTGAAGCAAAACATTTTCCATCAAGAAATTAAGAATCCAAACTAATTCAAAATATGCAACTCTGCATTGGATAGCAACAGACTCCTTTGTGTACCACAGCGGCCAGACTTCAGAACAGTGTTTCCCCTGCAATACCAAAGCACACAGTTCACACTGGACTGATGGGAACAACTGCACAGAACAGTACTTTAAAACCCTTTTACTTCTCCATGAGAAAACCAGCTGTCACGTGAGAGAACACATTCTGCATTCAGTTCTCAGAGAACTTAAAAATTTATCACATTAAAAATAAAAACCAAAAACACAGCTTTAAGTCATGGAACCAGCAGTATGCAATTAAAGCACCATCACTAGTGAAAATTAAATAATTCTGAAAGGCAAGCAGATAAATGGTAGAGACTGTGGCTTATGTAACACAATGAAAAGGCTGGCACATTCATCTTAATTTAAATAAAAAAGAGCTTCAAGTCAGAACATGTATTTTGCAGGTCCAGTTTCCTAAGAGACTAAGCCTTGCAAATTCATTTACTTGCAATTAAAGCTACAAAATAGAAAAGCACCTGCATTTAGCTTACAGTTAGAAAATAATACATGTATTTGCCTTCTGTCTCAAAACAATTCCAGGAACTTCAAGGTTTTCACTGAAAAACACTATTATGCATGACTTCATGGAATGAAACTAATTTTACTGAGAGAGCTAAGAGAAAGGCAAGAGTACTACAAATTGCTAAATATTAAGACAGATCCCACCTTGAACATTATAATCGGTAATTCCTGTAGGTGAAGATTCATTCAGGGAAGCACTGAATGGAACGGGTTCATAACTAGAGAGGCCTCTATCTGTGGAACTATAATCATCTGAATAGCCAGAGGACAGTGGGAATCCAGCTTTTGGAGAAGATTCAATAAATGATTGAGAAGGCATATCTGAAAATTCAGATTTTCGACTGGAATAGCTGAAAAATAATACAAATAAACATTAAATACTAAAAGTTAAAGTTAAAATAAACTATGAGCAACATTATGTGCAGCTCAAGATCTTACCCTGTTTAACGGTTTAGTTTCCAATAAAATTAACTGAACTGCCTTAACAAAAGGTATTCTCTTTAAACACTGCAAAAATCTCTATGAATCCTTCCCTAACACTCATTGATTCTTCCCAAAAACTTAACTCATACTCCCAGATCAGAAGACAAAAGAGAAAGTGTTTTGCACTTTAAAACACAGAAATGACAGTCCTTTCCCTCAGGGACTCTTCAGACAGAAAAAACACAACAGACACAAATAGTACAGGGTGTGTCCTTGTAACAAGCTATAACATGCAAACAACAGTTATTTCTAAAGATCTTTTAGGAAGAATTTGCAATTAAAAACCATTTATTATTACAAATGGTATAATTGATCAATAATACAGAACAAAAGAAAAGGAGAAATAAGATCTGTCTTGGGGAAACAAAACTACAATAATTTACTGAGCTGCTGAATTAATTTTTCGGAAGAAACATTGATGAATTTTCTCTGAAAGAAAAAGGTCATACAAAAATACTCCTGAATCTGATGTCTGATGGTACCTACTCAGAACGGCCTGATAAATCACTTCACAGTAATGTGTCAGGTCTATCAGTAATGCCATCCTCTTGGTGCTACTAGTCCTTCTTTGTTCATTTTTTACTTTAAATTTTTGCTTAGTTGTATATTTAACTTCATACAAAGACTTGCAGTGAATATTTGTTTTGTTCTCACATAGCATATTGCATAAACATACACAGCTAAGCCATCGTTTTCTCCATCATATTTTTAAAGTATTTGCAAACACAACATTAAAGAACAACGTAATCCTTTAGCTCCCTACTCCTTTTTAACTGCAAAAACAATTACACATTAATTAGCAGATGTATAATGGCCACAAATAAGTGTGCAACCATTTCTGTCACTGGCTTTAAAAGCTAGTATACATGGATGACAATGTAATTTGAATGAATTTAAACTCATCGTTCACCAGGAAAAGAAAAAAAGTACAGTGTAGCAAATACACTGTACCAGATTTCTCAGATACTGAAGGAAGGACTATTAAAAGATCAAGAGGTGTAATGATGCAGCACATGACTGCTCACCTACAGTGTGCAGAGCAAATGCTCATGATAAAATCTTATTAAAAGCTGTGGAATGGTGGGGAAGAGGGTCCAGCTGAGTTTATGCAGTAGATGTATTAAGCGGACATTGCTAAAACTCATCAGAAATTAAAAACAAATTAAAATAAAGATAAACCTTGCAGACAAAACTGCTAAATATTAATTGGTAGAGTAATCAAGAATTTAATCAAGTCCTACATGAACATCTGACAAATCTTTGCACAGGGAAGCAGCAGGGCTACCACTCCCTATCCAAAGACTGTTCTCTTGATTTTAATTCAAGGGTTTAAATGAGACATTCAAAAAGTAATTTGTAATTAAGAAACAGTTGAGGTAGAAAACATTCTGGAACAAAACAGGAAATAGTTTTAAGAACTTGATGAGTTTCTCATATGCACAGCATAACTTCGTTACAGATGTAAAGGATTTAAACAAACAGCCACAAGTTTGACCACCATGCTTCTTCCTGCATGATATTGTTTACTGAGCTCTTTCCTTTGATAAACACTGAAATCATTTCCACCCTCTTCCTACTTAAATCAAACTAAACTATGAGAAAAGCTTCCAGAAGGTAACACTATTTTATTTCAGTTAACTTAGTTTACTTCTCAACTGAGGAGGGCGACTTCTGATGTCACACTACCACAAGTAAATTCCACAGGAAACCAACGTATCTTAATTTACAGGGAATACATTTTCATAAGTAAAATGTTTATTTTTCTATTTGTCAAAGTCATTTATTTTATGTATTGAGTTCAAAATGTGTGTTTTTATAGCTGGTCAATTGATACAGATGATACAGCTTCCAGAAAGTAGTAGAAAGGGGCAGAAGGGGAAAGAGGGAAGGTACAGATCTGAAGATCTTTGAAAGCTGTCAATGCAGCCTTGATCTCTTTGGTCTTTAAAATGTCTTATCCTAGAAAAAAGCGTTACATTTAAAAGAGAATGAAATTCTTACGAATGTGAACTGTGTCTCTGAGCCTGTCGCAGAACATCTCCTATTGGGGAGTCCTTCAGCTTCTTAAATTTCTCGCTACAGATAGGCAAGTAGGATATCTTTCCAGCCAGGTATCCACACATTCCAGCAACTTTATTAAAAGAAGGAAAAAAAGATGTTTTTATATGCTGAATAATAGCATTTAACATAGTTTTAAAATAAATAATTCCAAATGAATTTCACAGCATCTTGAATAAGAGATAAAAGCAGTTGACAATCTGAAACAGAAAAAAAAATGCAGTAATCATCTCTTTATTACTTCTGCGAACAAAGGGTACTAAAAACAAATGCAAGAGCTAAAGGAAGACATATGGCAATGACTTAAGCATGACATGAGCATCAGGTGATCTAAGGTAACAATTAATGACTGAAAGGTGACAAGGAATTCTAATCAGCTTTTCCCAAGCTCCAAAAACAACAATTGACTATCAAAGATGATAAAATGGTCAGGAGTAAACAAAGGTAGAATACTGTAAGAATTTAATCCACTGAAACAGATGGATCTTGAAAAGTATGAAGAGAAATCTATAATATTTTGTACTAGGCTCCAGCATTAAACTAGTTTTACAAGTGAACTGGTGGAACTCTTGTAATCTTAAGGAAAATGCTTTCAATTTAGTGCATGAGACATTTTATCTGCTAGGCAGGACAAAAGTCTAAATGATCACAGTAGTTTTTTTCTGGAATGAAAGCTGTTGATTTCCATCAGTTGGCCCTTCAGGTTTATGAGTGGGCACAAAGGAGCAGAGCTCAGAAGCCATCAAAAGAATCTTTGTTATTTGTAGGACTAGAAGGACTAGATCCCTTCAGATGCAAGGAGTATTTACTAACTATGAAGGCTAAAGACTAAATCATCCTTAAGACAGGTAAGAGTTAATTACCAGTAACGTTAATTCCTCAAAACCCTCACACTGTAGATTATATTACCCAGGAATCAACATAGCAGGGGATTTTATCCTACCATACTGAAATTGTGATTCCTGTTATAAAGCCCGTATTTTCCAAAAAGGGTAAAAAAATGTTTTCCAAGGGAAAGAAAAGCCACAAGCAAAAGCACAGGTTACAAATATTTACTGACAAGAAGTGTCAGGGTTTAACTGCTTGGAAGAAAAAGGAAATGCAAGATACATAACATGTGTGGACAGAAAAATTAAAAGCCCTTAAAATGCTAAAAAAAAAAAGAACTCTTAAACTCTTGAACTTGTTTTTCATCAACTATGAGCTAGCATCAGTACTTGGAATTGCACATGTTCTTCTTTCAGAGCTCATGGGGGAAAAAGAAAACAAAAATAATTACAGTGGTGCTGCTTCCTTCAAGCAGATTTCACTGCAAGAGGAACATACAGTAAAACTATGAGACACCATGTGGAGCTGGCAATAATTTCCAGGAAGAACCTGTAGACAGCAGCCACATCTGACTTAAACAATGAGGATGGAATGAGAACTGCTTAACTCAGGCCTTTTAAACCACGACTGCATCCTCCCAGAATTCCAGTACTGGAACTGTATCTGCTAACCCGCACAAAGCTACCTACTGAAACACAACCAAAACACACTTTTTTTGGAAGATCTTCTCATTTAAAATGAAAGCCTATACGCCTATCAGTGTACACTGAAGATAAGCTAGAAGTATTTCAGTTTATAGCCACAGTTTCAAGAACAGTTGGTCTGGTCCATTTCAAAACTTAGCTCTGCTAAATAAATGGAACATGGTCTTCAGTGACACGTGTAGGATGTGTCAGGGAAATAGTAATTCTATTATTCATTAGAAATGTTTGTACTGTTTAGTGTTCAAAAAAAGCAAGTAGAACTTGCTATAAACAAATGGCAGCCCTGGTCTCTCACATTCATTTATCTGCCTAAACAACACTTCCTTCACCACAAATCATGACTTTTGCCCTCTTCCCACTGAAGTAAACTGTGATAATAACTGGCTGTAACTGGCTGCATCTGGGCAGATTGGCAAGATGGTGAGTTCCTGTTTTACTGTCATGTATTATATTCAAATGGATAATTTATTATTATTATTATTTTTATTATAGTTAATCCAAAATCATTCATGAGAAATTGCTGTCTTCCCATAATTGTATAACAGAACATCCAGGAAAAAAAAAAAAAAGCACTAAAATAGCATGAATGGGACAAATGAGACACATGAATAATGACCTTCAAATTAGGAAGGGAGGGGTGGGTGTACCCTGGCAAAGTCCCTCGAGCCAACTTCACTGCAGCAGCAGTATTCTTTTCCAATATTTTAGGAGATATTATTTGGACCTACTAACTTTCATACAACGTCAAAAAGTTTTATTTGTCAAAGCAAAAATATTGAACAGATACTGCAAATACTAAATATTGTTAAACATCATCAAAAATGATGTTCTGATAGAAGCACCACAAATTGCTAGCATATGCAGTTCAGGCGTTAGCAAAAGAAAATGTTACTGCATGTGTTTGTTTCTTACCTCCTGCAAAGTTTACACAGCCAAAGGAAATAAAAGCTAGGTCAAAAGAGCATTTTTACTCAGTTCTTCTCAGTTGTAATACCCTGAATAGATGCTTAATAGCAACAGGTTACATTCCTACACACACTCCTCCTTAAGCATGAATTTATTTCTGACGAATTTCTGATTCATCTTTAAACTCCATCACAGAAAAATACTGATCCCTAGCAGACCATAATGAAAAGGAAAATAAGTAAGGAAACTTATATAATGTCTGTTTACAGTGCTTTTATCTTACATTTTCATATTACACTTGTCAAGAATAGTTCCAATCTTACAACTTTTTAGAAAGCCTAAAAGCAAAACTTGTGCCAAATCTGTTGCACAAATTCAAATATGACAAATTGCTCTGCCTCTTGATACAGTACAGTTGTTTTTCAGTATTATATGCTGCTTTTAAAAAACATCACAAAGAAATTACTGACTGATAGAATCAACTGCAGGAGGTGAACTTTACTCATTGGATATATCAGATCATATAGGCATGATCATCTTTTACTGATCTAAGCACAGAGTGAAGTCACAGTCAGTCAGCCAGCTGGTCTCATGAGAGTTACACTGAGTAACAGACTCCAGAACCTAAGTCACAAATGCCAGCTAACCTGTACACAGCTTTTACTTACATGCAACTTTAGTAAAGGAGCCAAATCTTGAGCTATCTCTTAGAATGCCTGAAAATGAGAAATCAAAGTAATAAATAACAAGTTATTAAGTTGAAAAAAACATTGACTGTTCTATGAATGCAAAATGAAAATTCTATTGCATAATACCAAGGATGGTAGACAACATTTTTACACTTAACACTCAAAAGAATGCAAGAACACTGGAATTCTCCATACAATTCTAACAATCTGAGAATTAGCTCTTTAATACCACAGAGTACCACTACAGTCAATAGAACATACTGTTTGATAGTCACAGAGATATTGTATTTGTTGGGCAATATAGACTGAGGAAGAATTTCATTCTAATTTAAAGTTCTTCTCCTTCTTTAGCTTCAGAAAGTGCATGCCATATAGCTTAAGAGTCTGAACTCTCATAGTTAAAATTATTATAGCATCTTTATTAAGCAGAAATGTTTTATCTCAGCAAGTAAAAACAAAACCAGGCATATTACAGCTTACCTTTTTTGATTAAGAAACTAGTAGCTAGCATGCTTGCTGCAGCCAAAGGAAAAGCTGTGAAGAAGAGAAGTTACTTCAACACAATTTTCAATGTAATTAACAAAACATACAGTAAAATGAGAGACGCTAGGTCTTACTAAATTCATTTATATGAGAATATATATACACAATTAACAAACTATAAAAACTGAACAATTCTCAATTCCAGCTTTTGAAACCTGCTACAAGGTATGCAATACTGGTTAATGTGTCATCTTGCTCTCAGACTTCACGCTTCCCAAAACGTAAGAGCCAGTTGCAGCTGGGGTAATGGGGCAAGGTGCTGACATCTGGCTACAGTTGCTACAGCATCAAAATGCAACACTTCAAACCTGAAAGCATACACAGGCTTTTAGAAGAGATGGGTGCATAGAGGCCAGAGCCTCTAAAAATTGTTGATGATAAAAAGGTTTGATTTTGGTTTAATATGAAAATGTTTAAATAATTTCAGCTCTCTAAGAGACACAAAATAACTGAATTAAAATGAGATAATTGGAAGAGTCAATCAAATCAAAGAGTCCATCAGCAATCAAATAACGGAGCAGGTTATTTTTGTAGTATATGGATCAAGCTACCCAGCTTTGGGGTAGGGTCAAATGCAGAGAAGCCAATAAACACAAAACTGCATTGCTACCGAGTCACAATCTGCTTGACTGATGGCATCAGTTTTTATCATATTGAATGACTTCAGATAGCAGGAAGCACTTTGAGATAGCAAGAAGCAAAAGCTTTCAAGCAATTATAATATTTGGAAGATAACACTGTTTTGAAACTATTTGTAGAACCAAGAACACAGAAGATATAATAATACTGAAATAATGAACGTTAACAAAGCTAAACGTAATGGCAATGGGGACTCATAATGAAATTACATTTTAAGCAAGTCTGCAATTATAGATGTTACAAAAAGACTACGTGAATTACATTAACTTGGCCTAGGGGGATTTTTTTTATTGTAAACAGCACTAAGTTCTTAGTGTTTTGAAGCACACAATTTGTTCATTAAGTTCCTATGTTAAAAATAAACAGAGTTTTAATTTTTACAACACTATTAAAATACACATTGCAAACTGCTGCTTTTTCCTTCATAAATTCAGACAGATGTAAACTAGATTAGGAATCCAACCAGTACATTAAGGTAAACATGACCAGATGTCACATTTAAGAACAAGTATGGGCTCCGTGGTTTACAAGAGAGGTCAAAGCAACATTTCAAAGACAACATAACCCTCCAATCCACTGAATATTAAAATCCTACAGCTTTAGGGATGCTAGGGTAGATCTTCTAAAAGTTCAAGTTCTCTGAGATACAGAATGCCAGCTTAGATTTAAATCTAAGTTTAAAAAAAAATAGTTATATTAAAAAATCTAGCAGAACTTGTTGCAGGGGAATTCAGTTTAACCTTCAGAGCTCAGAAATGATTTATAGGCCCAGCATAAATATTCTGGACATCACAGGTTACACGTTATTGTGGAAACAAATGCTACAATGTGGGCATACACATGACATAAAATGGTAACTAGAAATTAAAACAGCGATTAGAAAACAAAAATTTTGAGTCAAACATAAAATCACCGTGAATAAATATGCAGGTGTAGAAATTAAACGGAAGATTAACAAATCAGAGGCCTTTCTCAATTTTCACTGTGATTGCAAAAACTACAGTGCTTCAGGAATGAAAGAAATCTTAGGTAAAAACACTGTGAAGCTGGAGTGTCAACAGCAGGTCATTAGTGAAGGGAATGTAATGCATCCTAGTCAAAATGGGGGAAACGGTCCTATCAAACCTGACTCACCTCGGTACCGGGCGCTCTCTTCTGCACACTCCTTGAGGAGCCTCCGTTCCTCTTCTGTTGGCACATAGTGCTTAGGGACTGTGTTCTTTCGTGGGGGAGAGCAATTAAAGAGAGAGCAAAAAGATTGAGGATTCTTCAATTAAAAACTTGTGACTTTCAGACCTCACAGTACCCATACTTTGATGCAGCTATGATGAAGAAGCTAGCACCTTCCTGCCTATAAATGTCGTGAGAGAAAAAAAAGAAACAAAAAACTTCTGCAAAACAGATTAAAAGAGAGAAGATTAAGAAGATTAAATGTGTGCTCAAACCCAGACTGTTCCTTTTTCCTGGGGAAGGCAGCTTTGGACTCTGCAACCCACCTCCGGATTTAAGGAATTTGGGCAGCTCACTGAGCATCTTACATTTGTCAGGGCTGCAGCACCGCGACACGGGTGCGTTCCCACCTGCACCCAGCACGGCCGGGCCGCAGCTGCGAGACGCCCGACAGAGGCACTCCCTACAGCCAGTCTGGGGTAGAGACACCCGCCGTCCCTGCGCGTTCCGCCGAGGCCCGGGCCTGCGGCGAGGTGCCAAGGTCGAGGACAAGCAGGCCTCAAGGGCACGGAGGGCGGGAGGGCACGGCACGGCGGCCTCAAGGGCCGGCCGGAGCCGCACAGGGCCCGCCCGCAGCCAGACCGCCGTGCACGCGTGTGAGCGAGGGGCCGCGGCCTCGGGCTTCACGCCTAGCGGGAACGGCTCCGGTCCCGCAGGGTCCCCACAGCTCCCGGGGCCTCCAGGACCGGGGCCTCCAGACGCGCGCCCGTACCTCAGGCGGGTCGCCGAGCTCCCTGCCGCCGGGGCCCTGCCCGGCCTCCATGGTGGGGCGGGGGCAAAGCGAACCCGGGCGGGCGGCACCGGGAGAACGGGGACCGGAAGTTCCCTGACGCCCCTCCGCCAGGCGCAGCGGCCGACCCGGAAGTGGATGCGGGCACCGCGCAGGCGCGGGGCTGGACCCGGTGCCGGGCAGGGCCTGGCAGCTGCCGGCCTGGGGCGGGTGGGAGGCTGTAGGCTTTGGGAGCTCTGTCAGGGCTTCCTGTCTCCGGCCCGCGGTTCCGCTGCGGAAACAGGAAAGGAGGACGGGGAGCCTCGTGTCGGTGTGGCAGTGCGCTGCCCGTGCCTGCTCCGCTCGTTGTTATTATTTTTTTTCCCTCGATGTGAAGGCTGGGTGCGGGCGGTGCGGCCGCCTCGCATCAGCGGGCGGGACGCAAAGCATTAATTTCAATAGAGAACATTTCCTTCCTGTGCCTTATCTTGTTTCCTGCCTTCTTAAAGAGTGCCACCCTCTAATAAATGTGAGCAGGCACAGCTTCAGCAGTGGCGAGTCCTGTAAAGGTAATCGGTTCGTGGCTGCTCTCCTTTTTACAGCGTCGGTGTTCGCATTGTTAGTGCCAGGCCCCTCGCTTGGCTGCATGCACGGTTCCCCTTCATTTAAACGAAGCCCGAGGAGGAGCCTGGCAGGCAGCTACCTGAGCTTGGTGGTGAGGATGGTGCTGGAGGGCGTTTGGAAAGAAGAGTCTGAGGGCCTTCTCTTGTTCAAATGGCAGTGATAGTGGGTGAGTGCTGATTATGAGAAATCAGGAAAAGCTGAGTGGGGGGCAGGGGAGAGAAGATGTTTCTGATAATGTGGTTTGTGCTGTAAAGCTTTCTTGTAAACTCTCAGTACTGCTGCTCGAATTCTCTGTGCAGTGTTATGCCTCTACTTGCCTGGAATGCACCACTCCCTGCCAGCCATCCCTGCAGCCAGCCCTTGTCTCTGAACCCTGGAATTCAAGTGAAGAGGCTTAAATTGCTGCTGCCTGATGACTGTACAGAAAAAGCCTGTGCCTGAAGATAGGAAATGCAAGGTTTAGAGGCTGACGGTGTTAGAAATCAGCAGGGAATGTGTATGCAAAGTATCTGAAATTAGTATGGAATTGACTGTGCTTTGTGAGGGACCTAGGATAAATGGGTTGAGGAGGGTGAGAAGTGATAGAAGCCACTGTTTGCAGGGTTATGAGTGCCACAGTGGAAAAAGCTTTAGAGGAGATGAGTTTCTGAATTTGGGTTCTTGAAATAAGCTGAGAAGATGGAGCCAAGGAATGATGTTTGTAGTAATTTTCATCTTAGAATAAGTAAATTACCAGTTTGCATGAGGTTGTTCTACCTGATAATGCAGATTAGTTCCAACCTTTATCTCTGCTCATCGCCTGAGTCCACCATAATTAAGCACTTGTTGACACCTGAACATCAGGTATGAACACTGTTCATCCCAAAGCAAAATAATTTGGCCTCATGAATTCCCAATAGTTTTATTTATTTAACATATTTCTAAAGGCAATTTATTTAATGCTTCTTCCCATTCTAGGTAAAGATAACAATTTGTTGTTAAAGCTTGCATTTTTTTGTAAGGGAGGACGTGCTTATGGACTGTTCCTTCTCTTACCATGGAGCTTCAGATGGGGAGATGCCTCTCTGTCTCCTTTGTTAAACACAATAATTACACTTTTTATTTATATAAATTTATTTATATAAATTAATACTTTTTCATGCAATTTCCCCACTTCACTATTCCCAAATTCCTTTATTTTGTCTTTGAGTTTTCTGTCTCTCTTCTCATTTTGGATGTAGTAGCAGTCACTTATCCATGACTATAAGCTTTTTATCTTTTAGGACTCAGTATTGTCCCAGAGCGATGATATCAGTGATACTAAGAGTGAACTTCAGACTAACAAGATTGTTTTTAAATGAACTGATTCCTTATGTAATGAGAAGATGGCAGGTGTGAAAATCAGTTGGTTTCTAACTGCAGTACTTTGTAAAACAGAGTCACGGAGCTCAAGCACAGGCACATCACTCTCTGGAGACAGAGATGCTGCTGTTGCTCAGCTGTGGACAAAAGAGTGGAGCACAACAGCTGGGAGCTGCTGATTCTTGGTCGCGGGGTTGCGCTGAGAACAGCTGCTGCCTAACGAGGAACGAAGGCTTTTCCACCCAGAGTACTGCTGAGGCCGCTGTGGCTGGTGACAAACGAGTCGGTTACTCGGTGCCCGAAGCGTTGTGGCACATCAGTGAGAACCGACTGCGGGCGTCTGTGGCGCCGTTACGCACAGCCTCAATTAGTAAGGATTGGACCCGCGTTGATAATAAGTGGTACTGCAGCGTGCTGCGGAAATCGCTTCGCAAGCTGATCCTTAGGGCTACGTAGAAAAGCTGGCGAGTAACCAGCTGGGCAAGGAGAACCTCGCCGCTGAACACGAAGGCAGGCGGGTTTCCGGCTGCCGCGGCGGCCGCGGACCCTTCAGCAGCCAGGCCGTGGGCGGCAGCGGGCGCTCCTCGCGGGGCGGGACTGGCCGCCGCCTCAGCCTATCGCCACCGCGGGAGGCCGCCGTGCGCGGCGTTTTGATTGGTCGAGAGGCACGCCGGGGGGCGGGGAGTCGAGGGCGGGCTCGGCCACGGGGAGCCAACGGGGAGGGGGCGGAGGGGCGGCGCCGCGTGAGTGCTGCGCTCGCGCCCCAGTGAGCGGCGGTTCCTGGTGGGGCGCTGCGCGCCAATGGGCGGCGGGGGGGCGGGAGGCCGAGCCGGGCCGTCGAGTTACCGGAGGGGAGCGGCGGCGGCGGGATAAAGCAGGCGGCGTGCCCGGCGGCGCCCGCTTACCCTCGGCGGCGCTTTGCGGGGCAGCGCGGCGCTCTCGAGGTCGGCGATACTCGGGCTCGCGGCGGGAGCGGTGAGGTGGCGGCGGGACCGCGGGGAAGGGGGGGAGGGAGGGACCGCTCCGACGGAAACGGGGCGCGAGGGCGGGCTGCGCGCCCGGGCCGGGCCGCTTTGTTTACGGCGGGGAGGGGGCGCGGGACGGAGGCGGGCGGCCCTCGGCGGAGCCGCCGCGGTGTAGCGGCGCCCCGCCGCCTCTCTCCGTCCTTCCTTTCCGACCGTGCCGCGCTTCCACCGCTCGTCCTCCGCTGGTGGGTGGCGTGGCGGCGGCCCCGGGGCCGGTAGGCGCTCGGCCGGGCTCCTCGGGCCGAGGTTCCGCGCTTCGCAGTGACCGTGCGGCGGCGCCGGGGGCAGCGGCCCCGAGCCGGGCTTTGTTCCCGGCCCCGCCCCGGCGGGCGGCAGCGGTGCCGGGCCGCGGGCAGCGCGGGCGGAGCTCGCCCCAAATCCCGGCGGCGCGGCGGCGGCCCCGAGCCCGGTTCGGACCTCCGGTTCGTTTTCGCTCTCGCGTTGTGCTGCCCGTGCGGCTGTAGGTGCGGCGGGAGCTCGGCCGCGTTCCCCCCCCGCCCGCTTTCACGTCTGTACTTCCTCTACTTTGGTTCTGTGATTGCTCTGTTCGGCTGTAACAACGCTCGGCGAGCAGCAGCTCGGTTTGTATTTTAGCCAGAAATCCGTGATTCAGTAGTGAATGCCAGGTTGTTTCCAGCTCGGAAGGGAGACTGAAAACAAAACAAAAACTGGGGTTCCGGGGGTCTCTGAAGCTGAGAAGTTGTCAGAGCCATTTGTTGGCTTCGCTGTGAGCGGCAGTCCAGAGGTGAAGGAGGAGGAAAGCTGGGCTTCTATCTCCCCGGAACCAGAGACCTGAGTGCATGTGGGAGCACGCACAAAAGATGTGGGCTCTTGTGTACTCATGCACCGGCCGGCCATCCCCCGAGCTCAGGCTTTGTGCATTGCTAAGGATGTATCAGGTGGTGAGGCACTGAAATGAGGCAGAAATAGCGAAGTGTTGGTAGGTAGGTTGCTGACCTGGCCACAAAGAGCCACGCACGTTTGCAGGAACAATGTAGCGTGGAGCATGTAGAGTGCTGTGCTTTGTGAGGTGGTTCACTGAATGAAGTTACCTGTAGCTATTTAAGAAGTTCCTGCAGTGTGCCTTTCTATGGGTTCCCCGCTGTTGCTGTGGCACTGAGAATGCACTCCAGCGCTTCAGAAGCTCAGTGGAAGCTTGAGCAAGCAGTGGGAAACCACACGCTGCTTCGTCTTGTGATATATCACAGGAAGGAAGCAAACCCCAGGTAAAAATGGCATTGCAGGCTTAGTAAGTCGAGTGCTTACAGGTGAGAACGATGCTCTGTGTCAGAAGCTTGTTTTGTTTGTAGGGGCTCCTGGAGGCTGTTTGCTGGTAGTATGTGATGGTAGTGCCCACTCAGAAAGCGGAGTGGTGGTGCATTGCTTTGGGATGCTGTCACAGAAAAGTGCTGCTGAGCTTTGTTTCAAAAAAAAAATTGTTTGCTTCTTCAGGATGAATTTAAGGTTGAGATACTGAGCTAACTTCCCTTGTGTGTTTGACTGTCTGAGCTAGAGGAGCACAGTCACAGCTGTGATCATGTCATAGCATTACATCCTTCAGGAAGGAGATGGAGGGCTGTAACAGTGAAAATGTCTCAGTTGTTCATGTTGCAGTATTAACGCCTTGCCAGTGTTGTTCTGCTAGCCCTGAATGACTCGAGAGTGGTTCTCAAATGTTTTTTTTTTCCCCCGCTGTAAACGTTTGTCTTTCTAATTTTTGGGGTTAAAATTAATTGATGTGCAGAAAGTTTTTGCTAATAGAATTGAGAACACCCTGTCTGTATTTACTTTTTCTAAGAACTTAAGACGATTATAATTAAACCCAGCTCTCGTTGGCTACGTATGAAAGAAACCGACTTGGAAAACAAGGTGTTCCACATTAGAAATCGCCTGTTTTGTATCTACTTTTGTACTTCAGGGAGTTTTATCTTGGTCCCTTTGGCTGGTGGCAGCCGGTTCATTGTAGCACAAAGGGCTATTTTTTTTTTAATCTGAGCACTGTAAGAGGCATGCAGGCAGACTGTACACTTCAGTGGACTCATGTAATCCAGATCATGAGTATAGAATGTGCTCCCTCTGGTGTAGAGAGCCGTGGGCTTGTGGCAGTTTTTGTGTACATTTGAGCCATAGCTCAAGGGCAACCACAGGTGTCGTGTTCCAGCAGCCATGTGAGATGGAGGTAGCTCAGTGTTAGAGATGAGTTGCACAAGTTACTGTGAGAACAATGAGGACAGCGGTTTGGGGTTGTGACCGCGTGACGAACGTCAGGCCTGCTGTCCTACAAGTGGGAAGTGCAGGGCAGCTCACCCACTGTGGTAGAGCAGCTGCCTCCTGCAGTCTGGCTGTGGCTTACCGCTGTGCAGTGCTTCTGCATGCTCACACCCAAACAACATTGAGCCTTTATGACTTCTGGGTCTGTAATAAACCTCTCAGGAATGATCACGGGCTGGAGAAGTTCAGTTCCAGCCTCACTCCAAATCCCGGTCGGTTCCAGTAATAGGTGTTAGCCAGACTGATTCAACTAGGGTTGCTTTGCCTTTTTTTGTCAATTAAAACAGCAGTTCTTTTTCCTAGTCTTTTCCCTAGTATTTAGATCGCTTATCCTCGAGTGCTTGGTGATTAATTTTCTACATGTCTGTGTCATGCTGCATGGTTCTGTCTCTTCCAAGACTGTGTTGTCCTTTCTTCCCCTCCCCCAAATCTAGTACAATCCCTAATTTGCTGTGACATGAGCACCTCCCAGGAAGAAAGGCAAGATGTGCCATGGGGAGGGAGGGGGGAGGAGTCAGTGCTGTCACTGGAAGGAATAAGCTCTTGAGCTAATTGAACAAGAGTATCTGCTCTTGATGTGGCTTTGTTTTTGAGGGAATTTTCTGTTTATTCCATTTTTGTGCATGAAATGAAATCATTAGCAAAAACTAGGAAGAGGAACAGATTAAAAAAAAAAAACAAAACAAACAAACAAACAAAAAAACCAACAAACAACACTTGAAAAGTTAAGATTGAGTTTCTCTTAAATGTCCAAGTATTTGATAGAACAGCATAGTGCCCCGGTGCTGCTTTTGTAAACCTTGGTTTCTTGTTTACATACATAATATGCCACTGTCAGTGTGAGCAGCGTAAGTTGTTTTCTTTTTTTTTAGGAGCAGGTGATAATAAAGAAAGTCAATCTGTGGAATTCACAGAGCCCCCAGGTGGTACCTATCCTGCACTCCAGCAATTGGTAGGAGTGTAAACAAAATAGGCTTTCTGATAGCTGGGCCTGGCTCTGCCTGAAGCAGCAGCTGGATTTTTGGGGCAGCTTGTGGCAGAAGGCTTGGGTTGCTTGCTGTGCACGCTTTGGTGCTGCTGGTCACTTTGGAGTTAGTTTTGTCACCTGTTTCCTTTCTCCCTGTTCTCCAGAGAATGGGAAAAATCTCCTCGCTCAGACCTTTCTCTTCTTTATTTATTTATCTATATAACTGAAGTTGGCATGAGAGGATAAAAAACAAAACAAGTTTTGTGTGCCTTGTCATCTTGCTATTGGATGGAACAGTGCTTCAGAATGAGATTCCTCTGGTACTTCGGAGTATTTTTAATTTTCAAGTTGTTTGTTAATAGCAGTCAATCAGTTGCTATTGCCAACATTATTGTTCAGCTTAAATCATAGTGTTTCCTTTTCTAATATCTAGTCCACATACTCCCTGGAAATAGGCTTTTTTTTTTTTTTCCCTGGTATATTAAGGCTCTCTTGTTTGGATGAGATGCCTTCTGTTCACCTGCTGGCCCTACCGTTCCATTGTTGCCTTACTTTGTATGGAATTTGTGTTTTTAGCATGTTTGTATTGACCTGACTTGTATGAAGTATTCCAGAGAAGGTTTCAGTGGGACTTGATTTAGGTCTTTTAATGCTTTCATGGAAGTATCTTGCCAGTAGATCTTCAGGTCATGTCTTTTTTTTTTTCTTCACTTCTCTCAAAATTTGTCTTCATAAACTACAATTTACAGCAAAAAAATAGTACTACCCAAATTAAGTTTAATTGAGTTAAATGGGAAGAGAAGCTGTAGGGGTGACAACAGCAGTATTTATCCATGCTGGGTTTAAGTGTCCTTGGTCCTACCAAAGTTCAGGCTGTGGTGGGAGTGGCTTTGGTTATGCTCATGAGGAAAGCATTCAGGGAGCTCAAAGGTGCCACTGACAATGTGCAAATAACTGGGGGAGAGAAACTGAGAGAAAACATCGAGTGCCATTTTTCGAGGCAAGAATGTGCTAAATGGTCATAGTGAGAAAATGGACGAGCCCTGTTCTGCAATATTCAATCACACTTAGGTAGCTTTTCATAGAAGACTGACTGCTATTGTTTTTTTCTTCATTATTTGTTATTGCAGTAGTCTCAAAATACAACAATTGTGTGGTTTCTGCCAGTCCTAAGCAGCTAAGTTTGTTTGTTTGGAGTAACTGAATGTAATGTTGGAAATGTTTATAAAATAAGGGCTGGGAGAGAGTGGTGAAAACTACGTATGCAGATAGCTGTATCTGACCTGAGAGGTAGGGCTCTGGTGATGCAGGGTGAGAGACTTTTAAAAGAGAATAGATATTCATGTAAGAAACAATAACAAATGACAAGGGAATGTTTATACTCTGAGCTTTGAGAATGTTATGATAAAACCAGGTCTCTGGAATTCATGTTTTCAGTTAAAATTATAAAGAGTGACTTGATTGCTCAGTTGGTGTTGGTGCTCAGTTCCTTAACGTGAGGATGCTTCTGCTGCAAACACCGTGCCCTGGAGGGCACTTGTGGTTAACAGCAGGGCTGGACAGAGAGACTGGCTTTCTTTCTCTGGGAAAGCTTCAGCCTGTCTTAAATGAAAATAGAGCAGGAGCACAAGTGTTGATATGGACTAAGTCAGGTAGAACTGTTTGGATTCTGTCTGGGGCAGCTAAACATCTTTGAGATTGACAGAATTTGCAGGATGGACAGCAAATCGAGCTCATCCAATCTGATGGTAATGCTGATCACATTAAAAAAAGATGACTTTGAACAAAAATAGTATGATTTCTTCCTCTGCAGACATAATCTAAAAACAGATGTCATCCAGAAACTGAAAAATGTGCTGCATTGTGCAGACTGACTGCTGTGACTTACTCTGTTCTCAGGGACAGAGAGCTGAGCTGTGGCTGATCCCACAGAGGCCAGTTTGCTGCAGTGGCTTGGGGAGCTTGTGGGTACCCCAGTCCTTAGAAAGAAGGTGGGAAAGAGTGCTGCTGTTCTTGGGGTAGTGGCTGCTGTCACCTTCACTCTGCTACTGCTAACCCATTCCTTTGTACATACATGCAGATCCTGCTGTCCTTTTCTCTGCTGCTTCTCTTGGTGTGTCTGTATAGCTCGTGCTGGTGATCCTTCACTCAACTCTGTATCCTCACCTCTGCCTCCCTAATAATAAGCAGAGATTTCTCATTTCGGCTTTTGTTGGTAGGTGTTTCTTATCAAACTGAAGGTAAGCAGTGTTTCTCCAGATGGAGTTGATAGATGCTAGGGGTGTGTGTATGTTTATTTCCATCTACCACCCTGAATAATTAACAGGTAAATAACTTTAGAATAGCTGGTGTAGATGAGAAGCGTTGGAAAGCAAGTTTAGGAATAAGTAGAGAGAAGCACAAAATGAACAGAACAGGCTTTTAGGAAAGAAACTTCTTTACCTACCATTGTACACGCTTGTTAATGCTTTAATATGATGCTTTTGGATCTGTGTCCCTCTGGAGGGGCGAGATCCAACTATTAAACATTTGAGAACATTTTCTTTCTGTATGTCACAATCAACCTTTGATATTATAGCTTGTTGCTAAAAATCCATAACCAGGCCATCAGATAGGCACTGATTATCCATCTTTGTGTTGATGGTGGAGGTAAATGGTGTGCAACTGATCTGAACCAACTTGAAGCCCAAACTTTTATTGCCTGGGAGGCTATTTATAGAAGGTACTACATAGCACACTCCGTATTATGCTGTACTGCAATTGTTCTTTTGATTTGCATTTTTAAACTGAGTAAATATTTTTGTTTTCAAGTCTTTCTCAGGCCCTGTAATTTTATAATACGTTCTATTGCATGCTCCCTCAAAACCAAAATGATTGTAGTTGAAAGGTGCAGGATCTTCACCTGCCTCCGGTTAGTGGTGCAGGTGCTTTATGTTTAGGAGTTTAAATGTATTAGTGCCAGAAGTCCCTGACAGCTATCTAGCATTCAGCAGATGATTGCAAACCAATGTGCCTTTGTTATGAAAAGAGGAGGATGCTTTGGAGAAGGTATCAGTGGGGCTTTTATAATGCTTTGAGCCTAGAAGCAAAAAGAATATTTCAACTACTTTTCTGTTTCTTATTTTTGGTGAATATGAGTCTGGAGAATGCAGAATGACCTCATTTGGGTTTCTGTTAAAATGAAATAGCAAGTTCACATTTCAGCCTGTGTGAGTACAGAATTCAGAGTAAATTCTTTTTAAGAAAAAAGAGTGGATAGGAACAGTCTATGTGGAAGTACAGCAGAGTCCTTGTTCCTCTCATTCTACTTCAAAAGCAATAAGCACTAATGTCTTTTATTACCAGATATGCATCAGATTCCCGGAGTCCAGAGGATACTGAAATCATTGGGGTCTATCAATTTAAGGATGTTTTTCTGCAACTGCTTACTATGGGAAATCTGACTGTTACACTCCAAGATGTGCTGGTTGGCCTATTTGCAAATGGCCACTATTGGATATATAGGATCACAGCTCAGCTTCTGTTAAAGTAGCTTTAATTAGGAGTGGAGAATGACTCCTACTTATAGTAGGACTTTTTCACTTTAAATCCATATACTTTGGTTCTGAATATGCATGCTATTTGTGTTGATAGCTGAAGAAAAGTTCTATTGCTGTGTATTCTTTCTCCTTGTTACCAGCACAGTAATGTAACCAGTAGGTGATTTAACACTTTTTGGCAGTTTTTAAAAATAGAATGTATTTTTAGCATTGACAGTCTGCTAAGGGAGGAAAAGTAGCACATAAGCTGTTGATTTTTCATTCAGTGATTCCAAGTGCTTCAACTGTAGTGAATTCCCATTTCTGAAAGCTTATGAATTGAAAAGGATTGTTTTTTTGTTTGAATTACTTTCAAGGATATTGCAAATACAACAACAACAAAAACAGCTTGAAAGTGTGATATAAGCTCCTGCTTTTTAGATTTAATTCATATTTTTAGGCTGATTTTAGTAGTCTGTGCTTGTGGTTTATTTTGGTGGAGAGGAAGGACAAAAGGCTTTTATAGCCATTTGTTTGCCTTGTTATGCATTGGTTGCTGTTGTGATGATGGAGCAGGGGTCAGAGTTTTAGGTAGGCTCCTGTGCTTATGCTGCATACTGAGTGTGTGTTCTTGCTTTTCCTATTGCCAATACTTTGTTACTGCAGGTAGGGTGATTGATGGCACTTGGATCAATGCCTGTGAGACCTTCAGTAGGATCAGCTGCAGCCTACGGATCTAGACCTGCTCTTCTGCTTTACTGTTGCAGGCAGCAATACGTCTGAGGGAGACAGCTGCTGCCATGGGGCAGGGTCTGCCTTTTTTCTTTCCCAGTGTGCAGGAAACAGAAAGGAGCAGGAGATGATGAATCTCTAGGTGACATAAAAGTAGGCAAGCTGGAGTCACGCTTGCTACTTCTCTTTAAAATACTGGTGTGCAAAGGGCTTGCGGTCTGTGCTGGGACAGACAGCATTACTGGCATGGTGGAAGCAGCATCTGTTTGAGCTGGTATTATTGTGTATGAGCGTATGACCTCAGACACTGACATAAGGTAACTAACTTCATAGTCAGTACACCTGTGTGGATTATTGGTGGATTGGACACTTACCCTGTAGTTTCTTAGCGAGCAGAACAAACATCTTCCCTCCAGACAGTCTTACCTGGTAAATGGCATAATGGAAAGCAATTAATATCACTTGTTTTGGAGTCTAGTCTTGCGCTAGTAAGTGCAAGTTTTATTAAGAGGCTAAGCTGAGAGACTTGAAAGCTCTTATGCTTAAATGCGCTCTGGCTGAAAACCCAGGTTTAATTTTAGCAGATTTCTAGTCTTTGAAACGAATTTCCAGAAGATAAAAAGTTATCAAAATCTGAAGAGCAAACAGGTTTTTTGGCAGTCTCCCAGTGGAGATGATTCATATTCACGTACTTTGCAGTTCTTTTTTTCTACTAACTGAAGAAAGGATAATGCAGAAATACATTTTTGAGCTGCTATGGTCAAGTTACTATACATTTGGCACAAAGACTTCCTCTGAAGTTTATCTCACAAATGCCTCTCAGCTACAAATTGTGATTATATTGGAGTCTTTTCAATTGGAATCTGTCAGTTTATGAATGGAGAGCTATTTATAATTCTAATGAAGATGAATTGTTGTACCAGTATGATAAATGTAGTTTTCAGGTACAGAAAGTTGGCTTTATTCTCAAGTTTCTGTATGACAGAGATCCTGTTTTTTTTCTGTTTTACCATGATCTTCTCAATCCAGGACCTTCTCATTATGAGTGTTACTCCTTGTTTCCACATTCCTTATGTAGGAGCTGAAACTGCCTCAATTTCCTGCCTTTCAACCGTGCTTCTTCCTCTAGCAGTATCCATGCTCATGCTTATGACATCCATGTGCCCATGTGGTTAATTGGCCAGCAGTTACCCAGCTGTGCTACCTATGGGCTGGGAGATGAGCTGTTTCTGTAAGGAGCTTCTTGGTGTCAGAAAAGTGTGTGGCCTGAACTTAAACACGTGTGGTCAGTAACTGTAAGCTAAGATCCACTGTATTGTTGGCAGCATGTAGTAACACTCAATTTGTCATGGGATCATTTTTTTAGTCTGTCATTGAATCTTGTGATATATTTGCTAAATTATTAACATACCTCAAGCCTTTAAAATGAGCAAAAGAACCAGGTTGTTACTAAAAATCTTCTGTTAGGAGAAATAATGTCAAGCTTCATTAAAAAAAAAAAAAGAAAGAAAAAAGGACAGATGAGGATGATAGTGATTTAGGAAACAACATTCCCCCTTTTTGTTCTTTTATAGCCCAGTTTCATGGGGGTGATGAGCTTATAAATGGTTTCTGAGAAATTCAGAAACTGTTATTTTTGGGGATGCCCTCAATTTTTTTTTTGATGCTTATGGTGCAGTCACCTATTTGTTAGAGAAACAAACAGTCTAAACTAGCTGCAGTGTAAATGTACGTGATGAAGTTGGTGGGATGGAGGAACTGGACAGCCCTTTAAATTCTTTTGGTGTGCTGGTAGCATCTCTCAGTGCTGTAATGGGAAAGTTGCTTAGTTGACTGTAACAGGCAAAGCTTCTATTTGTATAGTGATACACTGTGTGATAAATCTGGGCTGTGTAATGAGTCTGATGCTTCTCTATTGCATGGGCTGTTAGAGCATCCCCTGTGACTTCAGGAACTTGTGCTGCCTGCTCCTCTGGCACTGGCTCTAGGGTCAGTGTGTTATGTCAGTTCTTGTGATGCCCAGGGCAGCTGAATGTAGAAATCAGCCACATGTTGAAGCAACCGTGGACCATTGTGTTTGCCCAGAAACTGGGTTTCTAGCAACTTGTCAGCATTGCTTAAATGATACCTTTAAAAAGTAATATAATTAATCTTTGACTTTATTCTAACTTTACAAAAACATGCCTAGTGTATGGAAAAAGAGTCTGTAACATGGAAAACACTACTTCCAGCCGTTAGTTAAAACATAACATTTTGTGAGTCTTATGTCATTACATCTTTTTGGCCCAGTAACTATAAAAAGGCCCTAATTTAGTGTGTTATACATAGCTTCTTAAATGAGCTTCTTAAATGCAGGTGTTGGCATGCTGATTTCCTGCAGTTTTTTTTAAATCCCTCCCTTCTGTGAAGTCATTGGAAGTAGTCTTCACCATTACCTCCCTAGGTTTAATCAATAACCTTGTATATAGGAGAATCTAATTGCTGCTCGAAAGGTGAGGTTGGTTGTTTTTTGTTTTCCAATTCAATGTGTTAAAGAAGAGTTCTGAATTTTATGTATGAAAATCTAATTATCCTTAGATATGTATTTTAAAAATAATTTTTATGATAGCTAATCTCCTACAGTTAGAGCTTTCATAGAGTCCTAGAATGGCCTGGGTTGAATAGGACCACAAGGATCACCTAGTTTCATCCCCCCTGCTATGTGCAGGGTCTCCAACCACCAGACCAGGCTGCCCAGAGCCACATCCAGCCTGGCCTTGAATGCCTCCAGGGATGGGGCATCCACAACCTCCTTGGCAACCTGTTCCAGTGTCACCACCCTCTGTGTGAAAAACTTCCTCCTAATGTCTAACCTAAACCTCCCCTGTCTCAGTTTAAAACCATTCCACTTTGTCCTATCACTATCCACCCTTGTAAACAGCTGTTACCCTTCCTGTTTATATGCTCCCTTCAAGTCATAAGGTAGGCCTTTATGTAGCTTTGTGTTGCTCTGTTATTTTAGCTTTTTGTAAATAAGTTTTTAATTGGTTAATCTCAAAGCTGAAACCTTCTTGTCTATGGCACCTTGCCTTCCCAGTCTGATAAAAGCATAGTTAAATTGCAACTTGACGTTGTAAGCTGCAGTTAGTGGAATGAAGCCCAGTGATCTTCCCTCCAGCCCTATGCTGTAGTTACTGTAATCGTTGCTCACTCCCTTAGAGACTTTCAACCTTTTGCTGCCTTTACTGGGACTTGCTTCCTTTGTTGTCTTAATCGGATTAAGTTGCTTCTGTAGGAAACCTTAGGTTGTACATAGTTACAGTCATAGTTGTATTTGAAGTTTTGGACAGCACTGCAATGTGAAGTTATTGTTACTCAGTATGTACAGTTGAAAAGCTTGAGACAATTTGAGTTTTCATGGGCCTGCAACTCTCTGAGCCTCTTCTGGATACTTTGCCAATTAAACTGAAATTGCAGCATCCTGTCCTTATGTGGAGTTAGTTCTCAATTTAATTTCATTTCCTCCAGTAAACAGCTGGGCTGTTGGGCAGCCTGCTGGGGGAACGTGGGGGGATGGAGCACAGAGTAGTGAAGAATGGGTCTGGTTGCAAATCACAGACTGGTTTTGTGTGTTTGCTCCACACAGTTTGAAGGAATGAATTATGTATCTGTGAATGTAAGGTTTGAGAAAGTGAGCTATGACATCGGTGTAAGCAGTGGTGAATCTCTGCTCTGATGTGCTTTCAGTTTTATCCAGAGTAATGTCGTGTTTCAGTTGTCTTTGGGAGCTGTGAGCATTTGGAGTGCCAACTGTTTGTTCCAAACTGGAGGGGGCATGTAAGGCTTTGCATGGATTGATTTAAAAAAAAAAAAAAAAAAAAAAAAAGGAGAAAAAAGTGAGCAGTGTAATTACTGGAGACAGATTGAAAGGCCCATATGTTTCTGCTGCACAGAAAACAACATTTTATTGCCCTAATAGTTTAATGAGGTTAAAAAGTGATGCTGATTTTATGCACTGTGCTGTCAAACATGCAGACAGTTGTCACTCTTATTGAAGAGCAGGAGTTTAGTGGGTGAAACTCAGATTTGTATCCGTCTATAAACACATTCCTTTATGACTGCCTACCTCCTTATATAACATTTTCGAGGAATGTTATGTTCCCATGTTAGAAGAAGTAAGCATCAATTAACTTGCATCCAATTTGCACAGGTTGGTCTATTTTTCCTGCTTTTCTTTAAGTCTCACTTCATAAGTTGTAAAAGCAAGTTGAACTTCAGTATGGGGCTTTTTAGCGTTAGGTCACATTTATGTGAGTCTCTTCAGAAACGGTAATAAAGAATTAGAAGGAACAGTCTCTAAATCGGTGACGATTAAACAGTTAACGCATCCCTAAAAGAGACCAGAGTGTTCCTGTTGTGTCTGAGCGCTGCTAAAGTCACGTTGGGTGTACAGACTCTGAATGTACCTGCAGTTCTTCACGCCGTGACTTGAAATATTTTTTTTTTCATACAAATGAAATGATCGGGAGTTGTGAGTTGCTGCTGCGCGTTGAGACTTGAGTTGTTCAAAGTGCTTGGTCTGCCTGCAGGGGGAAATGCCTTTGCTGTAGTTTGGTGGTGAAGGAGAACAAAAGCGAGCTCGGAGGCTTAGGCAAGTTGTGACAAGTATGCGAGTTGCATGCAAGCCTCTGTTGTAGAGGAATCTCCAGAAGTTCTCAAGGCTTTGTTAGAAAGACACAGCTGAAGTACGGCCTGTTTCTTTTTTTCCTGACCGCATCCCTGTGCTAAAGTAGAAGGGAAGAAAAAATAGGAAAGAACCAAAGGACCAATGTGAAAGGAATGATTTGGAATGATCTTCGATGGGGAAAGAGTGTGTGTGTATAGGTATATATTATTAATAAAGCCTGATCCTAGTTTAAATGTCACTGAAGTGTGTGCATAAAGAGTAGTTGTACATTTTATTTCAGTATCAGTCCTCCACCCTCTCCTTCCCTCCAAAAAAACCCAAACAACTCGTGAATTAAAAATCTTTAACCTCTGAGCAGAATAGCAATTTTAAAGACAGCATCCAGATCTTTTTGTGTTGGATTTTTTTTTCCCAAATGAAAAGGTTCAGAATAAAGCTTTTGGAAAATGTTGATATCTTTATTAAAATTGGTGTCTAACATTTGTTTTTTTTCTTTTTCAGTGTTTTATACTTCATCTGTGTGTACTGTGTTCGGAGATCACTTTCTGATATTTGGCTACACACCAACTGACCTGTAGCTGTTTACACCTTTATCTACTCCTCTCATCTCTAAGCACAAGCTGGATTTGGGGGAAAATGTCTTGATGGATACATCCTGAGTGTGATACGTGAGCGGCTCATGTTGGTGGTTAGCAATGGCTTCTAAGTGGTAAGCCCTTCTTCAGAATTCTGCCATAAAGTATATTTTCACATGTCCATGCTTTTTTTTTTGTCTTTTTGCCTTCATCTTTGTAGTCTCTATTTTACTGTAAATACATGTCCAACTTTGCACTATAACTTCAGATTTCTGAATGGAAATTAATTACTACTTTAAATAAGAATATTTAACCACGTTAAATAAGGAAATTTGCTCTAATGTTAAATAAGGATATTTGCTCTGTTACTTATTGCATTGTGGACGGATGTGAGCCTCTGCCAAAGAGGATAAGAACAGAGCAAGCAGCATCCAGCCTTTCATTCATGAACTTCCTAAGTCAGGTATACTTCCCATACTTTCCCCAGGCTCATGTACACTTACTAATTTTTATCAATTAATTTGTGTGTTTGGTAATTCTGTTAAGTAGTCTTTCATGTATTTGTACACTCAGTGAAAATCTAACTTTGTCAGATCTCCTACGATGTATGGGCAGGTGCCTGAGCTCTGTCCTCTTGTGGAAAAAAACAGGTAGTGCAGCTAATTAGCAAAGGCCCTTGCAATCCCTTGTATGGATTTTCTTTTTCCTTACTGGCCTTCGTTTAAGTATTTTATCTCAATTAAGTAGGTCTGTATTGATATCAAACACGGGGTAATTGTTGCAGATAAAGTACTTCTGAGTTGAAGTGGGTGCAGATAGGTTTAACTAATCTGACATAAATTGTCCTTAGAAAATGTGAGATTTTGCTTCCCTATAGTCTAGCAATAAATCAGTTAGGTTATGCTTCTTTAGCCTCTTTGAGAACAGAGGGTATATGGGCAAAATACTGAAATGCAGTTGTTGCTACTGTATTTATTTAATGGTCTTTTGCATTCAGTACCTTAAATGTTCTTCAGTGTTTTTAACATGGCTCTTACTTTCCTTTAGTATATTGTCCTTTATGTTCTTCACACGAGAAGGAAACAATGAAGTAGACTTTCAGTGTATTTTAAGTCTTGGTATGGGATCATTTTTGTTGTATTAAGTTGCTGTTTGCCTCTCAGTTGCTGGTTTTTCTTTCCTAGTTGCACAACTTTCTGACCGGCCTTGCTTTCTTTTGTTAGAACTTTATACTGTATTTATTTTTTTTCTGGTATGTGCATCCCTTCAAACAGTAACAAATTTGTCATTACTGAAGTCTTCCTTGAACATCCTTAGATTCCTGATGCTCAGGGGAGACAAGTGTACTTCTTAGCTTTAGAACAGAGACTCCAGATCAGTTTGTTATTTCTTAATGAAATAGACAAAATGAGGCAGAAAGTTTGAGGATATTAGTATTGTTTTTGCTGTAACTAGTTCTTCTATGAGAGTTTATCACGCTTCTAGAATCTCCAGTTATACCTGATTTTAAAAGATTTTCATGATTAGGTAGCATGTTTCTAGATGTTAATTTAAAAAAAATGTGCTCCAGTGTCATTTGAACATTAGTTCTTCTCTGCTTCCCCATTACTGGGTGCGTTTCTGCTGAAGAGCGTTGTAGAAAAAGCTTGTTACAGTGACAGATGAGTTGCAGAATTTGGAGCACTTAATGCCTTACGTTGTTCAAATAATGTGGAACATCTGAGATATCTGCAAGGAAGCAGTTGAGAATGCTGATAGGGACACAGAAGAGCTGCTTAGTTCATTGAGTGCGAAAGCTGTGTGTCAGATTAGTGGGGGGGGGGGAAAGATTAATGGTTGAAACTGTTATAGGATTTCCCTTCTCTGGGATTCTTAGAAGTTCAGAAGGTCAACAGTGTGGTATGTTTTTTTTCTGTTCAGTGACATCCAAAATCTGTCAAGTTCCTTTTTTAATGTTCTGTAAAGCTCTTTCTTGTTGAACCTATTTTCTGTCATGGAGAACAACTTTATAATTAATGACAATTTTGGAGTTCAGTTAATTTTGTTATCACCATATATTTGTTCTGATGTAATCTACGTATATATTGAACTTCATAGCATAGGATGCTATCAGTGGTGTTCCTGAAGTACCTGAAAATAAATACATTTGGTGTTCAGAAGGACTTGAACTGTTGTGTATTTCTTTTAACAGCCTGCTTAGAAGACTGCATCATTATAAGGTAGTGGAAAAAGAAACTTGTCAGCCAGCTGACTCTGCACTTCTATAGCTCTGAAACTTACTTATAGCATTTTGCATGCAGAGACATCTGAATCTTTCTTTTTAACATGTTTTGGCCAGACAACTGTAATGGGGATGCTGTTCTTCTCCATGAGCAGCCGACAACTGTTTCCTTGAAAAGAAAAATACTGGAGTGATCTCTAACTTGAGAGAAACAGCAGGATGTAGCGCAAGTTGTACAGTTACTCTGTAATAAGAACTCTGTTACAATTAAAGTCTATGATAATATGTGTCTATGGAGAAGTCTTTAGGGAACTGGAAAATCCCTATCCCTTGGCTAGTAGCTAATGAAAACAAGTACTTCAAAGTCAGGGTGGTGATAATAGGCAGCAGTTTGTGAGGTTTGGGCAAAGCACAGGTGATTCAGCTTTGTACTTCTGATCTCTCCTGTGCAGTTACAGGCCTTTCCTGTGGAAACAGTTCCTCTTGGATGTGCTTTTGTACAACAGGGTTTAAAACATCCTACCATTCTTTGCTCAGAGGCACTTGACACCCCTGGTCCTCAGTAAGGCCTTTCCCTCCCATAACTTCATCCTTGTAAGTACCTATTAAAAAAATAATAAAAGGTCCTTGTTCCTTTGATTTGAAACACACCTTAAGGATGCAGGTTAAAATGTATAGCAGAATGGATGAATCAGCAGCTTTGAAAGATATACTTAATTTTAACCACGTTTGACTATCTGTTTTGCATTAATTAATGAAAGATACTGCTAGTGTGGATGAGACTAAATGCCAGTACCAACACCTCTGTTTTTCCATTTGCAGATAGCTGGATGACTTGAAACAATCTGACTATATAAGCAGACCTGCTTGTGTTAATGTGTTGACAAATTGTTTTGTTTGTTTGTTTGATGTAGCAGATGAATTTGAAAATAAGGACTGTTTTTGAAAATTAAGAAATGGAAAGCACTAAGTTTGCTTAGCATAATCTTTCTCAAAGAAGATGTAATCCTAACCTTTATTGTTTTTGAGAAAGAATTCTCTTGTTTTTGACTGACAACTATTCTTTTATTTTTTTTTCCCTACTTAGAAAGCCACAGGTGAGAAAAGAGGCTTTCTTTAGCTTTTCTATTCCAGTCAGCTGACTGGAGCCTGAGTTTCTTTTGCAATAATGGAATTCTAGCTTTCCTGAGTGATCATGCTCAGCTGTGTTTTTAAAGTCAGTATTTGCTTCTTTCTGCTCTTTGAAGGTACCTTTTTTTTCCCCTTGTTGCTTCTTACAGAAACAGGCTTAATCTTTCCTTCAGGTATAATAGAGCAATTCTCTTTCAAATTTGAAAAAAACTTTTTTCCTATTTTTTCACAATTACTTGCTGGTCTCTCAATATATTTACTCTCATTTCTAATACCAGAATAATTATGTGAATCTGGTGCATGTTAGTTAAATGTGCACAAACACTTTGTTAAAATCTTTATTTCTCAAGATCTCTTTTCATGATGTATTAATATTTTCTATGGATTGGTCTTAATTTGTGGTCCTCGTTAACATCTAATACTTGAAGTTACTCTGAGCTTTTCTGTGACCACTAGATCAGTGAGCAGTTGAGTCTGTGTGAAGAAACAATCCTTCGTCTTCACTGCTGCCCTCCAAGTAATGTCTGTGTTCATCCAGCTTCTGAAGCTGCAGTTAGTGTGCCACGTATTGCTTGGGGTGATAGTTTCATTTACCTTTGTGCAATTGTGAGAACTTTACTATGATAGTAAGTCTAGGGTTTATTTTTATTTTTTATCTCAAGCAAGCCTGCTTGGGTGTGTATAAATACATAAAAGGGTTCCACATATATTTAAAAATGGAAGCTTCTCTTGGAAGGAATTCAACAATTGGTTGTTTTAGGTTTCCTCATCTTCCCACACATTTGTTTTCCTGGTGACTTTGATATGCTGAGAATTACTTGCATTTAGCAAGTGTTCTCTTATTTGCTGGTAACCCAGAATTGCTGTTTAACTTATTCCCCACTCTGCTTAATAGAAACATCGTTGATCCTTAATTTAGTACCTAGTTTATAGTTGAATCTCTTTCTTTCATCTCAAAAGTTTTCAGGTTTCTCAAATGAGCAGAGTAAATGAGACCTCAGCTAGCATCTTACACTGAAAATTAGTATTTCCTCTCCCATGCTCAAACCCTAGAACTTTCTTTTCCAAATAAACCTATCTTGGATTACTAGAAATTAGGGGAAGTGTAAATTCCTTGCTTTTTTCTTTTTCTTTTTTTTTTTGCCTGGTAGGAATGGGTACGGTCTCTTAAATTACTTCATTTCTACTGTATCTGAATATACATGGGATTCAAAATTAACTCTATTTTCTGTAAAATTATATTTAAATATAGTTTACAAATGTTTACATACTGAAGCTATGATGTTGGAGTTCTCATAGGCCCACATAGAGCTCCACTGGGAGCACCCATTGCTGCATCTGCCGATGTGAGTCTGTGTGGTTTTTAACACCTTTAGACAGTTGTGTTCTGTCCACTTGTCTAAATACAACTGGACTTTAAAACAGAATTCTTTCAATGAAAAAAAATCTATAGATATTCTGTGTTTGGCAAAGAGGTCTACATTTTTAATAAGAATTCAAGTGTTGTTGGCTGTATGCTGGAGGAAGTGTTTTACTTAAGGTTTAAGAAGAAAAATTGCTACTGCTCTAAAATCTACATTTAGAATGTTTCCACTGGAAAAAAATCTTCTAAAGATTTAGAGGGGGATGAAAAAGGGAAATTTCAAGTTATTTTCCCTACCTACTGGCAGGCAAACATGAGATACTTTTTGGATAATATTCAGTTAAGAAAATAAGACATTAATTTTAAGTACATATATAATTAGCTCAGAGTAACCTGCTGAAGTCCCATGTGTGATTGCTTTTTCTGAATCATTCCTGAAGTATTTTTTTCCAATTTCAGCTTATTTGCTTAGGATTGATCTAATACATCCTTTTCTCTTATTGCAATAACTTATTGCTTTTACTGGTCCTGGATTGATATTTACTTCTTAACCAAAGAACTGTGACTTCCTTTTGCATCTAAAACAGTTGAGTCATTGATTGTATTTTACACAGGAGTTTAATTTGGGGAAATACAGGTATTTTGTCTTCTCAGATGGGTGAACTTCTGAAGTATGGCTTGTGTTTCTTGCATGGAGAAATTACTTACTTTTTAAATAGCTAAAAATATTCTAAATGATATTTGTCTGCTGTCAATGGCTGTCCTTTGCATTGTTAATCTTAGTACAATATTATTTCATGGGCAAAGTTATACAACCGCTTGTTGACTTCTTTCAGAGAGAGAACATGCAAGTTGGAAAAAAAAAATTAACAAAAGAGGAATGTCAGTGTAATCAGTTCTTGAAAAGAGCATGTGGAATTAATACAAGTTGGTATTTACACCTCTGAAAACTAACTTAATTATCTTTCTAAAGTAAAGTAGTAGTTACGCTCTTGTATATTGCTCGTAAGAGCTGCAATGGGCAGGAACACCATCAGGTGTGTGTATGTATCTATTTTTTCTTTGTGTTAAAATGCTGACCACTCCTTGTGAAAGTGGGGTAGTTGGAAGCTGTGTACTAGAAGCAACTTAAAGATTCTTGAATAACTTGAAGCCTCAATTCTGCTTGTGTAATAGAATGCTTTCAGTGTCCAAACCCTTTCTTCAGAGAAGCTAAATGGCTTCTGTCTTTGTATTTCCTACGTATTTTTCTCCTATCATGATTAGTCAGCATAGAATATCTGAGAATGTAATTTGCCCCCAACAGATATGAATGGCAAACTTGCAGATGGTTTTCAGTGCGTCTGGCATCCGCAGTACAGATCTAGTATTTGCTGAAAACATTGTCAGCACACTGCTGACAAATCTCTATGTATGGAGAACATTGCTTTATCAGCACAGGGATACAGATTTCTACAGGTAAGGCTTGACTGATGGTGTTATTATACCTCAGTACCATTTATACAGCATTTCTTAACAGATGGTATACTGTAATCTCTAATTGCAGTCATCAGCATAAAACGTCCTGCTCTCTGAATTTGAAACTGGGGATGAAGTTGGAAAGTATTAGTGGCTTCATAATTGGAGAGTCTGGTGGCAATTCTGACTGTCAAATGTAAAACTGATATACAGTCTTAAATAATTGTTTTGTTTCTTAGATATGTAATACAACTAAATATGACATTAAATACACCGAATACTTAATAGAAGTAAACTTCACTGAGGACATTCCCCATGCATTAAACTACTTAGATTTCTAGTTGAAAGTCCCTGTTATGTTACAATGCAAGTAAATGTTGGGTTAGTTATGAAAGTATTTAGAGATAATGGCGTGAGCTTTCAGTTCTGTTCTTTGCAGAAGTTGCATTGCTTTAGTCAGGTTGTTCCTTTAGAATAACATGACAAATCTTTCAAGGGTTTTTTTAATGTGAAAATTGTACGTTGAAGAGTTCAGAGTAGATTAGTGAGAATTATCAGAGATCTAGAAAAGATAAGCTAAAAGACTTGAATGAAATTTCTACAAGAAGACAGAGACAGACATAAGGTCAGTTTCCAAATACATGGAAGACTACTGAAATGAAGAGAAGCATCATTGGATATCAGTTTCTATGCTGAATAGGGTGATAACGTGAACTTGAACTGTAGTTGAGTGTATACTATAAGATGATAAAGTAACGAAATGTAATTAAGCAGGAAAAATTGTGGACTCATCAGAGCTGCTGGAGGATGTGAAACCTGTGTGTTTGAGTCACCAGGAGCATAGGGGCTGAGTATGAGCGATAAATTGAGGAGCCTCTTGAAATCCCATCAGTGTTGTGTTTTATTATTTGTATTCTGTAATTAGCTGTCCTTTGCTGCTGATATGTACTGTTTTAGCATAAGTGAAAAGCAGTATAGTTCATGAGGCATGTGATTGTAATGGTTGAATGTCAATTATTTTATAAAGGCGTCAAGTATTTGTGTCTAGAATATCAATGTGATTTCTAGCTTTCTGTTAATTACAAAATGCACCCAAACATTCATGAGCTTTCCAACTCCCCCTTCCAATTTGCATTGTGTTCTAAATGACACTGGTGTATCTGTGTGCCTCTGGGGAGACTATTTTCGTGGGTGCTTATGCTGACACACAGTCTCCTACTTACAGTAACAGTACTCACGGATCTCTTTTTGTCAGTAGAAAAAGGAGGAATTGGGAGTAAAAAAAAAAAATTCCTTTGGGCTGCTGCAAAGTAATTAGTGCCTTCATTTCTACTAAGCTGCTTAAAATTCAGTGCGGTGATATCGCAACATGCCTTGTCACGCTTCAGTGCTAGGTTTTGACTGTTTTTAAAGCTGTATTGTAACTTTTTATCTGCAAGTGTGAGCAGCAGCTTGTTTTTGGAGTGTAGAGTCTTAAAATAAAAGTTTTTTTGCATGATTTATTTTAGGAGAATAGAGATCACATGCAGCATATCATGAAAAGGAATAAAAATAACTTCTAGTACCAGTAGAAGCAGATTCTGCTCTGCTCTATCCTATATATAGACTTCTTGCTTAGAAAAATGATTTCATTGTTAAAGCTAATTGTCTCAAACATATGTTTTGGTTTTTTTACTTCTGTAGACAGTTGCAGCAAGTGTATGGTATGAATGCTATCAAAGCTGACTGCATAACTATATTTACATGACATGTGAACTAGGATATATTTAAAAAATCTTATTACAAATGTTTGAACTTTATGTGAGAAACAATTCCGTGTGTGAGGGAAAACCACAGAAGTGCAGCTCTGGTTTACTGTTAATTAATCAAACACAGTGTAACAGTGACTTTTTTGTTCTTTGTAATATGGACATGTTTGTTCTTGAAGGTGAAAACACTTGTGTGTATACACTCATGCACGTGTTACATGTATTATATGGAGAAGAATCTGTTTTTTTCATTAGACTGCATAGCAAACAATTATTTGATGAGTTACTGAGGATGACCTTTAATTACTTTTTGTCGTTTGAACAAGACTGTTTCTAGAACTGTCCTTGTTGAAGCTGTCTAAAGTATTCAACTTCAGCATACGTGATCATTCTTTAAACTTTTCTGCATAATTGAAATTAAAAATTATCCTTTTCCTTTGTACTTCCAGTCAGCACTCACTTAAAAACTACTCACTGAAGTGTTTATCCATGTGATATCTAATCAAGGTGCAAGCTCTGAATGTGGCAGCATTTCTCAAAAAGTTGCCCTTAACAAATGGATTGTGAGTGCAGGAACTGCCATATTTTTTTCACAATCTTCTAAGAACTTTGGGTAGTGGTTTCCTGCTTTTTCTCTGGAGATGCTGCTTCGTAGCTGCCATTGTTCTGGATTGCTGGTAGTTGTACCACAGAGTCTTTGTTTTTAAATAGTGCTGCTTTTTAAATGACCTTTGCATAAATATGGTTTGTCATCATTCATTTTAATTGTTTCATGTGGGAAAAGATCTGGCCACTTCCATTGCCATGGAATAGTTTAAATGATGTGTTTTGTTGCCGACTGAAGTAGTCTTCCTACTCCTGTGTGAGTGAGTATGAATCATTGCAGGTGCTGCTCTGGGATTTGCTTTGAAAATGCCAGTCTGTATTTGAATAAAACTTGCCAGTGGAAGAAATTCACAAGTTTGGAAGATCTTGTGTGAGAGGTCAGAAGTCCTAAGAAGCGAGAGGTTAGTGACAGGAAGACCTGATTGTTATCCTGATTAACGTCTGTAGAAGCAGCAGAATAGACAATTACCTCAGACTTCCCAGGAACTCCTAACGCATTCGGGAAAGCATTGTATTCTTGCATGCTGTTTAAAGATAAGAGCAATTTCTATCTAATACACAGACATTAAAAATGTTGGGGATTTTTATTGAACAGGATGATTTTGCATTCAGTTAGTGAACATAACAGTTTTATTTGGTGTTCTGCTTCTGACTAGTTCACTTAGCCAAGTATTTTATTGCTACTTTTGAGCGTGTTCACTTCTAGTGATGCTAAATCAAAACCAAGCTCATAAAAACAAGTCGTCTCCAGAAATCCCCAACTTTCCAAAGAAAAAACCCTGTAAGTCACTGAAAAAGCCCATTCCCATGTAGAGCAAGGTGCAGCGTAGGTCAAGGAAAAGAAACTGAAGCTTTACCAAAAGCTGGCAGATGGATCTTACATTTCTCAGAAACCTGAAAGCAAGAAATTCTTTCAGAAAAGCATGGAGTCAACTGAAACGATTTTCATGTCTGCATGAACAAAAACCAAACTTACAAATGGTTGAAAAATTATATGACTTATGTTTAAAATAATAATAAAAAAAAAGGCTGTTAAGTCATAGTTCAAAAGCAAAAAGGTTTTTCCTTTTAAAAGGGAAGAAATAGGATTTGTCTTTCCCCTGCCTACGGAGTTCTATGAGATTACAGCAATGTCCTGTTAATTGGCTGACAACCATAAAGTAGGCATCTGGTACCTCTCATGAATTTAATACCGGTATGTTAACTTACAGGCTCGAGTGCAAGTTTGATTTCAAGCTGAGCTGTTACATTCTGTGTTCAGTTATGACTTCAGTCTTCACTGGAGAAGAGCAGATTGTTTTCATTACCATAAGACAAATACTTGCAGATCAAGCTTCTATTCTGAGATTCAAGGGTGAAAAACTTCCTATATGTGGGTGCTATAGTGGCTGCTCTATTTCTGTAGCAGACTGACTCCCACTCGAAGCAGTGATGTTCAGTTTGAATTGGCAAGTTGAAGAAAATAGTGTGTATCACATGAGGATCGCTGCTAATAGTATGCCCAGCAACGGATCAAGGGTGCATAACTAAAAACCCTTTGGCTAAGTAAGAAATATGAATATTATTGGAGACCTGTAGGCTGAGTTAGAGACCTCTGAGGAGGGATGTGGTGTTAACTAAGGACAGCTCGCATCCTACGGCAGCCAGACCCTGCCAGCACGCCGGGCCTGGCCGCGCTCAGTTGGAAGCGTCCCCGGCGATCAGGCCGGCGGCCGCCGCCAGGGGGCGCTGCCGAGGAGCGGAGTGCGGCTTAACGTGTTGCCCCCTGCGAGCTGCGGGTTGGCAGCTGGGTGGCTGCGAGTGTTCTGGCTAACAGAAGTGTCTGAATTTCTCTTTTGTTGCCAAATACTGGAAACTGCAAATGAGTTTTATGGCAAGACTTAAAGAGTGAAAAAAACAACAACAACAAAACAACCCAACCCTATAAAAATAATACTATTGAGTGATTGCTTGAGTTTGTAATGACTCAGTCTTTTGTAAGCAACATTTATCTTTGTGATATCTGATTACTTGTTCTGAAAACATAAAACGCTTCTAAAATGTATTCCTTGCAACTTTTTTGTATTAGTGGAAAAAAGTGCATGAAATCATATAAGGACAGTTCTTTGCTTCATCTCCCAGATCTTTTGCTGCAGGAAATGATGTTCTAGCAATGTATCTTTTGTGACATGGTTGGGCCACCCAGAATTCTGTACTTGTTTACAAAGGAAATTTAGACTGAGTTGAATATTTGGGTATTTTAATGCAGATTAGAATGCAAAGATAGCGCACATTTTTAGTCTGCATGGTGTTTGAGAATGTGTCTCAGGTGACTTCAATGAAATTGTACTGCATTTTTCAAGTGGCTCCCAGTCCCTTGGGAGCATCTAACCAATGAAACTGTGTGACCTCCAGCAGATTATACTTGTACATTTGATAGATTTTAAAGCAATTTTGTTTCTTTTTAAGAAGAGTTGCAGTGGTGGATGTGGCATTAAGTAGTTTCTTTTGAAGTGTATTGTGGTGCTTTGCACCTAAGTTGGGTAAGTGTATTGAACGTGTTCAGAAACATCTTGGGCAAGGAGCTGCTGTCGCAGAGGCTGCCCCTGACTGCAGAATGAGTGCACGTCAACTTGCTCTGTTTGAGTGATGACTGTAATCTACAGTGACAAAGTGAGGTGTGGATCTCTACTCTACGTCTAGTAAATAATAGTTTCAACCATACACATTCCCAAATGTAAAAACCATTAAAGAACGCTTTTCTGCGCTAATGTCTCTCTTCTTTTTCCTTCCCCTTTTCCCATGAGCTTTCTGCTCTAAATGGAAGACATCTTTCATAATGGCTTCTCTAAGCTAAATATAGAATGGTGTTTAAACTTTCTTCCAAATGAAAACAAAAAACTCAGTTAAACCATATGGATAAGTAGCCTTAGGGACAGTGAAAGTTTGGTCAGAATGGGGCAGCTTATTTCTGTACTTGTTGTTTATGGAAGGCGGTTTGAGTAGTTTAGGTGGTAAATATAGCATCAGAACCACTGGAAAGTGGAACTCAGTGTTTAATAAACGTTAATAACTTAGTGATTAGTACTTAATGCCATGTGAGAATGCAAATGGCTTAAATTGTGGTGCTGCTAGACACTTTGTAAGGCTGCTGAAGAGGCTTTGAGAATGATAAGTGTTATCTTTCAAATGCAGATGAATGCTCTCTGTGCACTTCATGAAAATTAAGAGCTATTGAACTCTGTGAAATACGACTTTGAAATACATGTGCATTTTTTTTAGTGCTGAAAAGTGTTGCGATGCTAAAATGGTGCTTTATCCTAGTCAAGAGTTTAATGTATGTCAGTTGATAGACTGGCTTGTTGTTGTTTGGTTTTCTTATCAGTCTGTACAGTTAGACTTCTTTAAAATCTGCCTGGGAGCAGCTGGCAGCTGACGTGCTGGGGCTGGCACCACCCAGGTCCAACATATGACATCACTGGGAGAAAGAAGTCGTGTGCGCAGTCAGTCTACCTCTGCCTTCAAGGAAGTTCATGTGGGAGCTGCAGTCAGTAACGTGCAGCTTAAGTAAGTTCTGAGTGACCAGAAGGCAGGTAAAAATGGAATTTCTGAAAAAAATCGTTCCTACAGTTGCTTCTGGAGATGTTGTGTTGGATGTTGGAAGTTCTGTCCGTGAAAGCTCCCCAAGGCTGCTGAAGATGAGACGAGTCAGTCTGCTCTCCTTAGGACAGACAATAGATGAAGACGAGGAGATGCGTGTTTTACATCCTCATTTCTGTATGTATCCGTGCCATCAAACTGATAACTAAGCTTTCTGCAGGTCACAATTACTTTGCTAAATTGATGGATTTTGCAATAGTGCTTCTTTATCAGAGTCACTACGATGATGGTATTGCTTAGGTTTAGAACTCCTTTAAAAATGACATGCTGTCATGTTAGTGACCTTTATGAAGTAATTTTACAGGATTTTTCATGTGCTTGTTGACTATACTACCCTGTGATTTTTGTGGGCAGGGGGAAATGTGTTTCACTATTAAAGTTGTGAAATTGTAATGTAGCTATGAGTAGACGTTAGGAGTTGTCTAGACGGGTGTGCTGGACAGATATGCATCTGCAGTACAGGATTCAAGTTCTATGCCAGCTTTTCTCTTCCTGTTTCTGAAATCCTGTGTTTTCTGAGGTGTTTCTTTTAAGAGTTTTTTTTTTTTACATTTCAAAAATGTTTATGCTTTCTTTAGTGTTTTGAAGACTGCAGACTTGGTATAAATATGTTTATAGAATTTTTGATTAAGGAGCATGGGCTGTTTTGCCTGTATTAAGTAACAGTTATTGTATTGCAATTAGTAGACATTATAGTATTTAGACCTTTATAGGTAGGAAAATGACAATGAGTTTTAACTCAAAGAATGAGTTAATGTTACTTTTTCAGACAGTTCAACTGAGTTGCAGTGGAAAATCTGGTTTTACTTTATTTTTAGCCAAAGGTCAAATGCAAGTAGATTATGGATACTTTATGGTCTTGGATTCTGATGGCTGTTTTTACCCTTTGGTATATGGTGGCTATTTTTATGAATTAGCATGGCTTGAAATGTTTGTGTGTTTAACTGCAAACATGGGAGATGGTGGCACTCATTCTGTTGAGTGAACTTAGTCTAAACTATGGAGTTAATTTCTTTACACTTTTCTTAGCTTTTCTGGTTGTAATATAAATGTTATATATATTTAAATGTGTCAGACACTTAACATCAGCAGTTGGAGAGAGCTGGGACAGTTTTAATTTACAGACAGGAACAATTTGTGTAGCAAATTGGAATGAATCATAAAAATATGGACTGTTGAAGGCTTTGTGCAGAATAAGGTCTGTTAAAATGGCTATAGCCTATATGTTTGACAACTCTGATTAGAAACTCGTGTTCCTTTAGTCATGGTTGAGCCTGTGTTTGGCTTTAAATGCTATACAGCAATGAGATTTAAAGTTGGATATCACTGTGAAGTGCGCAGCTTAAATGTCTCCATAGGCATATCTTGCCAATTTTGCTTTTGTGCTACAGTATGGTATTCTTTGATACTTAAGAGTACGTGTTACATTTTATTTCAAATGTTATAACTTCAGAGTTATAATTTAAGTACACTCAGAGTTGTCTTTGTGCCAACCTAAAAGAAAATGCTGTAGCTGAAGCTTGTAGTCAAAACAGATGCTTTCATCTAAACATGTTCAATGTTTTCTTGATAGCTGAGCGAATGAATGTAATAGACAATACACCAATCCTACTGTTGAAGGTGACTTTTCTTTTCCTGCTCATTAAGTATTTGTCAAAAGGTCATTTAAGGGAGGAATTTCTACCAATCAGTAGTTTCTGACCGCTATCATCTAATAGCGTGATGTCAACATGTGCAAAATGCAGACTTAGTCTGTCCTGGGATCATGCTTTTACCATAGCAGATACTAGCTGAATCCTCTTTAAATTATCTGCTTATTTCTATTTTTGTATCTTGGTAATGGAATGAACTGCTCTTCTAGAATAGAGCAAAAGAACTGCAGTGTTTACCAGTTGGGTATGCAGCAGGCAGCAGGTGACAACGGAACAGGTAATAAAGCAGGGGAATGATTAAAAAGAAATGAATTGTAAATGGTTACTTAATGGCAGCAGAGTTGGTGGTAATGCACCGCAGAATTTAGTATAATGGTACTGTTTGGGAGCTTGATTAAAGCTAAATTTTGTTGTTCAGTAGCTACGGTTGAATTTGAGTTTCTTTTATTGGTGGTGGTGTTTTATGCTTTTTTTCCCCCCTCCTGTATCTTTCGTTTTTTTTTATCTAGGAAAGTTTTTGTGTGAATAAGAATCTAGGTGAAATTTGGAGTCTGGTAACTACTTAAGAAATATTCTAGAAAGTTGTTTAAAAACAAAACAAAACAACAGAAGAACAACAACAATAACAAAAAAAGACTTCCCAGCGTTTATCTGATTTAAGTATTTTGTATGGAATTCAAGAGATGAATTCTTTCTTTCTAGATTAATTGCAATCCAAAATATGGACTGAATTAGCTTGTACTTTTGCTTTATAGCAGAAAGCAGGGACTTATAAATTTATCTGTGCTCTGTGAATATATATCTTTTAGAATGATACATAGCATCTGTCAGAATACTTTCAAGAGTTTTTTCAAAATCTTTCGTAGCTGTCTTTTGAAATTTATTGGATTTTTGGAACACTGGAAAAAAAATCTTGAAATATTTGCATATGATTGTACGTGTAACAACATGTAAATGGTATTGGTAAAAGTACAGGCAGTTCTTCTAAATTTGCAGTAGCATTTGAGTTCTCCATTTAAAAACTGTGTCACAATAGTCTCTCTACAGAAAGGTACAATTAGAATCAAACAAAGAGGGGATCTGGAGAATCTAGAGGAGGTATTTTCATATAGATGATTACCAAAAATACATACAGACATGTACGCGTGTGCAGACATGTATCTGTCAACATTTTCATATTCTCCCTGTTGCAGTGTTAAGGAAGGTGACTGCTCTGACTGCTCTGTGCAGGTGGGCTCGTAACAGCTATACCTGCATCATGTGAAGTGCACTTCAGGGCTGGGTTGTAAGGCAGGGCAGCTAATGCTGTGGAACAGGTGTCATGACAAGCTGCTCAAGTCAAATCTGCAGTAACCACCCCAAAGCTTTTGAATTTGTTGGTGAGCAAGTGTTCTCATTGCTCCGTGTCTGCATCACTTCTGTGTATGGAAAGTGTCTCCTGCAAGCATTAATCCTGTTTCCCTTCAAACACCTCTGCTAGAGAGGCAGAAATAAGCTGTTGGTGGTAAAGAAATGAGCAGTAGAGCTTCTTCAAGGGACTAACAGCAACAGCTGGGTAGATGTGAACTGCCCCTGAGCAACATCCCTGTGTCAGCTCTCTGGTGATGCCCTGAGAAGTCCCAGACAGCAGAGGATGTCTGGGAAGCATCTGTCTAGAATAAAAGTCAGGTTTAGGATCCGTGTTCTGAATTTCAGTTGGTGCTAGATTGGTTAGTAGGCAACTGAGCACCACTGCTGTTTTTTCCTTCTTCTCTTCGTTCTGTTTGCTTCTTGTTTACATTGAGACTGTTCCGTATTACTGCTTGGGATCCAGAATGCTATTTACATAAAAATCTCTAAACCTCTCTCCTGTTCTCTTATCATTGTAGATAGCATTGTTTTGCTTGAGTAATGCCCCAGGAAATTCTTCTATGTTTGTTTTCCATGAGAAGTAATGTGGAACATTTCTTAAGGGCCTCTAGAGCCTTGTCTTGAAGCCTTTTGCAGCAGAACAGGGAATTTTTGTTTGTTTATTTTTAATGTATCCTGTTGTTTAATGTATGTTGTTGAAATGAATCAACTGATCAGAGGCCTCTTTGGTCAGTAGTGGGGATGGCACTGCATGGCTGGCCATTGCAGGTGGCAGTCACCTTCTGGATGCTATCTGTTTTTTAATAGATTGATCTGTGTAAAATTAACTTTTCAATATTTTAAATAAGTAGGAACATAAGCATCTCTCCAGAGCTTTATTTTAAGTGCAGCGATGATCCCTTTTTCATATTAGTACTTAAAAGCAGATATGAACGACTCTGTAATTCTGACCACTGGGTGAATGTTTAAGTAGGGCGTTTGCTTAAGGCTGAATCAATAATGAACTGTAATGAAGTTTAGAACTATGCAGCATGTCTTTTTAAAAAAGACCTGAATCTTTTGTTGTATACTTGGCTGTACACCTAATACACTTTAGCACAGTTGACTCTGTTGCATCTGAATAATGAGCATGGATGAATTCACAATGGATAAATAATGGATAATACTCCTCATTTCCTCGATTGTGTTTTTGTTTTTCTTTGCTTACCAAATTCTTTACATCATCCTAAAGAACAACGTAGTAGTTTTGACTTGCTTCTTCCTTCAAGATGAGTGTCAGAACGACTCAAAAGTGTGCCTGAAAGGCTGTTTCTTCATACGCAAAGGTACTTATGTAGATTTAATGAGGATGTAATGTGTTTTTCTCTGAGATACAGTGAATAGTGTTTACAGGTTTTTTTTATATGCTATCATAGATTACCTCTGCATCGTTTTCAATGCAAAGGTAATACCATTAATACTTTGCACTGATCTTATAATACATTGTTTTCTGGCCTTGAGGCACTTAAAAGGTTTTCTGAAGCTTAAGTGTGTTACTGTAGTTTTATTTGACAGCTGAACCAATGTAATGGCTCACTGCTTTAGAAAGGAGATTGTACTCTTCCATCTGTATAGTTGTACTATATATTCATCTGTGGTGCTCCTGGTGCACACCAGGCCTAGGTGGCGGATGGTTCAACTTGCTAAACCAACAGGTAGCCATCCTTCCCTCCCAGCACCAACTGGTAGGCTCCAAACCAAAATACCATGAGAGTGAACCAACAGCAGGTTTAGGAAATAGAGATCAACAGTCCTGGTGTTCAAGCTGTTTTTTTCTTGTTCTTTTTCTTTCTGTTCTGCAGAAAATATTTAAATTGAAAAAGTAATGAGAAGCCCCTTCAATTGAATTTAAAAACCCCAAAACTATGTTATGCTGCAAATATTCTTCAAAATGTTTTCTTTAGACTAGTTCTTCAGGATAATGCAGTTAAAAGGGGAGTTGTTTTAATATAGCAAAAACATCTTTCCCTAATTAGTTTGAAGTTACTTCTAACCAAGACAGTTGAAAGCTACAACAGATACAGATAGCACAATAATGCTGTTTGATAGAGCAAATTCTCAGCTACAAAGCAGATTTTTTTCAAATAGTCACCACCATTAGCTATGCATTTTCACCAAGAACGAGCAAGAGCCTTTGTGTTGTGCTTGTAACAAATGGCACCTAGTGGAGGTGACCCACCACTTCATTGTGCTCACATGCACTGCTTGGTCTTTATAAACATTCAGCAAGTGTTGGTGAATGTCAATGGTTGCAATTTTTTCTTCATGAAGTAATTCAGCTTTTGCTTCATGTGCACTTCCATGTCAGCTGCCATTTTGTCTGACTGCCCCTCTGCTGCCGTTGGTCTCCTGGCAACAGAATGCAATAGGACATTGATGGGAAGGTTCAGCCCCTTCTGCCTTATCACCTACATCTGCCTCTGATAATCATGGGCCAACATAATAAAGTAATATGCGTTACTTTTGGAGTAGCTGTTCTGTGTGTCTTCCCAACCCCAGGGTAGAGTCTGTAAAAGGCTGGACAGCGTACGTAATAAAAATTTTATTTTACAGAGGCATTAAATATAAAACAATTTTCCTTTAAAATCATTTAAATTTCACCGTGTTTAAAAATCCAGAACGATGCTCCTATAACTCTCCAAGGTCAATGGAGTATTTACCAGCAGGATAAAATCAGTGCTTGCCTATAGAAATTACATAGCAGTGATATCAGCAGTGTAGACTGAAATTCAGCCCCTATGAGAAGCCTTCCTGTGGGCCTGCTCCCACAGCACTGCGTCTTTCTTGTGCTGGGGCCTCCGGACTTGGATGTAGTTCTCCAGATGGGGCCCTACAAGGGCAGAGCAGAGGGGGACAATTGCATGACTTCTTTCAATAATACGTGGTTCTTCTGGTGACCCTGGGCCATTTCAGCTGGCTTTACTTCTGCTAGCCGTGCTGTCTTGATCTGTAGACTTCCATGTTACTGGTTTGTTCTTTTTTTAAGCTTTTAAATAACAGAATGCTCTTTACTCCATAATTGTGAAGTTTATATGTTTTTCCTCTGAAAAGTGTTATATGGGTGCAAACTAAGAAAATAATTTCAAGTATTTCATCTGAATAAATAGCTGATTTCAAAGGCTTTCCTCTTTCAGTAAATGATGTTTGTTGTGCCTGTGGAAGCACTGGGTTTAGTTGCCCTTGAAGCAAGTCACAGGTACATTTTCCAGTTAGGAGTATGATTTTTTTCAATTTTTAAGTGTTAGTAGGGAATACCCGTGACTTGGGAAGTAGTGCTCGTGGACTCATCTGTTTTTTCTGAATGCATCTTGTTGCTCCTTGCCAAGTTATGAAAGGTCCCTGTAAGCAGAAACCCCCCGCAGGTCTGTGTTTCTGGGCTGGCTTACTCTAAGTCTAAAGTTTCTGCTGGGTATGTTCATTAAGGAAGGATTCTTTTAGGAGAAATCCTGATGCACTGCTGATTTGAGGAGGAAAGCTAACATGGAGTAGCTTTCAGAAAGCCTGATCCTTTCAGCAATGATACTCTGTAAAGATATGAAGTTCCTGTGTGCAGCCAGTTTCTGTAAGACATTGCAGCCGTGCAGGACTTGGCTTATGCTCACTTCATAAGCTCTGGGATGCCCCTTACAGGATGATTCTGTGTAACTAATTTTAATTCTGTTGCCCCTTAATGCTAGCTGCTTACTGACAAGTGCAGTTTGGCAAACTGAGCTTGAGGAAATTTCATGATCATCGTGTTTTGTTGTTGCTGTTTATTTTTTTTTTACCAAGAGGATGCTGTTGCACAGTTATGTTAGACACTGACTGTGAACCTCATCTATTGTCTCTTTGTATCTTTAAGATGCACTGTGGTGAGCCTTTTCTTGGTTATTTCTTTGAGAATATGACTGAATGAAGAAGAATGCTTTCAATTTTAAAGTATTTTTTAACTTGAAAGTAGGAAAAAGGTAAGCAGGAAGAACAGAAAAATGAGCAGCTGGTAATACGTATTAAAGAACACTGCGTTCTCCAGCATGTTATTTTCTGCTGGTGAGAGATAATTTAAAAATGTTTTTACTTTATGGAAATCTGAACCGGAGAATAATTTGTTGTTCCATGGAGGAAGTATTGCAGAAGTGAATATTTTAATTTGCCCAGTAGTTGATGTAGTTATCCCATATACATTCATGGGTAGGCTGTGTTTTTAGAAAGCTAACACATTAATGTCAATTATAAGGTGATATTTTGCTAAATCTCCATTGAGAAATAATGTGATTGACAGAGCAGCCAGTTCCATGAATAAAAACTGCCTTAAGGATATTTTCCACTCGTCTTGAATACGTTCTGGCCACTCAATGCCAGTTGGGTGCTTTCTGTGACTAGCAGAGATGGCAGTGGGTGCTGGTGCTGTCCTTTCCCATTTGCTGTGTCACACCAGCCACAGGTGAGCACACAGGGAGCCGTGTGCAGGGCTCCTGATAAGGTGATAAACTTCAGAGCTGCCGCGGGGCCTCACCCAGCATTGGGCACAGGTGCCAGATGCATCTTACTTATAGAGGCTATATTGTACCGCTCCGCCTGGGGCCCTGCGGAGGACTTTGTGCCGTGGACTGTTTACAGAACTTCCAGACAACCGTGGCTTTGTTGTAAACTTTTAGTGTTTGTTAGGTGATTAGGATCCAATTGTTGCGTTCAGCTGTGCATTTGGGTTTGCTGTTGTTTTCCATTTTCTTCCTTTCTGATTTTTTTTTCCTTTCTCGCTTTTCCATAAAGCAGCAGGGTGAAAGAAAGAAATGGTACCTTGTACAAATTCTGTTAATTTTAACTCTCAAATCTGTTACTTACCTTTTTCTCAGTCCTAAGAGTTTCTGGTTTGTACCGCTGCTTCACATTGCTGCAAGATCATCTGGTGTTTCACTGATCTGGGAAAGATGTAATAGTTAGCCTTAAAAATGCTTGAATGCTGCCTTAAGAAATACACTGTAATTATGCAGTGTAATTTAGCAGTGTGCCTTTGGAGTGAGGAAATGTGCTATTTTGGTTTAACTAAGAAGAATGCTGTATTAATGACTTTATTTATATTTTTATGTAATATTGGCGAGCAGAGCTCCTTATGCTCCTGTCTGTGTAATTAAAACATTAATAATGGCATTTTCATCTAGTTAAATCATGAAGAGAAAATTGGTTGCCTGTGCTTTGTCCTTGCTGTCTCTCTGCTGTTTCCAAGCAGAGCTCCCAAAGCCCCCACCTCATGTGTATGGGCACTGCTTCAGCCTTGCCAGCTGTGCAGCCTCTTGGGCCGACGTACCCTGCGTGGCACTGCCTGGAGCTGGTGGGCTTGTGCAGGTTATCAGCCTTAGCAGGGACACTCAGACCAGCTCTTCAGGCCCTGCCAACACGCACCTCTGTGGCAGAGGTGAAACAACCTGCTGTATCCTGCAGCCTGCATTAGAGAACACTGTTGCTCTTGTGAGCCCTAAGAAACTTGGGACTTTACTCTGATTACTAATACACTTAACAAACAAACAAAAAAACAAACCACAAAAACTTCTGGATGAGTCCCAAGTTTATTTATGTGTTTTTCATTGTTTTTTTTTCTTCCTCAATACTTTCTGTATTTCCATAATGCAAATAAGATGTTTGCTGTAGAAGTGGCACAGACTTTTAGCAGCCTGGGAGGAGCAACAAAAATAGAAACATAACTGATTCCTAACAGTTGTCCTCAGGCCTTGTAGGGTAACAGAGTTAAGCCTTTCCCTGCTCTATCCATTTAAATGCCCAGCAACTAAGCAGGGATTTTCAGTGTAGCCTCAAAACTGTTCCCAGTTTCCATTTAAAAGGGTTGGTGAAAACTTGAATTCTAGTTCTCCAGAAGTAGTGCATTGGTATAGTCCTGCTGAAGCACAGTAAGAAGGCTGACGTGTTATAGAGCCTAGCACATTTCCAGGCAGTTATTTCTGATGGTTTGATGCAGAACCATACCAGTCAGTCTGTACCTTTAAAGTTTATTTTGTGGTCATGAAAAGTCAAAATTGAGCATCTGGGAGGTAGTAAAACCTCTGGGTTTCTGTACATTTTTAGCAGTAAAGATGGCCATGAAAATCAAGAAACTTGAATTTGTTAAATTTATGAAATATGGTAACAGCTATGGCTTTGTGTATTGTTTCACCTTTGTATTTTCTCTGAGAGAAATTAGTTAACATCTCAGAACTGCCTGCTGGGCTTTTTTGAAGCACTGCAACTTTTTATTACTGGTTTGCTTTCTTGTTCAGTGATCTGGAAAGCCTGATTTCTTGAGAAGGGCCAGAGTGAAATCTGTTTAGTGAAAGCCTTTGCAAAGTTGATAAACTCTTTGTTAAACTGCTTGAAAAAACAGTCTGATTTTTCAGGATTCAATTGTTCTTTTTTTTTAAAGTTTGGAGACAGGGAAGGTTGGAGGAAGATAGGATTACTGTAATAAACATAGGTGTTTTACTGTAATGAGCATGGACTTCTGCTTACTGGAAAAGTTAAATATTAACAGTATCCTCTTTGATCTCATTCAACGGCTGTGTTTGGTCAGAAATCTGTGCATCTTCAGTGTCCTTCCTGACCTGGTCGGAAAACTTGTAGTTGTAACTGACTTTAAATAGGAAATACTATTTGTAGTTTAGTCTTAATGCATTTTCTGTCAGTCTGTGTTATCCTGAAGTTGAATGTAGTAGGACTGGAAACCTCAAAGAAACTTGAAAGCAACACTGTCTTCTCATTTTTTTTTTTTTTTAATTCAACTTAAAAGAATGGCTTTAACTGTATTTTTTGAATGAAATACTTATGCTGGGATGATTAATGCAGATAACTTTGTGGAAGGGAAAGCAGAGAAATCACATTGTTATCTCTGCCATCCTAGTTGATAACAGCTTAAGGGGTGGAGTGAGGTAATATGGTGTGATGGACTCCTACAGAAATGGAAGTATTTTCAAATGAACTTGGGACCACACTGCCTCTTCAGTCTATAGAGAAGAGGCTGAAGCAATGCTGTGAACCATTATTATATATATATATATATATATATATATATATATATATATATATATATATATATATATATATATATATATATATATATATATATATATATATATAGCCTATATACTAAGAGAACACGTTTCTTGTCTTGCATCTTGGTCTTTGCCACAACTCAGAGCTTTGACAGCTGCAGAAATATCAACTATTAGATGCTATGTTTATTTTCTGTATGTTTATGTTATTCAAAATGTTTGCTAGCAGTGTTACTAGGTAGCTCCAAGAAAATGGCATAGTGCTACTCTATTAAAGGAAAGCTGTGTACACCTCCTTTGCATACATGTTTTTAGTAAATGAATTGGTCCTAGTATATTGGTATCTCCAGAAATGTTTTTATTAAAATTTCAAACTCTATGAATAAAAGAAGCTTGAAACTTTTGTTATCTAAAGTAGAATAAGTGTCTGATCTTTCATACTGCTTGGATCCTATAGCTACTTGCAACACCCAGGACAGCTCTTCTGTTTTATTACTGGTTGTAAAATACATATACTCTTTTCTTGTTCTGAATAGTACGTCTGTAAGGTGTGCCTTCTTGAAAGCACAGGAACTCAGTTCAGCAGTGTGCTATGCATGAACAGTAGAGTGGTACCACAGATGGATGCTTTTATACTTCATAGAACTTGTGGGCTTACTGCATGGGAACTTCGAAATGTATGGGGTTGTTTCCAGCCTGAAGTCAGCAGACTTGTTGCTGAAGTGGCTCAGGCAGTTTGCTTCTAGCCATCCTCTTTGCTAAAAGGCTTTCATATCTGAACAAGAGCAAGGTGTGGACTAATGCTGGCATTAGTTATTCCAGTGGAGTGCAAACAGCTTGTGTTGCTGATAGAGCACTTCTGCTTAGCACATCTGCAGTCATATTCTTCTCCTTTAAAGAACTTACTGGCATCAATATGCTCATTCATTCACTGGTATGCCTCACCTTGAGTCTTGAGAAAATATCAGAGACATTCGTAGATTTTATTACTAAGGAGAGCAGACTACTATGAAATTTACAACTGGTGCAGTATCAAATGGTTAGAAAACTTCAGAACCAGTGTATAAACTATGCGTTTATTGCAATCATGTGAGTTGCTACTTTGTATGGAACTCCTGAGTCCAGCCAAGCAATATCCTTATTTTGTTGAGGATTTCTTTTTGGTTTTTCTTACACAAAACAGTTACAGTTCAAAGCTCTTGCCTCATAGTTAGAAGTACTCTCTTTTTCCATCTTCTCTCTAGGTAATAAAGTGGTGGGCTAAGTATCTTATGAAAGACTTCCCATATATGTATGGCAAAGTGATGCATATTTCTAGACACTTCCACAGTAGACATACTTGTTGCTCTCAATTTTAGACACATTGTAATTTCCTGGCCAGAAGTCTGTTTAATTTTTCTCTTAAAAATAAAATTAAAAAACCATAAAAGAATTGATGCTGTAAATAACATTTTCTTGCACAGTTTTGAAATGCATAATGATGATATAACTCTACACAATGAGTTTTACTGGGCTCTGTTTAGTGAATTAGCCTTGTTTGTGCTTGGCAAGCTTCAGGGGCTTTTAATACATGTTTTTCCTAGCTTCTACTGTTCTTCATTTGGTTAAAAGTAAAATAAATGTTACATCTTCAGTTTTGTGATTTATCTTGAAATCTTATTCTGTTCTATGGTGGGTATATTAACTCGCTGGCTAAACAGAAACCATGAAGTCCAAAGTTGCAGTAGTTGTCACATATATACCTTTGATAATAAAGAACATAGAAGTTGAGGTTGTGAAGAAGAGGAAATGTTAGAAGGCTTGTAGAAGTGATAACATGATGGCGCTTGTTGCAGTGATGCTTGTGATATTGCTGATATTGACAGATGTTTCCCCTCTTGTTAAATGGACTGCTCATATATATATGGATAGTTTTAAGACATATTTATTTTCAATATATTTTTTGTTCCTAATATTGAGTATTCCCAGCATTCAGTCTCTCTATTGAAGTATCTGGGAAAGCTTATACTTCTTTGTACATACAAGTACAAAAGTACTCTTAGCCCATTAAGAATTTGTAAGATGTTAATGCTGAGCAAACTGTATTTAAAAGTGATTGTTATTTTCCTGGAGGAGAGCACCTCCCAGAAGTAATCAGGTGCCAGGGGGGAAGGCCATATAACTTGCTGAGTGCGAACACTTTTATCACAGACATATGCACAGTCTTAAATATATTTTCTGACTTCCATTCACTCTTAAAACACTGCTGGCAGCTCCTCTTAATAGGGCTCTGGGAGATGGAACGCTGGGATTAGTGATTGTTTTTTATTAAGTTTCTGGTGCTAATAATTTACAGAATAAAAGCTTGGTGGTGGTGGTGCAAGTACAAAGAACCCAGAGTGTATTTTAAAAAGTCATTATTTTTGAGGTGCTGGGAGAGTTGGCTCATGATTTTGGAATGTGTGCTGTTAACAAGGCCTTCTTTGAAGAACTCTCTGTAGCCCAGTGTTAAAGGCAGTCAGAGACTAACCATAATTAATACAGCCTTTCAAATTAGTGGTGAAATTCATCAGCCAGTTCCAAAATTTGACCTTTATATCTCACTAATAATGAAATACAACCTCTTTTTTTTCTTATTTAGTAAGAGAGGAACGAAATGCTCTGCATGCATTCATAAAAGAGGCGATGAAAAATGAGTATGAGGTAATGGGAGGCACTAGGCTGGATAGTGTTACCTGAATCGAGTGGTGAAAGAAAGGTTGATGCAGCGTCCTAAAGTGCCGCTCGCTCTGCGTGCAATAAGAAGCCGGTTGCATGGACACAGCAGTTTATACGGCAGATAAAAATACCTTTAAATACGGGCTGTGCACCGTTCTGACAGCCAGCCCTTGGAGGGGGCCGTGTGCGCGACTCCCTCCTCCCGGCTGCTTTACTTCCCGAACAGCGTAGGGGCTGCAGGGCTTTTTGATGGCTTTAAAGCAGATTTAGTGGAGCGTGCGCTGGCCTCCTGCGTGATGCGTTTTAGCTGGACTGCGGGGTGTGAGTCAACTTCTCGGCACCGGCCCTCCCGCAGCCGCTGCTGCAGCGACCGCCGTTGCGCCGGGCTCATCCTGCGCTGTACGGAGCGGTGCTTGGCGTTTAATGGCATCGTGTCTAATGCTCTAATTTTTACGTCGGTTGGAAGTTTTAAATAAAACTCGGCAAACTGCAGTCAGCTTTTCGTACTCCCGTATAGTTTGAAGTAGGGGTGCGGATGGCCCGGAAAGGGGCCTTTCGTTGGCCGGCCGATAGCAGCCGTGAGAAGTTACGGCAGCGCGCGGCCCCCGCCTCCCGCCGTCCCTCTCCGCGAAGGGACCGCGATGGCAGCGCGGCTCCTCTCCTGCGGGAGCGGCACGGAGGGTCCCGCGGTGAGCGCCCCCCGCCGGTGCGCCCGCCCGGCCCCGCCTCCGGCCCGCCGCCCGCCTCCGCAGTCGGCGCGCGCCCCCCGGGCCCTGCGTCAGCAGGAGGGCGCGCGGCGGCGGCGGCGCGGGTGGCGGCGGCGGGTTGGCGGTGCTGCCGCCCGCAGCCGGCACCATGCTCAGCCTGCAGGACTCGCTCTTCTTCGAAATTAGCATCAAGTCCCTGCTCAAGTCCTGGAGCGGCGGCAGCGGTAAGTACTGCGCTGCGCCGGGAGCCGCGGCCCCGCGCCGGGTCGGTCGGCTTCTGCGTGAAGCCGCGTGGAGCCGAGCCGTGACGGCAGTTTTGTCGGACCCGTGCCGGGTCGTCCGGCCGGCGCGTGGGACGGGGCACGGCGTGCCGGCCCTTACGTAACTGAGCTTTGGGAGTTTTGGCGTGTGTGTGAGGCGCTAATTTGGGCCGCGGTTATCCCGGGCTGACGAGGCTCCTCGTGTCCTTTGCTGCCCGAGGCGGCAGCCGGCAGGCGCTGACCCAGCCGAGCCCCGCGTGCTTCTGAAGCAGGAGCCTCTGTCCCTAGGCTAAGGGTGCTGTGGTTGTGCCCCAGGGCGATCGTTGCAGCTGCAGAAGGCGCACGCGGTGCTGTGAGCTGCCCAGGCACGGCATCTCGGACTGTGCTCCCTCTGAGACGTCCAGGCTGAGGAGGGCCGAGGCACTGGGCAGGAGCAGCCACGCTGCCCTTGTCTCACCCCACCCACAGCCCTCGTGCAGGGTCACTGCTGCCCGAGCATGACTGATATAGAGTGACGGGGTGACCAGGCTGCATGTTTCCCAACGACCCGTGCCTTGTGTTTGTAACAGCAAAAGAACAGCTGAAGCAGGCGGCATCCTGTGTTTCAGCTGGGTGTCAGCTCTGTGAGGTGCTGCCCCAGGTTTTCCCTCACAAGCACTCCTCTGGAGCTGCTGGGGTTTGTGGGGTTTGCATTCTACTCAGTATGACTGGTATGAAATTAGCGGTGTGTTTGTCAGCTGGGGCTGTGCAGGCACCAGTGTGCCCCAGCAGCACTGGCATGGTTTGCTTCTGGCTCTGATGCTGAGATCCGCGTTTTGAACTGGCAACCTCCAGGCTGACAGCCCTAACGTGAGTGTTTCAAAGCTGACATCCCTCTGCTGCTTTAGTGCATGTCTCAGGGTTTAGCTATTCCAGGTTCTGCTTTGTACTCTGTGGTTAACTGATGTTCTTGCCTACTCGTAATAACTGTAATTTAGGCATATATTTTACAGTACGAGTTGAAGACGTCATGAAAAGGATCACAAATCCCTGAGGTTTATTTTACTAATGTGTATAATTTCCAACTTGAAGCAGAACATGGGATGCATTCGGTTGCAACAAATTGAGTCCGTAGCTGGCTAAATAAGTGCTGTGTCAATAAGGCAAACTGCAGGCTCGTGATCAGACAGCAGTGCTGGCTGTGACAGGGCAATGATGCTAACAAAGGGTACGTGAGGAGAGGCTACACGGCGTCGTGCTCCCCCTGTGCCTTCTGCCGTGTGAGCAGCAGCTCCCCAGCACTGCCAGGAGGTGGGAAGGGGCTGTGCTGGACTTCAGCCCGCATTCCTCACAGTGGTGGCTCCGCTCATATGAGTGGGCATGGTTACAGCTGCTGTGGTGTGCAGCTGGGCACAGCCCTGAGCTGTAACTCACACCCGCTCACTTTCTGTCCCCTAAAACATTTTCCAATCAAGTGATGCAGTGTGTGCAGAGCAAGGAGTTACGTAATATTTATGTTGAGCATGTGCTTGGAAATTCAATAAACTTGCATCTGCTGAGAGATTACGTAAGAAAGGTTTCTCCTGTGTTTTCTTAAAGAATTTTTAAGTAACTTAAGAACACTGTATACCGATGAATATCAGAGCAGGAGTGCACGTGCTTGCACACATTTATATAAGCACTCATAAAGAGCACGTCCTGCTCCCGCAGACCCCAGCTGAGGGCTTGCTTAGCTAGCACAATGCTGCTGCAGTGCTGGCCTGGCCGAGGTTTTATTGTAGTTGATCTTTCTTCTTTCATTGACAACAATGAAGTGACACTTGTATGGCCTAGTTTCAGAATGCTGTCTCTCTGCCAACAATTTTAGGCATTACTTCTTTTTGAAGGGATTCAGGCGTGGCCTTTTAAACCAGTGCTGTAGGGAGGGTGTTCCTGCCCAAGGATTGTTTGCTGCAGTGATGGATGGAATGGTGACTTCATGTGAGTTGTTTTTGGGTTGCGTATCTAAGAAGTCATAGTCATAATAATGCATCTGAGTCCTGAAGGTGAAAAAATGTGTGACATTAAAGTTACGGGTCCTGTTTAGTTTGTTGAAGGATGTAGATGTAGTCTGTGGAGTGATGCTTCTGAGGTTTCTGGTTCTGCAGCGGGAGGGAATGTAGTGACAGTTATTTACATCAGCTGGTATGAGAAAGCAGTCATATTTTGTCCACAAACCCTTTGTTTGATGGAGGTCTGGATGCTATGAGAAGTACCTTTGGTAATACAATATATGTGTTCCAAAGCCAAACGCAATGCTGCCTACAAAAGAGAAGCAGTATGCAAGGGTAGTCTTTCTCTGAGATGAGTTGTGTATTTTCGTTACAGCTCTGCATGTATTTCTGGAGCTTGTGGTCAGCTTCCTGGTGAGCACCATCTCTTACTGCTTCCTACAAGCTCTTCTGCATTCCTAATACCTGCCGCAAGGATTGTCAATTTCATAAGTAAATAATTATTTCCAGATAATGAAAATTGAGATAAAAAGTATCCATTGTTTTTCTGGTAGCAGAGGCACAGGTTTTTGTTTCTGTGAAGTTGTTGTGGTGTGTCTGTTCAGCAGACAGAGCAGAGTGTCTGCCCTGTGTCTGTCTGACAGTAAGTCCATGTGCTCAGGTGGGTATCTCTGTGTTGGAGGTGGCTCGTGGGATTCTTGGTGTTGGTTTACTCAGTTTGGTTCAGGAGTGAAAGTTCCTGGAACCTGGAAATGTACAAAGCATGCTGTGGCAGGAAGGCATGCTGGATCTGTCCAGTAGCTGTTTTTTAAAATGTATTCTAAAACCAGAAAGAAATGAAAGAAGGCAGAATGGAGGTGAGTTAGCAGAGCTCCACCTGCTGAGCACTGGCAGGTAGCTTGGGGCCATCTGCCTGGTGATGGGGTGAGATCACGGGAGCTCAGGGCTGCTCTCCTTCCCAAGGATTGCCCGATTGAACCGTGCTTTCTCTCTTACCAGCAGTAAATGGACTTCTGGCTGTCAGGAGATGTACTGCTCCAATAGCACTCTATTGAACAAGTTTGATGTAACAGGCACGGTTTTGCCCTGTAGCTTTTCATTTCATGGTGGATGATACGGTGTGCTTTAACTGAGAAGGATGACATTACCTCGAATTGCCTTAACAGGGACATATATAGGAAGGGAACGTCTGAGGAACAGTAGGACAAACGTTCTGTTGTTGGCCCTTGTCCTTCGGGAGGAGATGGCTGAGGGCTACTGCAGAGCTGGGCATGCGCTTGCCAGGAGTGCAGCTTTGCTGCTTCTGCTGCAGCTTGCTTCTGGATTGAGCTATTTAAAGCAATACATGTATAGTTTGTTAATACTTCAAGAATCATCACTCTGATAAATTTCTACTTTCCTCCTCTGTAACTGTTAGACTGCAAAGAAAAATGAAGCATAGGAGGAGGAAGGAATCTTGAGATGCTACATGGTAGCTTCTGCTCTGGAATGTCCTTTGGGGCAATAGTGAGCAGGGGTAGCCTGGGGAACCTGCAGGCATTTCTAATGGCAGGTGTATGTTACAGTAGCAAAACGTGTGCTATTTCACTATCAAGAGAGATCTTATTTTCATGAGATCATTTTTGTTATCTTTTTAAGTAATATTGAACAGATTATTAACTTTATTTCTCCAGCATTAAACATCTCAAATAATAATGCTCAGTCTTCCTGAAGGAAATGTTTTGTTGATTGTCACCATGACTTAAAAAAGTCATGATAATGAGTACGCATATACTGAAACTCCATAGACTGTGTCTGAGGAATGTACCAATTTCTCCTATATCTCCCAGAATAGTTTTGCTATGCTGGAAAGTGATACTTCAAAATAAAAAATGAATTCAAATTCATGATAAGTTTTGAAAGCGCTACCAGATTTTGTACATTGTGGTTTGTTTTCAATTTAACTGTATTTTCTGACAGTAAAAGTAATTACAGATCTGTTCCCCGCACTGCTGAAGCAGTAAGTTTGTTTACCGTAGAGAGAGGCTTACAATGGCTTTGCCACAGGCTGTTAGTTGTCATGGTAAAGCAAAGTTATGGCAGTAGTTAACCATCCAATAAAATGTGAACTGATTTCTGCATTTTGAGTGAAAAGGGATTATGGAATGTAGCCTCAGTATTTGGCCTTGTTTGTGAACTTTGGTGGCCTCTAATGATGGCCATTTGCGCAGCTGGAATACATTCAATTGAATGAAGTGATACTAAAGTGTAGTAAAATCTTGTATATCAAGAACAATAACTATTTAAAGAGATTTTTTTTTTTTCTAGAGGTAAATAAACAGGCTGGCAGGAGACAGCTAGACTGTAAGATGATTCAGACCAGTCAAATCATCAGTACCACCCACAGCTGGAAAATGGGTGCTCCCAAGTGAAAGTCTCCAAGGTGTCGAACTTCTGTTTCAGTTTTTTATTAGGTGTTGGAGAGGTGAGCTGGATGAGTATGGACAACATTTCACCCCATGTCTGAACCCACAGAAGGGGCTTTGGTCCAGCTGTGCAGCCGTGTCACCTAATCTGCCACCTGTGGTGCTTGTCTCATCCTTTTAGTGAGGGGATTTGAGTCATTAGACCAGCAGAAATTTTCTTGGGATGTTGGAGAAAGTTTTTCTTTTATTTAATGAGCCAAATGAGCTATGTTGAGGCAAAGGTAGGTGGAGCATGGGCTGGTGTGGAGGAAGGGCCTGCTGCCCGTGAATATGATGGTGACTGCCTCTTTCAGTCGGGTACATCAGTTCAGCTGAGCTGTGGAGCCTTGCTCCCATGTGGACTGCACACAAGCTTTCTTTATATTTGCTCATTTTATTTCTGCATGACTGTGTGAATCTTTTTTTTCCGTAACTTTCACTGAACACTTACATTGATGCATGTATTTTTTTTTCCTTTTTTTTTGCTGTATCTGTTTGATGCCCACAGTCTGTACTTTAAAAGTTGATGGAAATTTGATGTAGATTGGACGTAAGGGCCTGGAGGCTCATCAGAGAAGGGTATGTGACCAGATTTTTAGAAATCATAAGTAGATGAGGATACAAAATATTTTGGGCCTTAATTTTGAACTTCTAAAAATGTTTTTGATGGAAAACCTTGAATTATGATTTCTTTTGAAGATGATGTCATATGTGGTTCTTGGTATAAATTTTTAAATAAGCTGCTTGCATTGTAGTAAGTACGATATGTGTTGGGCCATGCATTATTTATTTTCATCAGGCATAGATATGCTAGAATGAGCTTTCCTTTAGGGCATTCTTTCTATTAAAACAATATACTTTTGCTAAACCCATAACTCAACTGGATTTTGTAATGATTCAGATTGCTGAAGAGAATGCTATTGAAAGGAGAAAGTGCCCCACGTACAAACCCCTCTGTCAGCTGCTATTGCTAGAATAAACTGCATGCTCTGCATGAACTTCAGGAAAGCTCCAGATAAACCAACTGCAGCAACCCATATCAAATATCCCATTTCTGCTGACTTTTTTCTTTTTTTTTAAACTCTTGCTCTGCTGATTTTGTATTGGAGGGGGAAAGGTTCAGACACTGGAGATTTAATAGTATTTAAGAGATCACTGTATTTATTTAGAAAAGTGGTTGAAGTCTTCAGAATGCTATAGAGCAGAAGTGTTGTGTTTGCTATGTTATATCCTGTTGGCATATAGTTGTAGTTTTCCCTTATTTAAAAAAAGCATATAAATTCCTTATATGTTAAAAAAGTATAACGATGGTAGTCAAAGGGAGCTTTTAAATTCAGTTAGATACAGTGCAAAATAAAGTGTAAATACAAACTTCAAGAGGAAAAGGCCATTCTAAATCAAAAGAGATACCTGTAACCTAAAGTATATAGGGTCATGCTGCTTTAAATAAGAGTTGTTTGGACTCTGACATTCCTTGTGCCTGTGCTAATGTCATGAGAAAAGCTTTACGTTTTTGCCTGTGTTTTGGGGAGAAAATGGAGGGAAATTTAATGAAACACAATTTTGGATTTTAAACCGCCAGGCTGCAATAACAAGAAAATAGATTGTTAAGGCATAGAGTTCCATTGTTTTAAGGGCTTAACATTGGAGTATTAATTATTGAGGTATTAAGGTATAGAAACAAATTATATCATTGACTTTGTGTTGATAAATCTTATTAGGCTAATCCAGAAACTGTGGATCAATCAAGAAGTAAATACAGAGATGGCCAAAGTGCTGAATTATTTATAACTGGAAAATGCTTCAGTACAGTTACAGAATTGTATTTTTTTAATGACTCTTTAATTATTTACATCAGCCTTTAGACTTGGTGCCATAAATTGGTATAGTTAAAAGCAAACAATATATGTAGGACGAATTTTCCTCATTTCAGAGTAAATACTGAATAAATAATACTTTAAAGCAGCGCTGGAAAACAACAAGCATACAACTGAAAACAAAAATCCTCACTCTTTTACCTTTTCTCATTCTTCTCCTAAGAATGAAGAAATTTGATAACCTAAAGAGGAAAAAGAGTACGTTTTTTTCAGATTTACATAGCTTCAGTGGCATTCACTGTTCAGTAGGCATTTGGATGATGCCATCAGTAACATTCTCTAACTTTTGGTTAACCCTGGAGCGGTCAGGCAGTTGGACTGGATGATCTTTGAAGGTGGTTCCAACTGAGCCACTCTTAAGTGTATGTAGAAGTAGACTGTTCTGAGAGTTTAAATAGAAAGAAGACAATAAATAAACAAACCCCACAACCTTTTGAGCTTCTAAAGTATTTTGCTGTTGTTAAAAGCAGCAGTGTTTATAGGTTTCTTGCTTCAACAATCCGTTCAAGTTCCAGAAGTAGTTGATTGCTCAAATCGATTCTAGGAAAAGGTGTCATAAATGACTCCTCTGGTTCTGCCCATTGGGCACAGCTGCCATGTGTATGGGGTGTTTTCAACATTACTTATGAAACATCCTTTGTAGCCTATTGCTGCAGAACAGAGTGCTGGTCCAGAAAGATGTATTAGTGCCTTGAACACTTGCAAGTCAATACTAACTAATTAATGGATATTACAAAGAAATGTTACATCACAGTGTGTAAAGCAGTGTAAGTAGCTCTATGAATTGTAATTTTCTTCCTTGTTCATCATCCCTATGTTTTTACTGTTGAGCTAGAACTTGGAGGAATTCCTGGTCTGAAGGACTTGTTTGTGAAGTGCTGGTGCATTTGGGTTACTGTTCAATATCAGCTTAACTGGTCTTAACTCAGAGCTGGTGTTAGGCTTAGGAAATAGAGTGTCTGACATCTCAGTGGAAACCTGTCTCTTTTCTCTCCTTGACATCTTGTTTGTGCCAGCTGTCAGCAGGGCATAGCAGTTGGGCCAAACATCACCAGATTTGTACTGTTCTTTCAGCTACAAATGGGGTCTTGTCCTGGAAAAAAGTCAGGCTGGCAAGTGAGGCTTCATTTTTATGACAGCAAAGAAGAAAAAGGAGGAAGCTAGCCCAGTTGTACTGAGATCTGGCTGAGAAGTTCAAAGTTTTTTGGATAGCTGTTTGGGATACAAAAACTTGTGACAGACTGAATAGTTATATTAAGGTAGGCTCTTGTGTTGTTCTACTTGCAGGGACGTTCTTACCTTTTGAACTCTCTTCAGGGGGAAAAAAAAAAAAGGTAAGAAAAGAAATTTGCTGCCAGAAGTGCATGGCTAAGAGGAAAAAAAAGATGAAGACTTCAAGGTCTTTCTTCTTTTTTCTCTTCTTAAATAACTGTAAAGTAAATAGACAACCGGAAGAATGCTTGATGCTGTAAGTATTCCTTTGCAGGACAGAAAACACACAAGTGTTTTTACTCTTAGAAATTTCTATAACATATGCCAGTGTAGTACTGTTCAAAAGATTATTTGGACATATATATATGTATGTAAGTATAAGATTTTCACCTTGAAGGGGGTACTGTAACTGAAAAGCTGAATGTTCATCTTGAAAAGGGCAAGGGCAGTAAGATGGCAAGCTGTCTTATCCAATAGGGTAGAGGATGGCAGGGCAGCTAAGGAGGGTGAAGACATATTTTTGGTAGCAACCCTTGTAGGAGTTCACTATCTAAAATGTGGGGTAGGGTGTGAAATAGACAACTGAGCATAAAAACTTTTCGAAGCAAATTGAACTAAAGATGAATCTCATTGGTACCGAATCTCACTGTACCTGAATGCTGTCTTCCTCTAGTAAACTATGCTGGGCTTGGGTAGAGATTATGCAGGTTTTCAGAGTCAAACATGCATGCACTACTTATTCTGAAGACCTGAAGTGAAGAAGTACTGCTTCCTTAGTTGATTTTAATATAGGTACTGTTTTACTAGGTTTATCATTGCACTTTTTTAGTTCTTTCTCAAGGTTTATTATCTCTTCTTTACTACTTTTAAGACCATATACATTAGTGGCCCCAAGAAAAATGGTACCATATCCTTCGGAGTAATTTGGTTTTATATTTACAGTTTTAAGGTTATTAAGACTGCCAACAAAAGACAATCAGTATTGTATAGCTTTAGCTCTTTTAGAGCTAGACGCCCAAGAAAGGTGCTGAAGAGCATACCAATCTCTCATTTGTGCTGGACAGGATTTTCTCAGGCATCCAATAGGCTCTCGTCCGCTTGACTTCTGCAATTTAGATTAAGCACTGATAAGATTCCCTCCAGCCTTCTCCAGGCTGAACTGCTCCAGTTCTCTTAGCCTTTTCTTATGAGGGAGAAGCTCCAGGCCCCTCACTGTCTTTGTGGCCCTCCAATGGACTCTCTAAAAGTTCCCTGTCTTCTTTGATCTGAGGAGCCCAGAACTGGACACAGTACTCCAGGTGTGGCCCCACCAGGGTGGAGTAGAAAGGAAGGATCACCGTGTTCGCCCTGCTGGTAATGCTCTTTTTAATGCACCCCAAGATACCGTTGTCTGTCTTGGCCACAAGGGCACATTGGTGGCTTATGGACCAACGCTTGGTGACCCATTGACATAAGAGAGCATAATAAGGTGTTGCAAGTTTTCATATGCAACCATAGTTAGAAATATGTTTTTTTTTTTCCCCCTTTGTTTCTCTAACCTATGCTTCTTATCATATGCAGCTGCTCTAGCAAGGTATTGGTAACAGATTTTTAGAGATTAAACGTTGTTCCTCTCTCTGTGTTATTTCTGTGATGTAGCAGTGTGTAAGCCACTTTGCTCAGCAAACTGCTTCCTGCAGGAAAAACTTCTCTCTGTTGTGGGTCTAGGGAGCTTCCAGTCAGCCCTGTATCAAAGTAGATTTTTATGGTGTGACAAAAAGCATCTCAGTATTTTATAGTGATATCAATATGGGACCATATAGACTTAAATACCATGTCAGTGAGGAAAAGATGAATGATGAGCTTTGGACATGGAACTTCAGTTTCTAGGGCACTGACTTGCAGCATAACTGAAGGATGACCGAGGCTTGTTCCATTTCATGGCTTGAGTTGGTCCCATTCCAGATGTCAGCACTGAAGCACTGTTTGTGGCACTGTGGTCAGTCTCCAGGCCCTAATCCCTGCTGAAATCCGTAGTCACTGCAGCACAAACAATGTGCTGGCAGCTGCCAAGCACAACTTGTTTTCCTTCCTCTATGCTTGTGGTCCCCTGCAAGCAGAGTTGTTCTCATCTTATTAATGAAATCTGTATCTTACTACTTAAGAATGATTAATGAAGTAGTGCGTTTTCATAGAGTACATGCAGATTTTCCCTGTGTCTCACATACTGATGAGGCTGAGGTTCAAATGCTTCACCAGAAAAGACAATGTTTCCAGCACTGAGTGGGAATATTTGGGTAACATTTTTGGTAACAGTATAGCAGAACAAGGATGAAACAATCATTGCCTCATCTTTAGGTACGCTAGTATGTTTATATGTTGCAGTTTAGGAGATGGGAGCATGGCCTGGTGATCTGCACTACTTCTGGTCAGTAACCGTGGTGATGTTTTTTTCTTTCATGTAGCAGTAGTCAAGATATTTTTGAGTTATACAACTGCATTTGTGATGTCCTCTGCTAAGAAATCCCACTCTCCGTTCCTAAAGAGGGCAGCAGGTTGGAGAATTTGTAAAGTAGAATCTTAGTAGTTACGTGTTTTGTTTTGTTTTGTTTTTCTGGTAGATTTCTTTTCTTCTTCTTACATTTGTAGAAAACTGTAGTCTTCTAAAATATCACTCAAATATTGTTGCTGCCATTAATGGCCATTGGTATCAGTGCATGTGACTCGTATGGCTGATTGCTGAGTAACTTTTCAAGCCTCAAAACCTCACAGTGTTCTAATGATTGCAGTTCTGAATGTAGCTGGGATTCACTTGTCCTACCTCCTTACAGGGTGCTTTTTTTAAGATCTGGATTTAGATATCAACACACGTTTATTCCTGTCTGTCATATGAAAGACTTCAGTATAGATGTTACCTGTCTCTTATTATTTTTCTGATAGACTGGATGTTTTCTGCTTTGTTGTTGTTGTTGTTTTTCCCCTGAGTCTTCCTCCAAAAATGGGAATAATGCTATTAATTTTTGTCAGAAAGCAATGTAGGAAATAGCATCACAACATTGTATAAACCATGTCACAAATGTAAATATGGGAACTTGTAAGAGGGGAAGGTGATGTTGTTTAAAATAAAAACTGAGTTTTCACTCATTCACTCTGTCTCACAAGCTCCAGGTAGTGTGTGCAGGATAGGAATGTTCAGTGCACCTGGCCAGCAGTAAGGCACCACGATGCTCGTGTCCAGCTGTTAGGTCCAGGATCCATTAGTGTGACATAGTAGGTAAGGATGCCTCATACCATGTCACTGACTTCGTGTCTCCTGGATGATTCTCAGGTTGTAAACTACATACAAATTTTGGATATGTTTTCAAAGCTGGCAGTGATCACTGTGACCATCCTGTTCCACCCCTTAAGTCATTACCAATCGTCATGGTTCTTTGTGGCCAGATCAGTGTGGATAGTGAAATTGCAGATAGATGTGCTGGGGTCTCTGTGACTTGCTCACATGGGTGCCAGTAGCACCAGCCACTCTGAGAAGACCCCTTTTCCCCCTGCTGTGAGCTCCTCTGGTACTTCCACACCCTCAGTTCATACTAACCTGAGCCTCTCGGTTGCGGTTCTCTGTGACCATGCACTTAGATGCTTTTTAGAGTTCTTAAGAATGTATTGAAACCAGATGAAAGCCCTTATTTTTGAGAAGGCAAACTACTTTCTGAAGTCATCTAGAAATGGGTAGGAAGTTTTAAGTGGAGATTGAGAAAGCTAGGAGAAAAAAGCTTTTTCTTTGCCTTTCAGTACAGTACAGTTAAAATCTTTTAAACAACCAGTTTAACCATGCATTTTGGAGTTCTGTGGACAAGCATATGATAGCCTATTTTTATTTCAGATGTGACTAGCCTTCTCCCCAGCATCTGACAAAGAGGCTGTTAACTTGAAAACTCTGTGTGTTTACAGTGGCTAAGAATAACTCTGTACCACACTTGGTATTGTCTTCTTACAGAGGTCCAGTTCTAGCACTGGGTGCGGTTTGCATGCCATGTGAGAATTTACAGCTTGTCTTGTGCCATGCCCTTGCATTGTTACTTTCTCTGAAGACTCAAAGCCCTGAAGCTGGTTGTCTGTTTTCTAAGAAGCTGCAAAACTGCAGATTCTTACTGGTTCAGTTTACTTTTATTTGTAGTAAGCGTAGAGAAATTTTTTCAGAAGATCCAGTAAGAAGTATAAGTGTCCCGTGCTTACTGATGTAGGAAGATCTTTAAGTAGGGCTTTGTTAGAACTCAGTGCTGCATCATGCTGTTACACCAAGACTTCAGAAGTGCAGAGGAATGTCAAAACACAGTTGCTAATCATAGAAACAAAGTAAGTTTGTATTAGCATCCCAGAGTGCAGTGCTCAATCATCTAGTTATTTCCTAATTTTCACATTCAACAAATTTTTTTCACACAAAAACAAGCCTGAAAATAAATATTCTAGAGCCTCACCAGCTCTGAAGTTGACTTTGATGTTGTCCTGAATGAAAAGGAGTGACTGAAAGGGAGTACATTTGGGAAACAGAAACACACAAAAGACTACAGCTAATTTGAAAACATTGACTTTACAAAAATCTTGTGAGATCTGCACGTGTCATCGCAAGGAAATGTAAGCTGTAGTTTAAAAATAGCCACGTTACGGATGTGCTAACTCTCCTTGTGTTGGAAACTGAAACAAATAAGTGCTGAATTTTCAGAAAAGCTGAAGTTTTCTGCCCTGCTGAACTTTATTTAGGGAGTTATGTTGTTTCTCCTTCTCTTCTCTTCTCTTCTTTTTTTTTTTTTTTTTTCTCTTTGGATAGTTAAAGTTAGCTGGTTACCTAGCTGTGCAAAATGTCGTTTTTTTTTTGTTTTTTTCCTTCTCAGTGAACTTAGGAAAATACAATGTTGTGTTGGTTTTTTTCTCCTTAAATTTAGCAGATTGAGTTAGCCTTCAGTGGCTTACTTCTCTTTTCAGCTTGTGTGTTCACCTGGAGGACTGGCAGGTGAAACTGAAAGAAGCAAAATGGAGATGGATTGTTCTTTCCTGAAACTGATACTTGATGCATAAGTCTTGCCCTAACCCTGATTTGTGTATGCTGGAGCATGCTGCTCAAATCTGTTGACTTGTTTTTTGTTTTTTGTTTTTTTTTTTTAAACCCAGAGTCTGTGTCTTGCACTTCAATTTTCAAATTGTACCTCAATATCAGAAATACTATTAAAATGTTTCTGGTTGCTTCACTAGGCAGTTACGATAAAAAAAATGGGAAGATGCTCTTTCAATGAAACCAGTCAAAGCTAAAGTAATGTGTCTTCAAGCTTTTAGAAATAGTTTTCATCTTATATACTAAAATACTTACATGGAGCAGTTGAAAAGATCACTTAGTTTCTTTACAGATTAAAAAGAAAATGTATAATGCCTGATATGAAGTTATTGGCTACTTTACAACTGATGCTCCAGAGTTTTTTTCCCAAATCACTTTTTACAACAAAGCTGCTAATATTCATTACTTCTAGCATTAATTCAGGAAAGGTATCAGATTGACATTAATGAGATTAGTTGAGGATAATGAGGAAAAGTCTTTTCCTCTTTCTACAAGAAGCTGGAATTGCTCTTTTCTCACAAGCAGGGAACGAGGAGGAGGAAGAGGGATGTAAAACCAACTACCTTGGGTTGTGCAGGGCCAGGAAACTCCTTGCAAGAGCTGCTGGCTTCTGCCACTGCCCTGAAATCAGACCAAACACAGTTTGTCAAGCATTTTGTCACTGTTTTGTCTCAGTACAATGGATCAATAGGGTTTTTTTAGTATCCGCTTGTAGATTGGGTTCATAGAGTGTGGTTTGTTTGTTTGTTTATTTAATATCCTTAATGCTGCAGAAGGAGGATGGGGAATTCTGGTTTTTCCAGAGAAAAGTGAACCTTTTATTGCAGGCAAGCTTATGGTTACATTGACTTTGTTGCTTGTGGCTTATTTATTTGTTTGTTTGTTTGTTTGTTTGTTTGTAATATATGTACTAATATGTCAAAAGGAAACAAAACTTCATCAAGGATATGTATGTAGGGATGATTGTTAGAAATAAGCTGGCTGTGCAGCCATATATCAGTGTGTTTGTATTCCAGCAGTTTTTCATCCACTGCTTTCTTTTTCAGGTACTACTACTTAAAGCTTTACATGTAGAGTTTAGTTTGTGCTTTCCCTCCTCCTCATGTAGTGAGCATACAATAAAAATAAAGTAGATATTTAGGATAAATTCAGTCTTGTCATTGGTATGGAAATGTGTTTTCTTAACTTACAGAACAGAGTATATGGAAATCTGGAATTCTCTTTTCTTCTTTTTCTCCTGTTCTGTCCTGACTGGTTTATCTTCCCACTGCTGCTTTTGCCTCCTGTGTGCTTTTTCATTTAACATCATTTATCCAAGCACTGATGGCATATTTTTGGGTTTTCTTTTTTTTTTTTTTTTTTGGACCATTGTCAGATCTGATTTAGCTCAGAATTTAGAGAGAGCTTCTCCAGTGATCACAGCATCAATATGTTTCCAGCCTGACACAGCCTTCAGTATGAAAACCTGCAAAGTAAGAACCAGATTTCTCTGTTAGCAGCAAGTGTTTCATTCTCTGCACCCCTGCAGGCTGAACATACTGTACTGAGTAGAAAAGGTGTGGGTGAGAAAGGCAGTGTGTGTAAGTTCACCTGCAAGCTTCCCTCTCACTTGAGATGTTAGAAGCTGACCATCCTTCTGCGATGCTCAAACAGAACTAGAAGAAACCAAACCAAAGCTGGGAAGCTTACATTTGCTCTGTAGGAATCTGCATCTGGAAACTTTATTTGAAAGAGGAAAGAGTCTGCAAGTGGCAAAATGCTGGAGAACACTGATAGAAGCTATAGTATTATGCATGCACAGTAGATTCAAGTGGGTACTTAATTTTTGGGTTCTTATTGGTGAAGTTTGGTTAAATGCTGCAACCCTAACAATGAATTATGGGATTATATATTCACCTTCTACATCATTGAGAAAGTTCTTTTAGCTTGTGTTTGTAGAGAAGAATTTGATGGTGTGAATCAATACCAGATAGCTTGCTAACTGAGCTGACCTCCTTCCAATTGTCTTCTTGACTCCAAGAGTTAGAATGAACGGAATAAGGACATGTCTGCAGGGCTTTCACAGGCTATGGCCTCTGCTGTTAAGTGTATTCGTAGTGCTGTCTAAAACCCCTAAAACCACACTGGTATGGCAATGAACCCATGCTAATAGTTCCCTTTGAAAGTTAGAGAATCCTGCTAGCTCAGACCTCTTGGGAACTCAGTTTAAGTTTTCCTGAGGGCAGGTGGATTAGAAGAATCAAGGTAACAAGCCAAAGTTACACCATTCTGTCCCTGCTTTCTTTATTTAAAGGAAAATTGTAACATTGACTTCTGTTGCAGTAATGATTTTAAATAAGACATAAACATGAGATACAGCTCTTTTAAATGCCTTAAGTGCTTCTGCAGTTTAATCACGTGGGAATAGAATCACTTCTTTGCATTGTAGGTGACTTACACTGTGGAAGCCCAGTATTAAGATACAGGAACAAGTATTAAAAAAAAAGGTAGTTGTTTTTTTTTTTTTTTTTTTTTCCTTTATTCTTACCTTGTTACTGTTTTGAGAGAATACACAATTTGTAACTAAGTAGAACTTGGTCGCTTATACATGCCCAGTTGTTGCAGTTTAATATTTTGAAGGAAACTGAGATATTAGGATATGTTCTTGACACAGTGCTAGTGCATTGCCAGTGCAACTTGCATTCCTGCCACTGTCTATCTCCGTAGGTGATGGTCTTGTTCTAGACTGGGGGCAGATGAAAGAGACAAGACAAACTATGTTATGCTTTATATATTTTTTAAGCTGATCTTACATGAAAGCAGCTTTTTGAGAGTGAAACAAAGCTTGTTAAATATATTGGCAGTTTTGAAGTATGTGATGATTATTTCAATTTTGATGCCTTTCTGAGTGAAGGTTTCTCTGAAAGTCAAAATACTTTTTCTTTAATGGAAGTGGTTTATCTGAGGAGGGTTTCTGTTCTGGCAGTTCTTCTAGAAAAGAAATTATATAAACTGCAATTTTAGTACTCTGACACTTTAATGGTCAGAATTTCCTGATGTCATGCTGTAATCAAGAATGACTGGGCAAGACTTGAGACAACTTAGTTTAAATCAATTTCCTCTTCCTCTGGACAAATCTTTGTGCTTTGTCATGTTGTTTTCAAATTGTGTGTATATGGTTTGGTCTTTTGGCACCCTCTGCTATCCAACTTACCCACAAATATCTTCTTTTTTTTCCTGTCCAAACTGGCTTGCATACATGCCCTGCCATAGAAGGCTCTGTAAAATGATTGGCATAGTAACTTGTAATTCTTTGTGTGTGTGCTTGTAGCAATCTCCACAAGTATTTCCTGTCTAGGTTCTAGCTCTTGTGATTTTAAAAAATGTAAATATGGTAACATTGGTTTGACAGACATTCTAGTGATGTTTTTCTGGTTTTGTCTGTTAGATTTTCAGTTTCTTCCTACTTGTATCATAGACCTCACATTCTCCCCTGCCATCTCCTGCTGATTAGAATTGTGTAGTGTGGCAGGTCAGCTGAGTTGCAGCAGGGGTCTTTGAGACTGCAGCTTGTAGCAGCCTTTGCAGCTCTCCAGTCTGATGTTCTAGGTGGGAGGACTTTGAAAGCCTGGCAACAGCTGCTGTTCCACTCCTGACTGGCTGCCCTAGGGGTCCAGGCACTGTCCTCATGGCAGAGCTGACCTCTTCTTCAGCCAGGATATTTCTTAAGAAAATTATTTCTGTTTTCTACCTTCCATAGGTAGAAAATACCTGCACATCTGATTCGGATGCTTGTAGGTGATACACGTGATTCTTCTTTCTGTTGAATCACAATCCCATATTTATGTATGAGGATAACATGTATTACTTTGCTACTAACTTTAAAGAATTGTGGTGCTGTTTTTTTTACCTGAGGGAAAGCTTTCCCTGGGGCTAAACACTGAAACTTGTCTTTTGTAATTGTGCTGTGTTCCACAAATGACAGGGGTTTAGGAAGAAGGTTTAGCTGGGTTGCTGCTTCTCACCTCTGTGCAAAGGTAAGGGGAATGACTAGCACAGTGCTTGTAAAGAAGTGGTAAAGCAGCATTTAGTTGGGGAAGATACTGCTCCAGTTTCTCTCTTCTCATGTATCTAAATTTAAAGAAAAGAAGTATTTAAAAATAATTTTTCCAATTTGATCTTTGTAATTTATTTTGTCTTCCCATGCTCTGGAGTTTTGGGAAAGAAGTAACCATTCTGCTTTGAGACTTCTCAAAATAATTTGGGTAAGAGACCGCAAGAAATGAAGTCCAGTACAGGAAACAGAATATTTGCTGCTTAGAATTTGCTCAGCCTTTAAAGCAAGTAGGCAAGAAGAATTTCTTGTTTTCCTCAGCATGCTTCCCTAAAGGCAGTCTGTAAATCAGTACAAAAAGGGCAGAAAGCTGCTATGGAACAGAGAATATAGCAACAACTCTCCAGAAGATGTTGGTGAGAATGAGTTTAGAAGGGAGAGAGAGCTTCTGTGATGTGTGTGTTTGACCCAGAGGAGGCTGCTTAATGCATCTCAGACCATGGTCACAGATGTGGACAGGGTAGGAGAATTTTTCTCAACTTAAACTTATTTTTATAAAGAAAAGCAGCACCTTGGAATTTGAAGTATTACTTTGATTTCTGTTCTCCTCCTTTTTTGGTTACTGTTTCCTTAGGTTTCTAGACAACATTATGCCAAGTAAAAATCTAAAAATTACATTTTCTAAATTAAATTGTCAAGTTTTAACAATAGAGGAGAAAGAGACTACTTTGGAACAGCAAAGCTGCCTAATTGTCAAGAACTTCAAACATGAGGATCATCAGTAGCAACTTGTATCTGCTACAGGGTTGCAATCTGTTGCAGATAGCAGAAAGCTGGATATTGCCTTACAAAGGCTTTATAACTTAGAATTTCTGCTGTGTCTGTGTTGGTTTGGAGTAATATTTCTGTTTCAGTTTACTAGCGGAGAAGTCTTGTGTTTTGGGGAAAGTTAAGATAAAATTGCTTGCAGGTGTTTTCAGAGGCTGCAGGCAGGAAGCAAGGTTTGTGTGAGTACCTGTAGCTACAACATTGACAGCTGTTCTTTCAGCTGAGTCAATTTTCTGTAGAAAAATGGCTTACGTGGTGAAACTTGAGAAGATTGCTGTGAGGTTTTTGTTTTGTGTTCTTTGAGTCCACTTGAAGACACAGCTGTCATAGTACCAGTTTCCACAATACACTCAAAAAACTTTCCCTACTCCCTCCCAGGACATCCTTTTTGTTTTAGTCACATGCTTAGTTAGCAACTGCTAGAAATAAATGCATCTTCCATTGATTGATGTAAACTATCTTATGTTTCTTTTTTCCTCACTCTGGCTGGGATATCTGAAGCTCCTTAGATAAATTGTCAGTAGGGAAATATTTTTTACTGCCGAGGTAAAAGTGCAAGTCCTGATTTGGAAGTGGAGGGGAAGTTATCAATATATGTATAACTTCCCGTCGCTGAAAGATCTGACTTGGCTTTACAGGCATTACACTAGCTGTATGGTAGAACTAACCAAGTTCCCTCGAGAATTGGAAGTGATTAAAATTAGTATATATGTATATTTTGCGAGTCTGGAATTTCTTCTCTTTCCTTTTGCTGTAATCTGCTATCACAAGTAACGTTTTGCAGGTAAATGAGTGTCGATGAAATAAGTGGAAACAACTGGATAAATGCAGCATGATGCCCGGTGGGTCACTACAGCTATCTCAGTGCCACTTTCCTTCTACCTGGAAGGCAGCCGATGCCGCTACGCTGCACTGCACAGTATTTCTCATCCTTGACAGATGCAGAGGCTTTCTGCTGCAGTGCCCGACTGGAGCCAGCTCCAGGCTGTGTGATGCTGCTGAATCGAGGAGCCGCCCAGCGCCATGTGTGCAGATGTGCTGGCTGTGCATGAGGTCAGCCGGGCTCAGTGCAGCTGGAGCTAATGGGCCAAGATATCCAGCTTAGGAACAGGCTCCATGCAGTAGCACTAGTGGTACATGTTTGGACAAAACCAAGGAGCAGCGTCACATGCTTGTGTAACCCAAATAAACCAGCTGGATACCCGCTGTGTGCTCCCCTTGCCACTCTGAAAGCAAATCTATGTGACCTAAGTGAATATATCACTGATAGACATAGATCATTTAATGTATACTCCAGACTTTTTAATTAATGTTATTTTTTAGTGTCCCCCCATAACTCATTTTTTTTTGCCTTTTATTTACTGAGTTCTGAAATAGCACCTCTATTGAGGATGTACTCTATTTCTTTTGTCAGCAATTTTTGATTGGTTTTAGAATGGCTCTTTCTTTATACTTGATCTGTAGACCAGAGGCTGAAGTTTGAAAAGTGCATCTTTTATTAGAGAACTATGTGCTAAACTTAGTCGTCTTCAGAAAAATGTTTGGCCATTTCTTTTATTCAAATAATGAAGCATGTTCATGGAAGATTTTTTCTGCTGCTATGAGTAAGGACACTTAGGAAATGGAAACTTGATGGTATAAAAGAATTGGAGAATTGAAAAAAAATGAGAAGGTTTTTTAATATGTTGCTGTAGAGAGCAGACTGCTGGTTTTGACGTGGGAGACTTAATTTTTTGGCTCTGCTCATGAAGTGTTGGGGTGACTATTGGGCAGATTAGATTGTCTCTACCGAGCATCAGTGTCCTTATTAGGAAATAAGTAGTTTCTCTAGTTAAGTAAATGAAGAGTTGTTGCTATGAAGCACTCTTAATATTTGTTACAGATATCTTTCCATGTAGATTAATTTCACTTCTGTGAGGTAGAGTGAGATAGTCTAGATGTTTATCAGAACAGGAGACAAGGAGTTTAATTAAAATACTATGAAGAAAAAGCACAGATAATATTTTCAATCTTTTGAAATTTTCATATTGTCAGTTGGACTTTCAAACCCTCTTCTGCAGCAAGTATCACAGGAAGCCTGAAGTAGGTGTGATACTGTCTGTGCTGTGAAAATAATAATAAAATGATGAATCATGAAATGTAAGCTGTATAAAATGGTTTACTACCTTAGCAATGAGCTAAACGTAGCAACTAAGTACATAATCCGTTTGATGAGAATGATGGAGGCCTTCTCAAAAGTGTGTTGAGTATTCTTATTTTATAATTGCATTCTGTATTTAAAATAAATTGCCAAATTTATTTACAGCCATTGTAAAAGAGGACAGATGCTTGGTAGAAGTTCTGCTTCAGTCCAACCAAATATTCCAGCTTTCTCAGCAGCAATAACAACTCCAGTAGAGCAAATTTCAGGTAGATAATGTGAGTCTCCTAGTACTATTTAAAGCAAATAAGAAGGATCATCACTTAATTAAGTGGAAAGCGGTACCAAAAAAGTATACAAAACCTAAAAGCCATTGTATATTAGCTGTGAAATCAGTTGTGCTCCCACACTGCCACAGGTTGATGTGCATTAGTTACCTTGGGTACCTGCTTGGTATGTGCGAGTCCTGAATAACCTCACTGGTGTATATGGGACCCCATTTATATCCTCAGCCACTTGATGTGTTTGGACTATACAAAGAGAAGCAGGATGATAAAAATACCATTCTTTAATATCAACTTCAGTATTAAGTAAACTTTCATAGGTCTGGATGCTTGTGTTTACCATGAAGAAGTTTTGTTACTAATTTAACATCCATCCGTATGTGTTGCCTTTTGACCTAGGAGTGCGTTGTCTGTCTAATTATCCTTTGTATTGTTTCAGTGTTCCTTGAAACTATCCAAACAATTTGGCGTGTCCCTAGCAACCAAACAATACTGTTTAACAGATATTTCCTACAGCTCTTCAGGGGCACTTGTTTCCAAATTTCCCACGTAGCACTAGCTCACATTGGAACAAACAAACAGGATATTGTTTCAAGTGAATAGCACCCAGTGTTTCAAGCAGTTTATGAAAGTAGTTTTTTGTTATCGGACTGTTGCTAGTGGTATGGTATGGTTTTTGGTTCCAGATTTTGTCTGAAGTGCTGCAGACTGTTCCATAGTTTTAAGCTTCAGAACAATGTTCGAAACTTACCTTTTCTCAGGCAGCAGTGAATGCTTTGGTGGCAGGGAGAAGAAAGGAAGTATTTAATCCTACCCTGTAATGAGATTTCTCCATTAAATATGCTGTTTAAAATCCACACAGATCCTTTTTAGAATGTTATCAATTGTGAGTTCATGAATCCCACTGAACATAATTATACCAGATAATCATGTAGTTAAGAAATCTGATAATAGATTTTGGCTTTCCTTTACAGAACTACTGTATATATATCCTTTTATTAAACGCACATCAACCCCCTCCCTGTTTTCCCTCCTTTGTATTTTTTTTTTCCTGTTTATGTTAAGCTTACTTACTGGTTTTACATAGCAGTTAAAACCACAACCATTGTCAAATACAGAGCAAGAGTTATTAAAAGTCTTCAGCAAGTTCACAGATTAAAGTAAATCCTAGTCTTTTATCCAGCTATTTGAGTATGCTGGTCCTTCAAGGAGTCTACTGTATTTCTAACTTTCTCATGACACTGTTTGTAATTGCATTTTTGACTTTTTCTTTTTCTTTTCTTTTTCTTTTCTTTTTCTTTTCTTTTTCTTTTCTTTTTCTTTTCTTTTCTTTTCTTTTCTTTTCTTTTCTTTTCTTTTCTTTTCTTTTCTTTTCTTTTCTTTTCTTTTCTTTTCTTTTCTTTTCTTTTCTTTTCTTTTCTTTTCTTTTCTTTTCTTTTCTTTTCTTTTCTTTTCTTTTCTTTTCTTTTCTTTTCTTTTCTTTTCTTTTCTTTTCTTTTCTTTTCTTTTCTTTTCTTTTCTTTTCTTTTCTTTTCTTTTCTTTTCTTTTCGTGGGGAGTGGAGATTCATTACCAACTGAAAGATTTGTGCATGTTAGCAGTATTGCAGATATTTGTGGCTTTGCTCGTCTTACATCTGGTTTTAGATCAACCATAAATAGTCTTGGGACCTCATCCTGAGTGTGAGATGCTGTTTTGTATCTTTGAAAATTAATGTATGTTAAAGTCAGTGAGATAAGACATTAGAGACTTGGACATGCTAGGAAGAGTCCAGTGGAGGGCTTCCAAGATGATGCAGGGCTTGCAACAGCTGCTCCTGTGGAGTGAGGCTGAAAGCTAGACCTGCTCAGCATGGGGAAGAGGAGTTCAGGGGGATCTCATCGATGTCCATAGATACTTAAAGGGAGAGTGCAAAGAGGGGTAGAGCCAAGGCTCTTTTTAGTGGTATTTAGTGCCAGAGCAAGAGGCAATGGGCACAAACTGCCCAAAAGCTTCTCCTTGGAGATATCCCCGTGTGCATGGGCCTGGGCACCTTGCTCTGGGTGTCCCTGCTTGGACATGGTTTGAGCCAGATGGACCTGGAGGAGATTCTGTGGCCTCTTATTGAGAATTAGTCGACTTTTATTTGGTGCAAAGTAAATAAAGTACTGTGAGGATGATCCGATCTCAGCCTTTTCCAGATTCTTTAGTGGCAGGGATTTTTAGGGTCATCTTTTAAAAGCTGGATAAGGAAGTGTATTTTGTAAATACACTTTTAAGACTTGCCTACACAAAACAAAGAGTGTTATGGGTTAAGAAGTATATTACTCTCGCTCAGTTTCCATGCAGAGGCACAAAGTTCCAGCTCTTGTTGAGGAACGTGGGCTGGACAGCAGTGGTGGTGATCGCTGCCAAGCTCTGCCTGGTTGTTTGGGCATCGTGGCACGCTTCAGTAGGCAAGGCTGGAAGGAGCCAAAGCAACTGCTTCAGTAACTTCTTTCTGAGCAGGTGCAGCTAGCAATGCTCAAGGGGTGGTTTACAATTCTCCCATTTCTTTTAGTTTCCATATGTGATTTAAAACAATGAAGTCAATTAAGTTACTGTTGAATAGAACAAAGCCTTGGCTTTCTATAAACACTCATATTTAGGATAGAAAGAACTGCTTATCTAGAAATATGTAATATCTGTTGGATACTTCAGCTTTTAGGCACCTTAGTACCTGAAACTTTTACTTGTCTTTACAAGTCTTTACAAGTCTGCAAGTCTTTCCAATTTAGGCACTTTCTAAAAGAAATTTTGTTGTTTATGTTTGATGAAAATGAGAGTTGTTCCAAATCTCTGTGTATTGCAATGTTTTTCTGTTTTGCAAAGCTCAGAAACTTGGTGTTTCTGCTTGTTACCTGCTGAGGCTAGAAAGGATACATTCCTTCTTGTCTTCTTTTCTCATGTCTTTGTACTTTTATTCTTGACCCATAACATATCTTTCATTTCCTTTGCTGCCTTTGGAAGCGTTGGGGTCTAAGAAAGGCATGAACTTGCATGTTGGAGGAAGCACAGAGTGCTTGTAGAGAAATAAAATGGGCTTTTTTGTTGAGAGGTTTTTAAATCCTGTGCTAATGGGTAAGTGGAGTAAGAAAAGAGTTTTCCTTTCAAGTTAGGTATTTTGGATTGTTGTCTTTCTTTGTTGCAGGCACTTTGGTCTCTGGTCTCTTCCCAAAAATCTTGGTGTACTTTGCTGTAGTGACTTTCCACCCTGGGGATCTGGAGCCTGGCAGCACTTCCTAGCTCTTGTTGCCTGCATTGTGTGGCACATAAATTTCAGTGTCTTTTGTCAGCAAGACCAAAAAGTTAGATTGAAATCTTACAGGATGTTCTGAAGCACATTATGTCATGTGGCAGGTGTGCTTGTATGCTGAGTGTTCTGGCACATCACCTGCTGTGCCCCCTGATTACTGGCAACAAGGCTGTGTGATTTTGGCATTTCTTTCCTGTCTGTAAGAGGACATATGGCATTTATATATGGCAAAACATACGTATTGCTCAAACTGCACGGCTTATCTTTTCTTAACAAAAATGGTTTGAGCAGCAAATCTGTGCTAGAAATACTTGGAGGAAAAACACAGATCATACATACTAACAAGCTTAAGCAAAGGAACTTTCTTTGAGGTAATTGGGACCATTCTTGCATTTCCCTTCATGCTGAATTGTCAGCTTTAGTAATGCATTTGATACATGGATACTTTCTGTGGAAGTTGAGGAAATCTGCATTTTGTCTAACATAACTTTCTGAAGTTACAGAAGAAATTCTGAGTGGCTTATACGCAAACTTGGGAAGGCTGTAAGTGAAGCACTCTTAAGACTTGGTTTCCGTGATAACCAGTATTTTCACAGATGAGATGAAGAATGAAAAATTGTTGAGTGAAAGTTGTGGATAACGTTTAGCATATAGGAATTCCATTTGCACAACTTGAAAATAAATGAAAATTTTGAAAATTAAGAAAAATTGGTAAAGTGCATCTCAACACCTTTTTAATCACAGAAAGCCTACAGAGCCTTACCTGAGCAAATCACAATAAGTAATAAAGTAAAACAGACTGATACAACTATCATAGGAAAAGAAAATTCTAGTATGAATAGGGAACACAGAACCATAGATGTTGAGGGGGACCTCTGGAGCTCATCTTGTCAAGACCCTTTGCTAAAGCAGGTTCCCTCCCTTCAGTAGGTCACACAGGAAATTCTCAGTATCATAAGAAGTCTCAGTATCTATTTCTAATATTTAAAAAAAACTTAATAAGCCAATAAGTATTTTGATTTTGTGTGTGCAATATGAGAATTATTATTGTTTCCCCTAATTGTCGTGGATGTATTAAGCACTTTGAACAGTGAGTTGTAATACCTGATTTTTGATACTGCAAGTCATGTCAGACAGTAGCTGTAGTAACAGCAAAGAAATGCTTTTAAGTGCTTAGAGAGGAAAAGTGAAATTTAAAGTGGGTAAATATTATGCAGTCTTAGCCTATGACAATTTCAGTAGATGAGTGAATGCTCTGTTAGAGAGAATAATATATTGATCAGTTATTTAATATGGCTGGCAGGGGACAAGTCTTCAAGATTTTTTGTTAGAGGGATGTCCTGGTTTCAGCTGAAATAGAGTTAATTATTTTCCTAGTACAATGCTCTGTTTAGGATTTAGGATGAGAATAATGTTGATAGCACACCAATGTTTTAGTTGTTGCTGAGCAGTGCTTACACAGAGCTAAGGTTGTTTCAGCTTCTTGTGCTGCTCTGCCAGCAAGGAGCTGGGGGGGGGCACAAAGGGCTGGGAGGGAACAGCAGTGGGACAGCTGACCCAGGCTGGCCAAAGGCATGTCCTGTACCAACTGGCGTCATGCTGAGAAAAAACTGGCTGGGGGGAGGAAGCTGCTGCTGCTCAGTGCCTGGCTGAGCATCGGACAGCGGGGAGCTGGTGAGCAATTGCATTGTGCATCACTTGTTCTGTATATTCTATTACTGCTGTTGTTATTATTATTATTACAGTTTGCATTCCTTTCCTGTCTTTATCTCAATCCATAAGTTTTACCTTTTTTCCATTTCTCTCTGCTGTCTCATTTTGGTGGGGGTGGGTGTGAGCAAACTGCTTTGCAGTGCTTAGCCACTGGCTGGGTTCAGCCACAACAAGAGTGGTGAAAAATAGCGAGTGTGACATCTCTAGAAAGAACTTGAATTCTTTTTTGAAAAAATCAAGTTGCAGACAGAAGTTGCAAAGAGGCATTTCTTGTAGACCAAGTAGAACCTTGAACTTGGATGGTTTATAAACATCACCTCTAGAAGATGCATCTCACAATACAGGCAGGTGGTCCTACAAGTTGAACTTTTGATTTTTAGCCATACTTGAACTGAAGACGTTGTGTACTAAAGTCTGTATATTTTATCATGGTCATCAACCAGTTATGTTCAGAATGAGGCTGTTCACACACCTTGAGGCAATTTTGCATTTTATCAGTAATAGAGTTTATGCTATACTCCCTTATCTAATCTTAGAGTGGAATTTCCTATCAAGTGCAAAATTACAGTTGAAAAAGACTTCTGGATGTTTCTTCTGGGATACAGAATGTTCTGTGTAGATACATTTATGTGGTGGATGAGAAAGTATCGAGAAGTGTCATTATTTAGAAGTTCTGTTTTATAGCTCACTCTTTTTTTTTTTTCTTTTCTTTTTTTTTTAATAGCCTCCACGCCACCCAGCAGAGTAAATAAACGCAGAGTTTCTCCAAGTGTTGCTTCCACTTGGGAAAAGAGAGGCATCATCATGTCTAACATTACTATTGATCCAGATGTAAAACCTGGCGAGTATGTCATCAAAAGCCTCTTCGCTGAATTTGCTGTTCAGGCTGAAAAGAAAATTGAAGTTGTAATGGCTGAACCTTTGGTGAGTCCTTTTTGTTTGTTGTTGTTGTTGTTTGTAATATCCCTTGAAATGATTCTGGTTTTGTTTTGTTTTGTTTTTTTTTCTCTAAAACAAACTGATATATCATATCTGTGGTAACTGAAAAAAACATCCCCAGATATTGTTCAGTTTTTGCAGGGATTACTTCGATAATAAACAGGCCTCTGCAAAGAGGATTGCTGCCTAGATAATGTTTTATTGACTTCCTTCAAAACTGTTGTAAGTGGTTACTGGAAGTAAGGCCTCTTAGTATTTCAAAGTTCTGAAAAATTACAAAAGGAAATAGTGACTACAAAAAATGTTCCTACATTACTACTACAAAGTATGTTTCCTGTTGATGTTCCTTTGAAATAATATTTTTTTTCAAAATATAATTTTAAAGAAAGATGCATTTGGTGTGTTTGCCAAGTAAGTTAGCACTGACACTAACATGTAAGAAACACAGTATCCAGTATATATTGCAGATTAGGTTAAAATGCAAAATTCTGTTTGTAACCACAGAATCATAGAATGGTTTGGATTGGGAGGGATCTTAAAGCCCATCCAGTTCCAACCCCATGCTGTGGACAGGACTGCCCTACACCAGCTCAGGCTGCCCAGGGCTCCATCCAACCTTGCCTTGAGCACCTCCAAGAATGGGGTAGTTGCTGGGCAGCTGTACCAGCACCTCACCACCTTCTGAGTAAAGGGTTTTCTCCTAGTGTGTAATCTAACTCCCTCCTTTTAGTTTAAAGACATACCCATTGTTCTATTATTATTATATCATGTAAAAAGTCACTACTTCTCCTGCTGATAAGCACCCTTCAAGTACTAGAAGGCCTTAGTGGGGTCTCCCTGCAGCCATCTCTTCTCCAAGCTGAAGAAGCATAGGTCCAGACTCTGTAGGAGAGATGCTTCAGCCCTCTGGTCATCTTCATGGTCTCTTCTGGACTATTTCCAATAGCATGTCTTTGTTGTGTTGGCAGCCCCAGACCTGCATTCAGTTCTTAAGGTGGAGCCTCACAAGAGCAGAACAAGACTGATACAGATGGCATACTCTTGAAATTAAATGGACACATACTTTTTTAATTGGAAACTATGTTCAATTGTGATCTTTACTTTGCGTGAACTTTGACCTGAATATCAGTGCCCCTTCAAGATGTTTTTTTTCCTTGTTTTTTTTGTTTTGTTTTGTTTTGTTTTGTTTTCTTTTTTAAAATATACACAAGTGACTTATAATCCTGCAATTAAATGGGAAATCCAAGACATTTATTAGTCTCCAAATCACACACAACGCATTGCAACTTTCAGAACTTTTTCTAAAATTATATTATTTTTAGGAATGAAAGTTAATATACAGATTATGTCTTCTGTGGCGTAATGCAGCTTGTATCATTCTTGACATTGCTCAGTTCCTCAGTAGTCCATATTTGTGCTTACTTTTTTAAGTTAATAAATAAATAAATAAATAAATTGCAAGATCACTGATTTGCTGGATGCAATTGTAAAAATTTAAGATGTTACTAACCTTATAACTTTGTGTGGTTGCAAGTATTTAACATAGTTCCACAGCATGACCATGTCTTGAATGTTTTCATTAACTGCTGTTATAGACTGTTCCTCACTCACAACACACCAGTGGGCAGTGATCGTGACCATGCTGTGCCAAAGGCATGGGATCAAGATCATGCTGTATTATGGGCACACTGACAAACAAACATTTGTTCTAGATGTCCATTTCCTACAAATAGCTTTCAATAGTTATAATATTAAGAGTATCCATCCCATGCTCCCCTGCCCTCTTTCCTGCATATATGCAGTGAGTTACAGTCTCTGTACTAGTATTTATTGGGCAGAACAGGACAAGGGAACACAGTAGTTTGGGCACGCAATGAATTTGGGTGTTGAAATCTGAAGACCCTTTCGTCAAAAGCTAAAGATAATAATATTTTGAAATGTTAATCGGAAAATCAACTAAATTGAAAGGCCTCTGTGTGCAACATTTGCTTGCAGAAGCATTTTTCATTATAAAGAGTAGTCCTACTAAAGTACAAGGCATGTGTGAGTGCTTGGACCCCAGTTTTGAAACTATGAAAAATGTTATGAGAGGCAGAAAATAAGGATAGAAAAAAATGAACTAAACATATTTTGTGGTACCACTAAGTTATCTTCAAGTGAAATCAGATGAAAGGCCAAGGAAAAGAAAACATTTCGTTATACACACCTATTTAGGTATACATTGTGCGTAAGTATACTTGTGTGTGTACCAGACAAGGATACAATTTAAACATAACTTTACTGTTTCCTTATCGACATTACAATGATTTAAGAGTTCAGGAGAGTTGGGTAAGAAATTACAGCAGTATTTGCAGAAAAACACACATAAAAATACTCAAGGGTGATTTTGAAAGGCACAGAGAGGAGAGGTGTGGAGTGGTGATGCTGACAGCAAACAGGAAGGTAACCAGTGAATGCCATCTGAGTATCTTTTTACAACTTGTTTGTTAAACATAGCATTTGGCCAGGACTCTTGCATCTATAATTCAAATGGACTGAAGGTAATTGCAAGAATTAATCAAGATCTGTTAATAAGATTGTAATACTGGTATTTTGAGCGCCTACAGTCATATAAAATTCCTTAGGAGAAGATATGAAATGATAATTATTGGTAGAACAGTGATTTGTGAAAGTCTTTTTAACAGTTCTGTCCGGCTCACTTGCTACATTTTAAAATTTATTTGAACAAAATGTATTGTAATGTGGCTAGGTTTAAATTTTGTTACATAGACAGCATTCCTGGTTTTATATTGATAAGAAGGAAAAACTATACAGGCAAACAGCAATTTAAAGGAGGTGCTAGAAGCTGTGGAAAAGTAAAACAACCTGAGCCCATACAGGGATTGAAGGGAATGCTAAAGTTGCCTGAATGAAAGGAAGTACTAAAGTGATCTTATTTTTGTGTGTAGCATTTGAGATAAACAGTGACTGTTCTAGTGTTTGACATTTGGGAAAGATGATGAAAGTCTGAAGGGGCAATGGAAAATTGTTGGCTGAGATTGGAGAAAAGATTTTGCAGGAAGAGAAGAAAGCCCCTTGCTATTTTAGTTTGTTTTGGTTTTGTCAGATGACATGGCTGTGGAGAACATACATATTTGGTACACAAATCCCTAATGTGTTAGATGGAGCCAGGCTGTTGGATGTTGTTTGGAGCCAATGAAGTTAGAAATTAGGCACTTAAAACTTGAAGTTGCCCATGCCAGCAGAGAAGCAGAAGTGGATGGAAAACAGTCACAGTGGGACAGCTGGGGCAGGGAAGGTGGTATGCTGCTCATTCAGGAGCTGATTCCCAAAAGCAACCGAATGGTTTCTCTGGTTGTGAATTTTGTTAGGGTATTCTGTGTGATGTTGCTTTTCATTGATTTATGGCTCTTCTCTCAGTATTTCATATTTTAAAAGAGAAAGGACTCAAACAAGATTTGTGCTTTGTTAGTTTTGATAGTTCTGTAGCTGAGAAAAGATAACTGAGAGGCATGAGGTACTTGTGGGCAAGGGAAAGATGAGAGAAGCATGTGTGCAAACTTCGCTGTTGTACCTGAGCAGCTCCACTGCCATGCCAAGGTGTGCAGGCTTCTGGGGTTGGCACTGGGGAGCTCTGGGAGTAAGGCCAATGGGTGGAACTTGTTTCCACCAGCATAACTGTTTGCACAGCACACACACGTCTACATCCTGGTCATTGCTGCCTGCTGTATGTTGACATTTCTGCTTTCAGCAGATGCAAACTGCTCTTTGGATAATTCAATAGTGTTTTTTTCATTTCTCTTGTGAAAGATAAATGCAGACCTATTGCTTCCATCTCTCCCTGAACTTCAGAAAGCTTGGAAGATAAGTCTTAAATTATTCAGTGAAAGTTCCCAAACCTTTTCTTCATGCTCTTGGATAGATTTTTGTATTTCGTGTGAGACAGCAGGGTCAATGACAAAGCAGTGTCAGAAAAACTCTTTGAAAGAAAATAAACTTTAAAGCCATGCAAATAAATCAAAGGCCTTGATAAACCTGTGACTGGGTTAGAGAGTACTATTTGGCCATGTCATGTTTGTTTGATATGCAACTATGGTGATGGAGGGGGAAAAAAAAAAAAAAAAGCTAAATTTGTAGAAGTACCTTGAAATAGCGTGCTGTCTGTTGACATGGACTTTTTTGTCTTAAGATTTCTGGATGATTTCACTTTTTTGTGTGTGTATGTTCTTTTGTTTAGCTATTTCTGGTTTTAGACACATGCAGTGCATATAATAACCTCAGTGTTTATTCACCTTTTTAATAGTCTTGCAGGACTGTGGTGAAAACATGGCACACCAGGTGTTGTGTCACAGGGAGGATGAAGGAGCCTCAGCTCTACCAGTTGTTTTATAGGAAGGTCACCTCTCCACTTAATAGGAAAGTCCACTTTTTCTCAGGAAATAGTTTTCCAGTTAATTTCCTTCAGCTCATTCAGCAGTATACAATGTTTATATTGGGTGGAACATTTCTCATGCGATCAATGTGATTACAATTATTTGTGCAGTTTATCTGAAAGCACAGTATGGGTATATGAATTCAGCACTACAGCAGAAAATTTCCTTGCATCATGAAACAAAACAAAACAAAAAAAAAATGGGGAGGGAGGTGGATTGTAATTAAAAGGAGATTCTGACATACCAATTACTCCTTGAAACTTTTAGTACCTGCTGCAAAATGTAAACTCTCATAATGGTATTTTGAACAGGCATAACACATCAAATTATAAATAATTGTAACATTCAAAAAAGTGTTCATTTGTCATTTCTGAAGCCTGTTCCTTCTTGCTTCAACATCAGTTGATGAACAAATAGAACTACTTTAGAGTATTAAATGCATTTTCCTGAAACCACCTTTTAAAAATGTTTTATTTAAAATGTACTTGAGATGTATATTAAAGACAGTGTTCGATTAGGCAATCAAGTAGTCCATATAAACAGGGGCTTTCTGAATCAGAGAAAGTGAAATTGGTCTGAATTCTCAGTAGGTGTTCTCAGTGTTCTATTTTATATTATGCTTTCAGAATGGGTGAATGCCTTTTGCCCGGGCAATGCTGAATTCAAGTTTTTAGAGAGCTGTAATAGTGGCAAGATACACTATTTGTAGTTGAAAAAGATACAGCTGCTGTTGGAGCAGAAAATGACAGAAACTGTCTCTAATTTTCAAGATCACAATTAAGATGAGGTAAAATAAACAGCTGGCTTGAATGCTGAGACACCCAACCCCAGTCCAGATCTGTTTCCCATGTAGTCTGTCTGCTTTGGTCTTGCAGGAGTTAAAGGCCAAGCAGTGCTGGCTTTGTAAATTTCCGTCAGCAGCGTGGCAGAAGGGTGTTGCCCCATGCCAAGCTGCTGAGCAGTTGCTGTTGGTGAGTGTTGCAGTGCTGCTGAGCTCTGGTGAGGTGCTGAGAGCTGCACACTGCTGTGCCATCCCACCTGGCGGCTGCTGCTGGGCTCGCCTGCTGCAGGCTCCTCTAGCTTCTTACATCCAGTACTTCTGCTCTCCTTGTCAAAGACAGGGGTTTCTGGTTTGTATATAACAAAGTGAAAAGTACTTCAGTGTGTCTGTAATTAGCTGAGAATGCTCACTGTGTCCTTACATGTCTTACTGCTTTTTAGTGTACGCTTAAGGCTTTATTCTAGCACTTGGGTTTATGGTTTAGCAAGCCAATCTGTACATCACTGGGACTTGGTCTTAAAAAAAAAAACAAAAGCTTTCCAGGTAGTCTAGCAAGAGACTTGTAAAAAATTGTATTTCTTGTAGCTGTACCTATTATAGTTCATGAGTGTTTTGTGTCATTTCCCACAATGCTTTAATTCACACTGAATTATTTTGTCATGAATATAATTGAATTTTGCTTTTAACAGAACGGTATACTTTCTGGTACTGGTAGCAATGAAATATTGTAATTAAGTCCCATTAATATTGCATTTTCTGTACTTTATGAAGGAAACTACTATTGACATACTCCTTTTCCTGGACTTGGTTTCTAGCTCTTTTCATTTGCTGTTCAGGGAAAGAGCAGACTAGCAGTGGACTGAGCAATAGATCACTTTAGCAAGACGGAGGTCGGAGGGGAATGGCTTTTCTCCACAGCCCAGCCCAGCCCACCTTGCCAACTGCCTCCATAGAGCACATTTCTGTGGGGTCTGCTGCTGGGGACAGTTGTTTGAGATTTTTCTGTTTGCTAGTATTATTAATGACTAGTATTATTACTGCTGTGCTGCTGAATTAACTTTGGATCTCTGCTCAGTTTCTTTTGAGCACTTCACGTCTTCAGAAATAGCTTTAGCTAAAAAATAATGCAAGTATTCACATTAAATGTTATTTCTTTGTTCTGTGATATAACTGGAAAAGAAAGAATCTTATCTTTGGTGAATTGCATTATGAGGTTTATATTTCTTTTTACTTCTCTTCCAGGAAAAGCTCTTGTCCAGATCTCTTCAAAGAGGTGAAGATCTTCAGTTTGATCAGGTAGGAGGCATGCCATGGAAGGCGATTCATGTAGGATTAAGGTGGCCTGTGTTTCTGCTACACAGTGTTGGGGTGGGTTAGAGCATCCCTATTGGAGTGCCTCAGTTGGCTTTAGAAGATTTAGACCCTCAAGGTTGGTTACCAGACCAGAGTTGTTAGAAACAAGCATAGAGGAGAAGCAAAAAAAAAAAAACGAACAAACACGTAAGAGTTTATTTTCCATGATGATAAGAAATAGAAGGTTAGTTGTCTGAAAATGACAGTGAAAACTGCTGAAGATAACATGTTGAACATGTTTGGACAAAAAGATTGTGTATTCCTAGCTTTGTGTATTACGCCTAAATTGCTTTGTTCTTCCATGTTTGGGGGTTTGGCTTTTACAAGCAAATAATGTTGATTTCAGTTACTTGATGCTTTCTGATTCTATAGCAGAAGACAGATACAGGGTGTAACTTCATTCTTTTCTGAGTGCATAATGTCACTGTAAAGCTATTATGTTTCACTTGGTTAACTGATCTACACCTGGAATAACTGCTGAATTTATTCATGTTTACTGTCTGTGCTTCTTTCATAACTCAGGCATGTTTTTGTCCTGTAACCTCTTCCTAGCTATGGAGCAGCAGCTCCACAAATAGTGCCCCATTAATTACATGTTGCTTTTCTTAACTGTTTTTTAGTAGCCTCTTACTGTATGAATTGCAATATTCTGTTTGTATCTTCTGTTACTGCAACTGTACAAGCTTCCATTATTCCTGTGATGTAGGTATTGCACCTAAGTCTGTGGATCTGACTGCTGTTCGGTTAAGAGCCATTCATGCTCCTCTTTCTTTTCCTGCCTTCCAAAAGAAAAACAGATACTGGCAAATGACATCTGATGTATAAGTTTATTTTCCAAAACCTCTTCCCCAGTAAATCTTATGTAGGCTTCTAATAATTTCTAATCTAAAGTATTCTGAGGCTTTTATCTTCAAAGTGAAGGTTAACTCACAAGCAAGGAAAATGGTTTAGGAAGGAGGTAGCTGAAGTTTTTTGGTACCTATAGTATTTTTATTTTAAAGCTAACCAAGGGCAAAATGATCTGAATTACTGGGGTCATCTGTGGAAATCTGTAAATCATCAGTATTATTTATTTTTTCTACAATTTTCCCCCTACAAGTCTTTCTCAGGATATTTTTATTAATTGCTAGTATTTGCATATTAAGCTACACATAGATTTTGCAAATAAGCTGAGTGCAGAAAACTAGAAAAAATATGGCATACAACTTTTGAAATTATGTGATATAGAAATAATCTAATTTTTCTAAAAATGTAATACTTAATAAGAAGAAATGCCGGTTTCGTATATGTGTCTGAATTCTTTTTTTGTTCTTTCATGATGTTTGTTGTCAGAACACTATTGTTATTTTTCTGACAAAAATTTTCAGACCTGTTCTCCATGAGAAATTTTTTTTACAGAGAGTCGGGAATTCTGCTTAATTCCTGTAACATGGATAACTAGTTGAGTAAAGTTTTCTGATAGCTGAAAGATTGTTCTGAGGTTTCCCTATGGTTGACTTCTCCCCATCCCTTTCCCAAAACTGAAAAAGCAGGATACCTTAAATGAGGGCAAAAAAACTGTGATACTGACATTATCTTAGGTTTCTGGAGTATTGAATAGTGGGAAATATGTAAGTTATAGCAAGGGGATGACTTCTATCAAAATCTCTCGTTTGAAAGTTGCAAGAGGTAATCAGTGTGTGGCATTTGGGAACAATGTGGTTACTTTCCTTTCCCAGCCACAGTTCTAGCAACTGACTGGCTTCCCACTGCCTCCTGATTGGGGCTTCTAGCTGCTTGGTACCATCTTTCTGCAGTCATTCTCCCCTCCATGCTTGGGCACAGAAAAGTTCTGTTAGTTTAAGTTAAAAGAAGTGCAGATAATTCAAATTTCATATTATTTTAAGGACTTCCTTCTCTGATGCCTTTTACTGACACTGTTTCACTATGTTTGCTTTCCTGAAAGGGGAGTTGGAGTTAGACTGAAAATAAATATAACTTGAGATCTAGGCAGACAAGTGTATTAAACATGGAGTTAGAATATTAAAAATAAGTTCATTTTTATTATTACTGTTTCCATTATAACAAAAAAAGCACGTTTTTCACAATTACATACTTGTTCATTTTAGAAAGGTCATCTTTTATCTGTCATAATTTAAAGGTAGGCAAGACAAGGCTGGATGTGGCTCTGGGCAGCCTGGTTTGGTGGTTGGCAACCCTGCTAATAGCAGAGGGATTGAAAGTAGGTGATCTTTGAGGTCCTTCTCAACCCAGCCCATTCTGTGGTTCTATGATTCTTCAGAAATGCATATAGTAGGATTCAGGGACTTCATAAAATATCTGTTGTTTTCTCAGTGGTTTCACATGGGCATTCTGTATAAATTTGGAGTTTTATGATCCCCATGAGCTTCAGAGTAATTTGCCTACTTATATTTGTCATGTTGCTTAACTTTGTGTTATATTTACTATTGTTCTCCAAGATGAAATTATACGTGATGCTGCTGCTTTGTGAAATTTTACTATATCCTTGTATATCCTTATATCCTTTATAAGACAATGTCAAACACCAGTCTGAAAGAATGATTATAGATCTATTTAAATAGAACAGGTATATACTTAAATCTGATTGCTTTGTCATGGTAAACAGTTTTTCTTATTTTTTTCAGTTGATAAGCTCTATGAGCTCAGTAGCAGAGCACTGTCTCCCCTCCTTGTTACGCACCTTGTTTGATTGGTACAGGCGTCAAAATGGAACGGAAGATGAATCCTATGAATACAGACCTCGATCTAGCACAAAATCAAAGGGGTAAGACTTTTCCTTGCAAAATCTGCTTAATTTTTGTGTGTCTTGTAAGAAAATCTAAGTGTGCTTTGTGTTTGGTGGGTTTTTTTGTTTGTCTGTTTATTTTTTGACAAACATTTTATATTTTGATCTATCAGTGACTAAATCTGCAGAGGAGGAAGATGTTTCGAGATGCTGCATTTAACTATGTGATTGATATCCACAAAATGACTTAATTTTGTGGATGATACAAAGAAGAAAGTTACACCCTGATCACTTCAAGCTAGTTTGTTCCCTTTAGGGGTTTTTTTGGTTGTTGGCAGGTCCTTTCAAGAGAGTTTGGGATTTTAGTGGTGCAGCAAACTATAAAGTCTTTCTAAGCATTTATACTTGTGTTTCACTATGATTGCATGGAAGATATGTGTGCTCCTCTGTAATATTTGTGATTAGTTGTATATGATATGTATGTTCTTGATTTTATTTATTTAATTTTATTTTAGGGATGACCAACAACGTGAAAGAGACTATCTACTTGAAAGGAGGGACTTAGCTGTAGATTTCATTTTTTGTTTAGTTTTAATAGAGGTTCTAAAACAGGTAAGCTCTTTGACATATTTCTTTTAATTATTGTTTTTTCATCTCAGTTTTAGTCACCTCCTCTAAAATTCTATATAGAAAACTGGAGCATACCTAAGATCAGCAGATGTAAGGTTGTAATTATGCCCTGCCTTATCTCAGTTCATTTCTTGGATCTGCCAAGCCAAAACTGCTAATGCAGTATAAAAAGTAAAATTGTAAAAATAACATTTTATTCGCATTCATCACCTTTTGTGTGCTTAGACACTTCTGAAATACAGTGTGAGGTTGTTGAATAGTAAGATTAAAATGTCACATCTCTTTAAATTGGAAGGGTTATGTAATTTTATTTTGCCTTTTGCTAATGTAGCACATGCACAAGTTTTGTTAATATAAAATTTGCATTGGTATATGCATAAGATAGCAGAGTTTGGCTTCAAGTAGCAGCCTTTTTTCTTATACATTTGAAAGGAGAAAAAAATAATAAAGTATTTGAAAGCAGAGTTAAGTAGTTGAAACAGGAAGTTTGCTCATATATTTTGTGTCTTTTGTGTGTAGGTATATGAAAATTAATTGGCTTTCTGTATTAAGTAAAAAAAAGGGCATGGCTTAATTTGCAGATAATTTGTAGGAAAATTGTGCTTATGTGGTTGTGTATGGCATGTTTGTGGTACAGGGAAAAATGAAAATAGTGAAACACAATTCAGAGCTGTCAATCCTTTGCTGATAAACCAACCAGTCATCTAAAGGGAAATTCTTATGCTGCAAACACAGCAACAAGTTAAACAACAGTATTAAAATGACTGAACTCTTATGTGTTAGTGTTTTACAGAAAGTAAATAAATAAATTGTTCATGTTCCCTACCTGCTTCAGTTTTTCTATCAGTGCTGGAAATAAAAGGGAAATGGAATAGATTATGTGAGCATTTGCTACATTCTGAACTGGTTTCAGTTTTTCTGTAGAGTAGCATGTGTGTTGCTAATGGGTCCAGATTTCAGGAGAGGTGCCAAATTTTTGATCTGAAAAGAGCCTGAGCTACATCTTCCATAGTGACTCTTGTAGTTCTTGGTGCACCTTTTACACATGTAATACAGATAAGTGTTTTTTCTGGAGTCAACTAATTCAGTGCTTATTCTTCAGTCTTTTGGAACACGGAAGAAAGTTCTGAACAGAAATTCTGATGTAGTTTTGATGGTTACTTTCTTTTTAGTCGGGATTCTCTATATCTTGAACTTCTAAATGTGCAATTATCTCAGTGTTTTGGCTGTATTTCTTCTTTTAGAGAAATTATTTGTCTAAATCCCTTTCCCAGTCATCTGTAGAAACAAAGGAAACAGACATCTACGTGGCTAATGATCTAGATGCTCAGTATTTTGTATTTTGTATTATTTTGTTTGATCTTTAAATTCTGCAGAAGTTCTTATCCCAGATCACCTCTGCAAGCTAAGGGTCAGGATTCTCTCTGCATTAAAATGCATTCACAAGTCACAGTTAGAGGTACTGCCTGCTTTCCACCCACCATGCCCAGATTTTCTTTCTTAAGAGCCCTGGTAAGGATATTTTTCTCTGGGAAGGTACTTCAGTGAGCCACTGAACCAAGCTATGTCACAGAGAATCCTTCATTTAATGTAGTCTTAATGGTTAACTGAAGGAAGTATGTTTTGTCTGTCATGTAGTTTGCATTTAGGCAGTCAAAGTGTCGAAAGGATAGCTTTCTATCAATAAGCATATTTACATTCACATTTAATCCTGCCTATCTTCCTGGAAGCCTTGTCATTGTTTGATTCTTAGAAACTGGGTATATAGCATGCAAGGATTATGATCCAGCCTCTTCTGTAATAAGTACAGAGCAAGTGGAGAGAGGGTTACGGGCATGACCTGTGTAGGAACAAAAATCTTACTTAAATGACTGCATATTACTCATTGTATTATATATCCATGTAAACAGCCTGTTCCAGTAACCACAAATTCTTGAATAAATAGCTTTATTTACACAGAAGCATATGAAATTCTCAAGCAATAAATGCTTCACTTTTTGTAGTCAAGAGAGTAATCTTTTATGTATTTCAAAAATACATTTGTGTTTTTCAGTCAGCTGTTTTCTTTTGAAACCGAGGAAAGTAGTGGTGTTAGAGAACCACTGCTTCTTTGTTTTGCTTTGTTTTTAAAAAGGACCTTTTCAACAGTCACCTAATTGTTACTTAATGTTAGGAAGATTTATTGTTTTGTCTATTCGCATTTGCAGCAAGTCTTATATGGTCACCAATATTGCTTTAATTTTAATATTTTAGGTTGTGTAAATGTTCATGTCTTGCGGAATGAGGTTGGCCTCATATGCCAGCAGAGGATTTGTGCTCTGATGAGAGTAGGAAATGTTTTTGCAGGACGCCTCACAGTCCTATTTATGCACTTCATACATACATCCACACACATATTTGCATAGTTACTTACCTGTACAAAACACTTTTGTTTCAGATACCTGTTCATCCAGTGCCAGATCCTTTAGTACATGAAGTTCTAAACTTGGCTTTTAAGCACTTTAAACATAAGGAAGGGTGAGTTTCGTCTGCATACTATACGTTTGTTTTGTATATATTTTCAGCCTGTGCTTCACTGTGGTAGCTGTTCCCATTTAATTGCTTCAATGTAACACATTGGCGATAATATTGTAAAGGAGCAATGATTGATAATTTAAAACTGAACACATATCTTGAAAGAGCACAGCTTTGTTAGATGTAATAATAATAATAGAGTTAATTTTGCATAGAATGATTTACATAGCCAACCAGAGCCAGAAAAGAGGATCGAGTTAGATAACGATAGTATCTACTAACTTCCTGTGCACAGTGTGTCTGATCAACGAAACAACACTATTTTACACAGAGTCAAAGAATCATAGGGTTTGGAAGAGACCTCTGAATGTCATCTACTCCAACACCCTGCTAAAGCAGATTCCCGAGAGCAGGTTGCACAGCATAGTGTCTATGTAGGTTTTAAATATCTCCGGAGAAAGAGACTCCGCAACTTCTCTGTGCAGCCTGTTCCAGTGCTATCACTTGCAATGTAAAGAAGTTCTTTCTCATGTTCAGATGAAACTTGTCCAATTTGTGCCCAAATGCCACCTATGCTTTTTATTTATGAATTTCATTGTTTTTATGGTAATATTACAGGATATGGAATGTCATCTTTTTCTTTCCTTCTTTTAGATATTCAGGAACCAACACTGGGAACGTGCATATTATTGCAGACTTATATGCAGAAGTGACAGGGGTTCTTGCTCAATCAAAGTAAGTTCAATCTCTGACTCTTCTTGGGGAAAATGATAGTAGAGTTGAAAGGTATTTAATGTTGCAGCATTTGTTAGTGGCCTCAATAACAAATAATGTAGAGTGATGTACGTTCCTCATGTTCTAACACAGTAGATTGAACAAATCAAGGCATAATCTTTACTTTAGTACAACAATTAATCAACTTGAAGATGCAGAGAAAAGAGGCTGGCTATCTGTCAGTAGTTGTTCTGTTAACAAGTGTATTCCAATGTGGTAATCATTCTTGAAATGCCTAGCTTTTAAGTATCAGGGTTCATCTTTGTTTTTAATTTACTGTGGATGCTGATATCAGTTACAGAATAAAGACATTAGTTCCGAATTAAGGATTTCATGTAAAAGAAAATGCAAATAAATGCAATTTATATCCCTTGTTCAGGTTTCAAGCTGTTAGGAAGAAGTTTGTCACTGAGTTAAAAGAACTGCGGCAAAAAGAACAGAGTCCTCATGTAGTACAAAGCATCATCAGTTTAATTATGGGAATGAAGTTTTTTCGAGTAAAGATGTATCCTGTGGAGGATTTTGAAGCATCATTTCAGTTCATGCAGGTAATCAAAAGTCACAGCAAACTCAATTAAGCTGTATTTTGGTTGTTTAGATCATGAAAGTGCAACAGTACTTACTGCAATCAGTTAACTCAGTTGTGTCATCCTTCATCCTTTTCTGTTAGTTTCAGAGTCCTCAGATGCATGAATCATTTGCTTCTCTATGGTTTATGAATACCTACCTACCATAATGAGAACCCATTCTGAGTTGTCGCAGTATTGCGGCTAACCTGTAATACATGAAATTGTTTGAGACTAAATGGAGATAGGTAGCAATCTACTATTTTTATTTCTTTATGAAAGTAGTTTGAAAAAGAAGTTTCTTAAGATATCTTCTTTTTTTAAATGGCTGAGATACCAAGAAGCACTTCTGTTTGAAAAACACTTCATTCTCAGAGAGAATTTGAATCTTTATTTGCTTCTATTGACTGTGGATTGAAAAATTGTTTAGCTGTTTAACAACCATTGACCTTGACATTAGTCCTGAGAAATCTACCGCACGACTGGATAGTTCAGTTTCTTTCAAGTTTTGTACAGTGAAGTGTGCATACAGGTGTGTGGATATTTATTCCTCTGTAAAATTGTTTTTGCATCCTTGTGTCAAAGTCACCTTGGAAATTCAAACGAGTACATAAAAATGTAAAATGTTAGTTTATAATGATTTCAGTGTAAGATAAGCATTTATTTTTTGCAAGTAGAAGAAAAATGTGCATCTTTTTTTATTCTGAATAGAAAAAACATCCCCTTTCAAGTTTTTACTTGTTCCTGGCCAAAAGGCATTTAAAGTTTCCAATCTTTTGTAAGTTGTTATTATTACAGAAAGTAAGACCAATTGTTTTCAAAATTTGAACTAGTAATTGATGTGTTACTGTGAGCAATATTTATGGTATAATGACATTTCTATGTCTTTTTTCTTTTTTCAAAATCTTTTTTTTAATTCTTCATCACAAAGGAATGTGCCCAGTACTTCCTGGAAGTAAAAGATAAAGACATAAAACATGCACTTGCTGGTTTGTTTGTGGAAATTCTTATCCCTGTGGCTGCTGTAAGTATTTTTTTTTCCTCCTGCCATTTTCCTTTTTTACAGTTGAGCTCTCATTATAAAATTGCTTCCAATGACCTTCATTATATTGCATTTTTACATATCTAAAAATGCTACTGAGTAAATTACTTATGAGCACCTACGTAAACTTTTGAAGGGAAGTTTGTTGGTACAATTTGCAGATTTTCCCATGTATTTTCAGGACGTTTTAACACTTATTTTCTTGACTCTTTTGTCACAACACTGTGATGTTATACTTGTTCTAAAAGACTGAAATTTCATGTATTTAATGTTTTGTTTATTTTGAGATCTCACTGACTTTCTTTTTAGCTGAAATCTCTAAGTTCTTTCTAGAATAAACTGATATATATAACATTTTTACAGTCAGGTAGGGAGAGTGTGAGCTCCAATGGAAGAAGAAAAAATTTAGCATAGAAGAATATCTTTGACCTCTACTTTCTCTTTCAAGTGTATCTGTCTTGTCTTGACCTGCAAGGATATGTTCATCTTCTCTGGATTTCTTAACTTTGGAACTTTAAAAAATATATATTAAAATGGAGGTGATATTTCATTTTAAGCCATGACCACAGAGATGTGGTGTTGATAGTAATGTTGTGATGTTTATTGACTAAAGTTTTAGTCTTACTTAATTTCTTCTCTTTTCTAGAGAAGAATGACCTCACTTGATGCGAGGTAGATGCATTTGTCATTTTGAATTGCGTAGTTGCTTGACAGGTCAAGTGAGTAGTGAATAGGGAAAGTACTTAGCATTTAGGTAAATATGACTTTTAGTTTACAAAATTGTCATTTAAATAGTAAAAAACACGTTTATTGATCAGAGGGAGGCAGCATTGGAATTGGAACTAGTCTGTGATAGTCACAGAGGCACGTACATCAGCTGTGCTTTGTGTGGATCACTTCCTACAAATAGTGGCTGAGTCAGTGCTTTCCGCAGTTGGTGAGGGTGTCTTGATCTTTCTTTCTTTCTGACTCACTGAATCTTTAATCATTTGATACAAATGACGCTTCTTAAACAGAAGCTGAGAACCCCATTTCAGGTGGAAATAGAGTTGAGAGGGTTAGTCATTCTCTACGTGAGATGCAAATTTGAATCTTTTCAAGTAGGGGGAAGAACTGAATGTGGATTTGCTGTTATCTTGGGTACAGAAAATCACTAGTGAGTAAGCTATTGGATTTCAGCATTATGACTTTGTTACTGTCATTCTCCTGCTGAGTCATTTAGGTGTTTTTAAAAAATACAACCGGATGTGGACCCTCCAGGTATAATGGATGAATGAATATTTTACAGAGGGGAAGTTAAAGTTGATCTATCAGCTCAAGGTTATATCCGAAAGCAGCAATGAGGTGTTGGCAACAACTGGCTCCAATTTATAAAGTGACACTAGGGGAAATACCAAACAACTTAGATCTTAAGAATAGCAAAAGAGAAATAATTTGGACACATGACAAAAGTTCTTTAAAAATGTCTTTTTTACACTTTGCAGTATACAGTATTTTGGTTTTTTTTTATGTCTCTGCACCATGAATGTGTTGAGATTCTTCTTAGCAATTTGGACATATCTTTTAATAACTCTTATTTCTGTAATAAAAAACTAAAAATAAATAAATAAATAAATAAAAATTGTATATATACATATATTAAATGCTTATATTGGGTAAACTGGAGAAATGGCGAAATCACTTTCACCTTTCACTGTCTAAAAATACAAAATGAAAATAAGTATGTTTGCTTCTGCAGTGTTGTAAAGAACATGCAATTACCAAACTTACTTTTATAGATAATTTCTTCCAGAAAAGCAAAACGAAACAAACATACAAAAACAAAATAAAAAACCAACCAAACCAAACAAAACAGGCCAGAATTCAATAAATACGGGAAAAGAAAGAAAGAACAAAACAAAGAATAGAGTAGTAGATCAAAATTACACTTAAATTGATTATAAGAGGCATCCAGAGAGAAGTGTAAAAGATGAGGGGAGTGGGGAGAAGGCTGTTTTGAATCCAAGAATGGATTGGGTAATAAAAATGCAGAGGTGTGTTCATCTCCTTCATTAATTGTGCAGACTGTACGAAGACCTCTGGTGTTGTTGATTGCCTAGTAATCTGTGTGTCATTTCTTTCAAGTTTTCAGTTTTTCATAATTGGGAGATATAAAAGAAAAGGGGAGCACTGAAAAAGGGGAACAATGAAAAAGTAATGGTTGTTATTTTTGAAATATATTAAATCGTACTTTCAGTGTAGTTTTATTTATTATATGGCAGCTAACTATTTTACATTCTTTTCTTTAAGTATGGAAAACAAACCAGGTTTTTAAAATAATGTTTTGTAGTTGGTTGTTTTGTAACTTATGTAGCTGTGGTGATAGTTCATTACACTTTTGTTTATATTTCAGACTGTTATCAAATGCTTAGCCAACGTGAGATTTAACTTTTGAATGTTCTTAAATTCCATGAACATTCTTTATAAAATTTTAAATCAATTTATGTGTGTATTTTTTTTAATAGGCTGTTAAAAATGAAGTGAATGTGCCATGTTTGAAAAATTTTGTGGAGATGCTTTATCAGACTACCTTTGACTTGAGTTCAAGAAAGAAGCATTCGCTGGTATTTTAAAGAAATATTTCAACTTCTCCATTTTGTTCATCATAGGCTTTTAAGCTAATACATTATCTTATGTTAAAAGCTGTATTAATTTCAATCTGAACTCTTCAGTTTGAGTACAATCCAATTAATGCTACATATATTGCATTTGCTTTGATATTTATCTGTTTCTTTGTGCAAGCTATGGTGCTGTTATCTCATTTATGAGATTGTTTTGAAATTGATACTTGTTCTTGTTTTAGTTCATTTTAGCACAGTGTTATTTAACCTGATAACTCTTCTGATAAGAACTTGCATACAAGGACTTCATATATTTATATCATGTCTAATTAAAAGATAGAAGTGGCAGGCAAGACTTACCAGCAAAATAACAGCCTGCTAAGTAGTCTTGTTCTGCTTGTTTTTTTCCCCTCCACGTGTAATCTATTCTTCTTTTTCTAAAGTATTTTATTACTACTTTCTGATAGAAATCTCTACAGATTTCTTCCCCCATGACTACATTTTAAAAATCTTGTGTTAAAAAAGCAAAGCTAGATCGTCCTAGTTTGCATATTCACAGCCATTATCAAGCTAGTTTTTCTTGATTAATCAAAGTAGACCTTGAGGAGCAGTAAAATGTCTGACAACCTCAAGTCTGCCTCAGTTTTTACTGAGCTGATAGGTTCTTTTTTTTTCCTTCAAAGGCAGCTCCCTCTCCCACCACAGAAGACCCTGTGAAATGACTCATATGATTGCAGGGAAAGCGAATATTGTAAGAAGGGTGACATCTGCCAGCAGCCTTTCCTTGAGGTCAGGCCTTGGTAGATGAGCTCCACTGTGGTCTCCTGGTGTTACACTGTGAGCTGTGCAGCACACAGCTTACAACACCCACTCCTGGCTAGCAGACACGTCCTAGTACAGGGCAGAGGCTACAGCAGAATGTAACCTGGTGACCAGTCCTAGCTGCTGTGAGAGCCTGAGGCAGGAACCAGCTCTATCTCATTCTCGATGTACAAGACTTGGGAGGTCTGCTAAGAGCAATTTGATCGATTCTTTTTCCCCCCTACTCATAGGCTTTGTATCCATTGATCACCTGCCTGTTGTGTGTCAGTCAGAAACAGTTTTTTTTAAATAACTGGCACGTTTTCCTGCAGAACTGTTTGTCACATCTAAAGGTAAGAGTCCTTTTCAATTCAGAAACTGTTGCAAATCAGTAGCATTTGTTCCAATATTTTCTCAGACACCTACTGCCAAATAAATACAATTAGCTATTTAAAAGGACACTGTCATTAAAGAAAAAAAATAATGTCTTAAGTCTTCATTAATACTAAACCTCTTATGATATTATGTAATTCTGGAAATGGATATCTCCCTCATGGGGGCCTTCATTTTTGTTCAGCAAAATCTACAGAAGTATCTGCTAGTAAATGCCGTCATCTGCTAGAGAAAGTACAAAGTGTAATTTTTCTTGTGAAGATTACATCTGAGAAAATAATTTATCTCTTCATTTACTGAAGGGACAGAAATTGAATCTCTAGTTCAGAAAATAAATAATGTCTACAGCTTGTGATATATATTTTCCATATAAAAATTACAGTGTCCCTTTAACTATGTGGCTTCAGTTGTTAGCATTGGAAACAAAAGTTGATTGATAAAATGTGGAGATTTTGATGCTTAAAAATTAGGGATTTCTTTTCATAAGTTACTTACAATATTAATTATTGTATATATTCTTTCCATAATTCTGATTAACATAGTTCATGATTTTGCCTAAGCATTGATCTTGATAATTTTAATAAATTTTTTTTGATTGGCCTTTATTTATTCTGGTTAGGTATGAGTGGTGATTCCAAAGCTTATTAGTAAAACATATAAACCAGCATGAAGTCTAATGGAAACAGGGTTAGCTGCTTGGATTGTTAAGGATCATTTTGTTTTCATGACATCTTCCACACTTTTCTGTTGCTTGTTGGGTTTTTGTATTTTTTTCACCTAACATTCTCTTGCAATATTTGCCTAGATTTTTTATGTTGTTTATTTTGCTTACAGAGGCTTCTTTTGCTTTTGTTTTAAAGCTTTTTAAAAAATTCTTACAATCTAGGAATTGCACTTTTCTGGCATAATGTCCATTGCTGATAATGGATGTATTAAAACTATAAAAGCCAGTGAGTTCAACTGGTAGCATGCATTTTATATATTTTTTTAGTTTTGTTAACTACTAACAGCTTAACACATTTATTGTAAGGCTCTATTCAGCAGAAATTTTATATATGAATTTCTGCAACTCAGAATTCACAGTGTCCCGATGCTTTGTCATCAATGAGTTATTTAGGATGTTTTTGGGGTTGCTTTAATTTGGCCTATCAGATACTATAGGTTTTTTTTGTGTGTGTGTGGGTGGAGGGAGGAGGTGCCTAGCTTATGCAGAAACTTTTCTGAGGTTAATCCTAAAAATTACACCTTTACTGTCCTCCTGTGTCTCGTGAATGAATGTTTTCCTTTGTTTCTGAAGCTAATTAAATGCATGCAATCTGTAATAAGTAATCTCATTAATTTATAAATCTGATTTTCACAGCAGTTTAGTCTTTTAGATTTCCCTTTCCCCGTTTTATTTCCTCATTTGCTAGTCACCGAAGGTATTTATTTGCAGTTAAGTATGTAAAATGCAATCAGGATTCCAAACCCATTATCTCCAGCATCTTTGATGTTATTTAATGAAGTAATGCTGACAGTTATTGGGAAATAGTTTGGAGTGCTGAAAAGTTTCATCTAGCCCTGTCACATGGAGAAGTTAAGAACTGCAGCAGTCATAACACCAAGGCCTTGCCACAGAATGCTATACAATGAGCATAGACTGAAGAGGTGACACAAGCTGTGAACTCATGGTGCTCAGTTCATTCCATGATGACTGCCAAGTACTTTCTTTTGCCTGGCAAGGAATGCCCTGTGACCACACTTCGCTGGCAGAAAATTAAGCCCTCTCCTGTTTTGGTGGGGTAAAATCTCACACCTTGACAGCCTCTGTTGTAACTGGTGCACTGTGTTCATACTTGGCGGTATTTCAGTGCAGTTAATTCATTTGGCAGCTACATTGTCCTTGATAACACCTCTGAAGGTACTCTGAATCCTGATCTAGCAAGATTTATTGTACTTGTAAACTGTTTGCACTTGGTTTCAGCACGTGCCCTGTTAGTTACCCTTAGAGCAGCTGTAGCCTGTGGAGAAAACATCCCAACCTATGCAGCCTAAGGTGTTAGTTCTTTTTCTTTCCTGCTGCTAAGCTGTTAACTGCTATGAGGAAGGCTTAAATAGCTGTGGGTCTTGACCACTGCAAATAGCAGATAAGTGAGTAGTAAGGATTGGTTCAGACCTAGAGGCTACCAAATAGAGTGCCTTGGCATATACTGCTCTCACCTTAATCCACTGTTAGCTGGGTTGCCATTGTAGCTTTAAGCTCAGGAGAGCTAAATGTGTTGAATTTCAGCAGTCAGTAACACAAGTCAGTATTGCAAGATCATTTTGCCTGCTTTTCAGACTAGTATTTAGACAAAATAATTTTAGCAGATTTGTCAGAAAATTGATTCTGGCATCTGTACATCTTACAGGGAGAGGAAGGAATGTACAAGAACATTTTTTGCCACTATAGAAAAAAGAGTATTTCTACTGAATAGAGTCCTTGGTATACAGCTATCTGTTGTTTTTGTGCTTTTTTTCATCTAACATGCATGTGCCTCCCATTCTCATGTTTGTTATGTTTTGCTGTCTCACATTGCTTTATTTAGATGCCATCTAACAACAGTATCAGAAAACAAATAGAAACACTGCAGGTGAGTTAATATGTTGTAATAACTCAGTGAAATGTTGCTTTGTCTCGTGTAAATAATGTATTTTGTACTTTTTTATGTTAATCATTGTATTTTGTACTTTCTTTTCTCTGTAAAAAATGCTCTTGGCATTGTTAGGAAGCCACAGGACATGGAATGTTTTAAAGGTCTTTTCTTCAGATAGGGAGCAAAGGAGAAAGACAGAAAACTGATATCAGTTTGTCCTAGGGGGTGAGAATGTGACTGTGAGGTTGCATATCAATATCACAGCTGGTTTCCCTGAACAACAATGCATGTTTCCACTGGAATTAAACTACATATTCAGATGTATGGTTTTTTTTTCTGTTAATTTGTTCCAAAAAATGTCTTGCATGTGAGCAAACTTGAAAGCATTTTCACAGTAAAAAATGTGAAACTGATTTACTGTAACAACTTGCAGTGCACTAACTTGAAAGACTTTTACACTGTTGGTTTTGCAGGTTTTAAAAAGTAGGAAATGTTTTAGTTCAGAACAGAAGAAAAGTTTAACATCAGTATTAAAAAGTACTTTCTTCAGTAAGTGACTACATTTGACTAACATGGAAAAAATGCTGTTTTGTTTCTTGCCTTCATTGAGATATGTTTCATTGACTTGTCTTAATGTGTCATGTTAGACCATTGTAGATTTGCTCTTTTTTTTAATTTTATTTTATTTTATAACTGAGATACAGTTCTTTAAAGTTTATTCTGTAGTTTTCTGATATCATTTATCCATGTGAAAAAATTTAGGATTTGAAACAGAACTGTGTTTGGAAAAAAACAAACAACCCACTAAAGAGAATGCTTTAAAATCTGTCAGACATCAGCTAAAAATAATGAAATGTAGTCAGGTTGTGGGACTAAGTGGACTTGTTTACTGCATTCTAGATGCAGTAATCTCGAAGAGGAAAGGAAATACTGGTCTACTAACAGCAGATATACAACAACCATGCTGTAATTAGACAAAAAAAAAAAAAGCCTTTTTCTTGTAAAATATTTATTTTCTTCCTAGCTGTAGTAAGAGGTAATGAAGCTTTTCAGTTCTTAAGTCCAGAAGTACTGCTGTATTTTTAATGTTTTTACACTTTTAAAAAAGTGAATGCCTATTCACACGTTTTGCTTTTCTGATGAAGTAGCAAGCTTCATCATAACCAGTCAGAATGATAAGCCTTCTCAGCTATGGAGTGTTATAAACCAAATTACATAAGTGTCTGCTACCTGAACTTTTTTTTTTTTTAATTTTGGTTTCCTTTTGAACTGTAAATTATTTTCCCCCTTTGCATTATCAAGTATAAGGAAACTAGAGCATTACTCAAGTGGGTTACTACTACTAAGAAAAGTTCTAAATGCTGCATTATGGGTAGTCTTCGTTAAAGCATGTACAGAATAATTCATAATCTTACTTCGAACATAAAGAACTGTTGGCTTGTAGATAAGCTATGATAAATAATTATGTAATTGTTCTTGGTTTTTTTTGTTTTTTTTTTTGAGTGGGGAGGGGCACAGTTTAAGTTGGTTGAAATCAAAGCTATCACTTTTACACTCTACTTGTCCTGGAAGGACAAAGTAGCAGTGCTACTCTGAACCACTGGCTCGTGATTGAGGCCACAAAAAGTGAAATTAATTGTGTTCAAGCCATCTTGCAGAAACATTGTGTCTTGAAACAGCAAGACTTTCCTAGAGATGGGAAAGAATATATATATATTTTTAAACTGAGACAGTGCCTAAAAAGTTCCACCTGGGAGTCATTTATTTCCAGTTCATAATATTAATTGTGAATTCCAAGAGTCCCATTGAACACTTCAAGATTATAAATACAGTGAGCATCCTTAGCTAAAAAAAAAGAGGTTACTGGAGTTGGTGTGACAAACGTTACCATCACTCAGTGTTCTGAACAATGAAAGAGCTAGAAAGAGCAAAGTTAAGCTCCTAAAAGAAGCTTTAGGATGAAAAAGAATTTCATACCATGCATAATTTATTAATGCTTGCCCTGCATTCTTTTTCTTCTGCACCTGCTACTGTCTGCTCTCATAAACTGAATACTACACTTAGATGGACTTTGTGCCTGATCCTAAGCAGCTACTCCCATGTTTTAGATAAAAATACTAGTTAGTTTGCTATAAAGTGGATATCACTTACTTTCTAAGAAAAGTTCTTTGAGGCAGTATGCTCTTGGTGTTCCTGAGGACTGTTAGTTAATCTTCTGCTTTCAGAGTGAAAGGCATATATAAAGCAATCTGAAATTACTTGTTAAGTATTTAAGTAGTATTGGAAATATGCAATGCACACTTGGTTTTAAATATACACAGTAAAACTTATAGTCAGTATTAAACATGTCAGCTTTCTTTCTTATAAAAAATTGAAAATATTCTCAAAAGTCAGAAGAGTAATAGTATGATCTCCTAAATGTCTTGCAGGCAACAGTAACTGTATTTTTCTTCTATTTTGCAGAATAAAGATCCTAAAATGTCCCGAGTTGCACTGGAATCTTTGTATAGGTTGTTGTGGGTTTATGTTATTAGAATAAAATGTGAAAGCAACACTGTAACTCAAAGGTAAGTTCATTGTGCAAGGGATTCTAAGTTCCTTTTTTTCCCTTGTGATGTTAAAAAAGATCCCAAAGTCACCTTGGGGACGGGCTTGTTGGATAAGTAGACAAACAAAGACTTCATCTTAATAGAGAAAACCAGAGGAACTTGGTTAGTTTGAAGAGGAGAATGAAGAGAGTCCTCACTCTCCTTTTTATATGTGTGTGATGACATAAGTGGATGGAGAGAGAAAAAGCAGGAAATTTAGTTAGCAGGCTCTACTGATACCATAACAAATAGGATCTGAAGTGCCCATCACTAAGTATAGGCTGGAAATGAAAAGAATGAAAAGATGTGTTTTTACAAATTAGCACAGTGAGAATTTGGAGTAGTCATTCAGCATTTGCTCCTCCTCCTGACTGAGTAGCTCAAAAGCAGGATTTTGGTCTGCATGTAAAATAACTCGTTATAATCCCCTCAACAACAGAAGGCTATACTTTAAATGGGAGGTACTGCCTTCTGTGTTATGCAGAAGTCAATCCTGCACTCCTTCTGATTTGAATCCCAACAAATAGGCAATTACAAAAAATTATTCTTAAAACAATTTTTTGACTTCTTACTTTTGTTTCTCAATTCTTGTAGTCGTCTAATGAGCATTGTATCAGCACTTTTTCCGAAAGGATCACGTAGTGTGGTCCCACGAGACACACCTCTGAATATATTTGTGAAGATTATTCAGTTCATTGCTCAGGTAAGAATATATCTAAGTAGAGATACAATATTACGAGTATTATTTGTACAAAATATAAGTTATGGGCTGTTTTTTGAAATATTTGTAGAGTTTAATATATCGAATAAAATTTCGCCAAATAATAATAGAATGACTGATCTGTTTCTTCAAGTGGCAAAATTATTTTCCTTTGAAGTTCAGTAACTATGATTTGTAGATGTTATGATGATTAGTAATTACATTTGTATTGTTCTGTAACGGATGTGTATGTATACATATGAAGATAAATAAAGTACAGTAATAGACCGACTGTATTCCATTATAATATATTTATAAGGGACAAAGTATCTGAACATTAATGTCCATTTGTATTTAGCAGGGAGTCTAACCTCTGTAGACTGGAAGAAAAATTGCAATGTGTATGTTAAGGTGTAGTTCCTACTGCGTTATGATTTGTATTGTTTTAGCTGTTTCTGTTATCTTAATATCAAAATGCAGGGGGTGATCCCACAGGATACAATACTCATTCATCTTTAACCTTATAAATTAGACTTGTTTTTCCATCTTACAGATAGCTTGTCTGTGCTTCTGTTTCCAAAACGACCTACTTCTGTTTATACAGAGATAAAACAGGAGACAAAATCCTTTATGCTCTCAATTTTGTTTCTAGGGTTCTTCATTTTAACACTAAGTTTAAATTATTTTTAATTATCAGATATTTCAACCTGTAAAGCAGCCTAAACTGTAAAAGCTTGTACTTTATTCTTTTGCCTTTGTATCTGAATACAATTTCATGGTGAACTCTTCTGTTGCCCCCTCACCCTAGTTTCAGAATGCTTTTTAAGAGTTCAGTGTATTTTTTTCTTATACTGTGTTAAACAGATGGAGAACTGAAGTTCAGCAGAAAGTAAATGCTGAAGTTTCTATTCTTTGGTATACATTTTCACCAAAGAAGGTACAAGCTGAGTTTTCCATTTGACACTTCTACTAAGGAGATCCTAGGGTCTGAAATCAGGCATTCTCAGAATGAAGTAGATGTAATTAGTAACCTACTGTGTAGGCTTTATTTAACTAACTCAACTGTCATCAATAATAAGAGCTGCCTAACTGAAGCAATTGCTGAAGGAATAAAATATGCTTTTCAAAGGAATGTTCAATTGACTCATGTATCAGACTCATTTGTTCCATTTTCTTTCTAGCACGTATATTACGTTTCTGAACTTGTTCAAGAACTGAGCTGTATTCATTAAAAAAAAAAGAAAGAAAACAGAAAAATGCATTTGCTATGCCAATTTGATATTTTTTTTTCATTTGGCGTCTCTTGTACAGATTGAAACTAAGTCCAGTAGTATATGACCATTCAAAGAAAACCTGAATTGTAAACTGAGTTTGCAAATGCAACCTTAGTTGATGTATTTTCTAACTCACATGGGCTTTACCAGTATATTAATGCCAACATAGTGTATTTTGGCATTTTTAATACATTGCATTAAAGAGTGTTGAACTGTATTACTTTTTTAAGAGTGTTGTTAATTCATAAGAATATGTAAGAAAAATAAATATTTTAAAACTTTTTAAATATCATTTTTGTATTTTTAAACTTCTAAGGCATGATACCCACTGCCTATAAGGAAGAAATTAAGCTATGCATAGAAAGATAAACAAGAGTTTATGTATAAAACCTTTTTTCCTTTATAGGAACGCTTGGATTTTGCAATGAAAGAAATAATATTTGATCTTCTTAGCGTTGGAAAATCACCTAAAACCTTCACAATTAATCCAGAGGTAAAAGAAACTTACTACTTGCATGCAGTGAGAACAGGATGTTCGGGTGAAATTTTTGGAACTGTAGTTAGCTATTTTTGAGCTGACATGAAAACAGATTAATGAATATCAAAAAAGATGTTCTGATAAAACTAAAGAAATAACTAGTTATTACCAGCTAAAGAAATAAATAGTTGTGTACAATTGCTGTCCCATGTCTGGTGAGTAAGCCAGCAATGCTACTGCACTTTCAGCTCATTGCAACTGTAAACCCAGTATGTGTGCTTGTGTGTATACCCATTAAGCCTTTTCTTCAGGAACATCATACCCTGGTCTTACAAAGCCTGTGTAAGAGATGAGATGTAAAAATGTATTTCTTTAGTATATCATTCTAATGATTCATATTAACTCCTTTAATGCTGTTTACTCTAAAACATTAAGTTGATTTGTCCAAGCCAGTTTTGTTGACTGGAATCAGAGATGTGAGAAGGCATTCAACCCTAAAATTTTGTTCTTGATACTTTCATTACACTAATAGGTAATATTTAAATCATGCCTGTCCTACTAATGCTGTCTGCTTACAGAGGGAAAATGCAGTTTGTGTTTTGCCTCATCTGTGTTACTTTAATGTTATAATTCCTTTTGTTTTCTACTTCTTTTTTCTTCCCTCTGTTGCTTTTGAAGAGGATGAATATAGGCCTCAGAGTCTTCCTTGTCATAGCAGATAGCTTGCAGCAGAAAGATGGTGAACCACCAATGCCAACAACAGGAGTTGTTCTTCCCTCAGGAAATACTCTTCGTGTGAAGAAAATTTTTCTTAATAAAACACTGACAGATGAGGAAGCAAAAGTTATAGGTATGTACTGGTCTTTTGGAATTTTACATTCCAATACGTACATAGACGTTCTCAGTTATTCTCAAATAAAACATTTGTATATCTTTATATTTATTTTAATTTTTATGGAGAATTTAGTTGTAGCATGTTTTAACATGATTCTTTAGAGGGAAGCTCTAGACAGTATTGAACTTCTGGTGTCCAAGACTGGATCTGTGGCTTTTTTAAAAACTGTTTTGCACTGCTGGATTAGCACCCAAAATACTGAGTACAATTACTTTGGTAATTAGCATGGAAATTTTTGTTCCTTTGATCCACTCTACAGTGTTCCAAAATACAGCTGCGTTGTAGTGAGACATTTTTTATCCCTTTGTTTTGTTGATCTTCTGCAGATGAAATAGTTGTCTCTAAAAGACAGTCTCAAGCTAGAACTAAAATAGTCGGAAATGAGAAAAGCAACTAATAATTACTTCTCTGTTTATGTTCTTCTCTGAAGGAAACTTCTACTTTCATACAATACCTCCTACTGCTTGCTTGATATGCTTCTTTTTGACACTTAAAATTAGTTTAATGACAGGTTTTGTACAATAAGGAATTTGTCCTAAGCTGAACGTGGTATATATTTTAATAAGAATGTGAAAAATAAGTGAGAATATGCAATAGTGAAAGAGGTGGTTGGAACTCTTTGCCTTTTCAGGAATGTCAATATACTATCCTCAAGTAAGAAAAGCTCTGGACAGCATTCTTAGGCATTTGGACAAAGAAGTTGGAAGGCCCATGTGTATGACTAGTGTGCAGATGTCCAATAAAGAACCTGAAGACATGATTACGTAAGTATAGAATTCACTGTCACACTTACATTATATATTACTCTTGTGCTGTAATGTTTCATATTACTACATTACAAATTTAGGCTTTTTGTTTGAATATTAAATTCATTCTGACTTCATTAATTAATGCTAAAAATTTTGTAGTACCTTCTTAAGTTTTGACCTAAGATTGAAAATCTTTGTGATATACTGATGTGGATTTTCCTATTGTTTACAAACTGGTTTTGTAGAGGTGAAAGAAAACCTAAGATAGATTTATTCAGAACATGTATTGCTGCTATTCCAAGATTGATTCCAGATGGTATGAGCAGGACTGACCTCATTGAATTGCTTGCAAGGTAAGAGAAATAAAATTTTAGAGAATATTCCTTTTTAAAAGCTCCTTATATAGTATAGAGTATGTCAGTCAACTTGCTATAAAGTTCAAGTCCACTGTGTACAGATCAATCACTCTTATTCTTGCCTGCCTTCAGCAGTTGTGTCTGCAGATAGGTAGTCTGAGCATTCAGTGAGAACAGATAGTTGGAGTATGTGCAGGCAGTCTTCGCTTATTACTGGAGCAATAAATTTTTCTTCTGTTTATTTATTTGTTATATTTCATTTTTTAATATAGTCTTGGTGTAGGAGAACAGTTCAGCTTGTAGTTTTGGAATTACAAGCTCATTTGCATAGAATGTGTTGAATTATACATATGTAAATGTTAGTTAAGGTGGGCAAGAGTAATTAAGGCTTTTGTAACACTTTTTCCTCCACGCTGAGCTCTAAGACGGTTGCTCAGTTGCATGCAGATAAGCACATATACAAAAGACATGATTATCTCTCATGAAAATTGTTTGTACTCGGTTTTCTGAGGTCTTACTTTATTTTGCTATATTTCTAGCAGGGTCTTGTCTTAGCTAGTTGCAAATATATTCAGTGCAGAGAATGCATCTTTGTGAAAGTATTCTGTATTGTACAGTAAAGACAGAAGGCAGCACCAAACTTTAATTCATAAAGGCTGGTTAAGAATATGCAATTCTAGGGTTGATGATACTGGTATTTTTTCTAAACAGGCTGACAATTCATATGGATGAAGAACTCCGTGCCTTGGCTTTCAATACACTCCAAGCATTAATGCTTGATTTTCCAGATTGGCGAGAAGATGTTCTTTCAGGATTTGTATATTTTATTGTGCGTGAAGTGACTGACATCCACCCAACGCTTCTTGACAATGCAGTAAAAATGTTAGTGCAGCTCATAAATCAGTGGAAACAAGCAGCCCAAATGCATAATAAAGCCCAAGATGCTCAGGTATTTTAAATACCATCCTTTAATATCAAAACATAATTTAATCTATATGCAGTTTTGTTAGTATGTTTTTTTTATTAATGTAATAGAAATTCAGTTTACTTTCTTACAATGCTGAAGATATTTAGACCTATTATTTTATTTTTTCCCAAAAATTTAGTTTAATATTAAGTACTCTCTAAACACTGATTAATTGCCACATTTTTCTTTACATCAAATTCACCATGTGGAATTGGAAATATTAAATAGCAGTTTAAACAGCAGAGCTAGCAAAAAAGCACCATTTTCCACTGACTAATAGAAAAGAGGTACAAGGGTTATAAGATATTATTTTATACAATATTAATTATGAGAGAAAGTCATTTACTCTTTAAATTTTGCCCTCGTTGCATCACTTATGTGAGGAAGTAAAATAAGAAGTACTTTCTTGTGGTATTTGGACTGAATTCAGAGAGAAATAAATACAAGCTAGCTGATGCTGTGCCATTTTCATAATTTAAAATATGGCAAGTAGACAAGACCTAAGTATCTTATCATTAATTCTGTCATCACTAATAATGACACTATAATGTGATTATGTTTACTTTTTCCTTCATTTGTTTAACTTCTGTGCTTATTTCTTAGCGTGGTGTCTCCAGTGGGGCTGCCCATACCCTTCCTCTGGAGAGGACCCTTTATTCCAACGTATTTCATGTGGTGGAAGGCTTTGCTTTGGTCATTCTTTGCAGCACAAGGCCTGCAACGAGAAGATTAGCAGTCAGTGTGCTCAGAGAAATAAGGGCCTTGTTCACACTTCTAGAAATTTCTAAGGTAAGAGTTGATTATCCATTCAAAAAAAGCTTGATGAAAGAATGCTGTTTTTCTTGACTTTGTGATTTTTATGTTTTTTGTTTTCTTTTCTTTTGTTTTGTTTTGTTTTTTTTTTTTTTTAGAGTGATGATGAATTGGCTATAGATGTAATGGACAGACAAAGTGCTTCTATCCTGGAGAGTTTCATACATCTTACTGGTGCTGATCAGGTAGGAGAGGTTTTATCTTAAACTTGAGTGTAAGATGATGCATTTCTGTAAGCATTTTGGTATGTCTTTTAAATCACAGTGTCATTATATTCAAGCTAATTTCATCAACAGTTTATCAGCTTAAAAAAAAAAAAGAAAAAGAAAAAGAAAAAAACAGCAAAAAAACATCCAGGGCCACCAAAGCTATTTTTCAGAACAAAAATTGAGGAGTGATTTGAGGCTGACAACAACATTGTATGGTTTTTGATTGACCACAACACAAACACACACACTTCTTTTTCTGTTTTTGTTGTTGTTGTTTTTCATTTGTTTCTTTTTCCCCAACTGGTTCACAGGTTACAAGTTCAAGGAAAGACCACTGACTTTTTCTGTCATTATGCAGTGTCTAACAAGCAGTGTTTCCTTTAGCCACAATGAGAGCATTATACATAGCTGAAGAAGAGCTGAATTCCCTTGTTATATACTTATCTTAAACTATTAATGGTCGAAGAGAAGCTTTACTGTGTTTAGGCTTAGGAAATGAATTGTATTTTAGTAGCAAGACTTTAAGAGTCTGGAATCCTTTGGGAGAATAAGTCGTCATGAGTCAAATGCCATTTTTTAAAAATAGTTTACTTAATATTTATTTCCTTTCCAACGTGTTTCTATCGCTGCTCATATTAGGAGCTTCTCTAAAACAGCATGAATTAAATAATGTGTTTTAACTATGTCTAAATGTGGTTTTGACACTAACATTTCAGAATGAAAATCTAGAAGTGAAAAAGTATTACTTAATATGCATAGAAATTAATTGGTTTTTTTATTTGTTTGGTTTTTTTTAATGCATACAGACTACTTTGCTATACTGTCCCAGTTCAGTGGATTTACAGACTTTGGCTGACTGGAGTTCCTCTCCAATCAGCCACCAGTTTGATGTGGTCAGTCCATCACATATATGGATATTTGCGCATGTGACTCAAGGCCAAGATCCATGGATTATAAGCCTTTCAAGTTTTATGAAGCAGGAAAATCTTCCAAAACACTGCCCAACAGCTGTAAGCTATGCTTGGATGTTTGCTTATACCAGACTCCAGATGCTGTCTCCGCAAGTGGATATAAAGTAAGCTCATTTCTAAAAGAGATACAGTCTAATTTACTTGTATTGTTTCAAGACTCATCATCATTCTAATGCTGTTATGTTTCGGTGAGGCAGCGTGCGCTCCTAATATTTTCTATGGATTTCATTCATTCATAAAACAAAAAGTTAGAGCAGTTCTATTTGGAAAAATATATTACCTGCTGTAAAGATTAATTCATACCTTAGGCAATATTGCAGTTCAACAAGTTTGACTATAAAAGCATACATTATTGATGTACAAGGCTACTCTATAATTTATTTGGAGTATGCTACATTAACAGAAATAGACACACAACTTAAAAATAAATTCAATAGAGAAATGAAACCTCAGGCATTATTTACTATATTGTGCTTTTTTTTTCTTTAAATAGCAGCCCTATCAATGCAAAGAAAGTGAATACAACTACAAGCAGTGACTCCTACATTGGGCTCTGGAGAAACTACCTGATTCTTTGCTGCAGTGCAGCATCTTCTTCAAGCTCCTCTACTTCCACTGGCTCTGTGAGATGTTCCCCTCCTGAGACGCTGGCGTCTACCCCCGACAGTGGTTATAGCATTGATTCAAGAGTAGGTTCTTCTAATGATTGCTGTATATACTGCAACTATATTTTATTGGAAGTAGAACCACTTGAGGCTTATGAGAGCTATCATGATTGTTAGAAGGCTGTGTAATTTATCTGAAAATGTTTAAAATGCCTTTTTTCATTTGTTTTGGATAACGTTCAGTTTGTTTCTTTCAACCTATACTATAAATGCATTTCTATCTGTGGTTTTTTCAGGCAAAATTTAATCACATAATGAAAACATTAACCCAGTTTCAAAGTCTTATCTGGTGATAATGAGGAAATATTTTGTCTTCTGTTCTTTTTATTTTTATTTTTATTTTTTTTCTGTCAGAAGACCTCTGTAATTCTGAGCAAATAGCCTCACACTTCTCCACTAACTGAGGCAGTGTTCTCTTCAGTCACTATACTTCGTTATATTTTTCCTAACCACAGTTTTGTCTGCATTACTTCATGTTACATGCAGACATGGTTGGGTGTTCTTTTGGTGTTGTTTGTTTTTTTTTTTAATCTCCTCTTTGGCTTCCTGTAGAAGATAGAGTAAAGGCAGTGAAGATAACTCATAGATTGTACAGCAGATTTTTGGCAGAAGCAGTCTGTTCCAGTTGTTACTAGTTGATTCTGTCCTTAAATCTGAGAAACTGCAAAATGAAATTTTAACAGGCTTGCTTTTCTTCCTAAAGAAACAGAAGATCTTCTAAGATGTTTGTAAGCTCTCCTCTAAACTGAAAGTGCAAGTGTGAATTGGAGAGGTAACAAAATTCTCATTAAGGTTTTTCTCTGAAAATGAAATATGGAAATGTTCCTATAATCAGAATGTCTTCCAGATAAGCATGGAAGAGCCTCAGAAATATATTATTCAAAGATGGCCACGTAAACCTCTAAGTCTCTGTTTATTTTTGATTTTCAAACCTTTGGAGATGCCTCTCACGTGGAGGATGTAAAGCTATGTAGTGCCGTTGCTTCTCGGCTGCCTGTAAAGGTCTTGCATAGATGCATACTCAGCTCTTTTTGAAGAGTCATTGGCCCTAGTAACAGTCTATTTCAGCTCTCTTGTGTACTTAGCACAGAGCCTCCGTAGGTTGCCGAACAGATGGGATGAAGTCTTCCCAGAGGCTTTTTAGGTTCAGTGACAAAACAGAAAAGTTCAGGGCAGATAACTACTGATTTTTCTTCTCAATTATCTTTATTCACCTTGTTCACCATCTTGTTCAGGGAAAGGATGTGCATTTTGTACCATTTCTGATATTTGATTTCCAGGCCAAAGGTCGGAAACCTTGTTTTTATCATGAGTAGTTCAGATCAGTACTTAAGAATCTGCTATTGTAGCAAATGTTTTAATCTCTCTACCTGCATGTTGGATGACTACTTCATTCAGGTTTATTCTGATTTTCTTCTTAGATCATTGGCATTCCATCCCCTTCTTCCTTGTTTAAGCACATAGTTCCAATGATGCGCTCTGAGAGCATGGAAATTACAGAATCCCTTGTGCTGGGACTTGGCAGGACCAACCCAGGAGCTTTTAGGTAATTGCTGTGTTTCATCTGGTTTTATGCTGATGAGTACAAAGCTGGGGAAACAGAACTAAAAAAAAGGCATTCTTAAGCATTAAAAAATCTGTGAAAACTGATTATCATTCTTTTCTAGCACTTAGCTGTGTGACAATGATATTTTTAGAAGCTGAACTAATTTTATTATTTTTATGCCTTTTATTGGTATTAAAGACTGCCCTATGGAGGAAGAGACTATGGACTGTTGACATTTACAATATTAGTTAGTCATAGCTGTAGAGGTACTAAACATAATCGATAACACCACTTAACCCTGCTAGAATACTCATTTTCTCTTTTATTTTCTATTATTAATCACATGTCTAGTTTGTTGTGTACTCTTTACCAAAAGCCAACATTTGAGTGTGTTTTACCAAAAAACCTTATAATGAAAAAAAAAAAGTTTTTTGTTGTTAATCTGAACAAAAATATGAAACTATCCACGCTTAAGTCTCATGTAATTTAATGAAAGTTTTTGCAACTTTCTGAACACCTTAACATATTTCCTGAAAGAGGACACCTGTAGCAGGGGAATCAGTCATTTAACATGAAAACTTCAGTGGATGATGCTTTTGGTATGTCTAAATTAGAACAGCGCTGAAAGTACACAGAAAAATGTGGGACACAGGGACACACTGCAGCAAACTTAAAACAGAGGAGGTAATTACTATACTATCAATTGTAAAAGTAGAATTAGTAAGTTTTACCTCAGTGTGCTGTCTGCATAGATCCACACTGCTGATCTCTTTCATGTTCCTTTGCCCCTCTTCATGGAGTCGTGAGATAATTGGAGTTTGGCAGAAGGAACTGAGAAAAGACTGTGAGGCTTCAGTGCAAATTGGAAATGTAACCACAGCATCAATTCATTGCTTTTCAGTTTTCATAGAGACTAGACTGACTAGTCTGTCAGCATATCATTATTGGCCTTAGAGAAGCAATGTTTATTAACAACTAAATGCACAGTGACAGTTGCAAGAGCATAATATGATTAGCTGCCAACATCATTTTTGTCTGATAGCATCTATTTGCAGCATAAGGCTTTGTTAAACCTTGACTGTGAATGTGAATGAAAATAATATCTGATAGAAATATAACTTAGAACTTTTTAAATGAAAATTTAGTGTAATTATTGAGAAATCCATTTGTTGGTTTGTATTTAAATTAGGAAAATCTTCTCAGAAACATCTCTTGTAAATGCTTGTTTATTTCAGAAAGCTATAAGTAAAACCTAAGGGTGTTTTAAATGAAATTTTAACACTTACTATGAAACATCTTTCAGTTAAGATGATAATTTAATGGTTGTTCATATTCTTTTGATTATTTTATTTTAATTCAGGGAACTAATAGAAGAATTACATCCTATAATTAAGGAAGCACTTGAAAGAAGGCCAGAGGTAATTAGATGTTTTTCCTATATTAGGCACAGAGTTTTAGCTATCTTCTCAAAAATGATAGTAAATAACTGTTAGTTATGCTTCTGCACCTAAAAGCTGTCAATATACCAGGTAACAAAATGAAATGCTCCTTTTCAAATTAGTGTGAGCTGTTTACAGTAGAAGAGTTCTGTTTTGAACTCTGTATTATTCTTGTATCAAAGGAGTTTAGTTTTGATCAACTAGAAATTACTGTAAGCTTTTCCACATTCTTTAATTTGTGTTGCTTAAGCATAGTTTAACATAGTTAAATACTGCTTGCAATTAGTAGTTCCTAAGATGGCATTGATTTCCACTGTCAACCAGCTGTGTTTAGTTCTTTAAAATGGAAATGGCTGTGAGCTCACCTGGCTGTCTGCACTGAATAAAAATCTTCTGATGGAGAGGATGTTTTACTGTAGGATTTAGAAGCCCCTGTAGGTATCCACAGAAATAATCTCTGTGAACACAAACGCAGATGATTATTCAGTATTTTTTTATGGTAACTGTTGTATTCATGTTAATAAACTCATAAACTAATAAATTCATAATTAAATACAGATGATGAGAAGGAACATGACTTTGTTTCAGAATGTTACTGGATTATAGTGTGTTTTCTTAGTCTTACACGCACAGAAAGATTGGTATTGTACTTCAGTTCATTGTTTTACATGTCACACTTCATGACAGGAGAGTGACAAAATAAAAAGTGTATTATTTTGTTAATATGTATAATAATAAACTTAGTGTATCTTGCAGTTACAAAAGGAATAACTTCTCTTTTACTGCCTGATCTGTTAAGATAGGTAGGCATTTTGGTAACTAATCATAGAAGTTTTGCACCCCTGATAATTCATGCTAATTGTTATCTAAATATCATAATGCTTTTTTGTGCCATGCAGTTTTATGTTTATTTCCCACTTCATCTAATTCTGTGTTTCCTCTGTTGAGCAGAACATGAAACGACGCAGGCGTCGAGATATCTTACGTGTACAACTAGTACGAATATTTGAACTGTTGGCAGATGCTGGTGTCATTAGTCACAGGTGGGGGCTGCACTGATAAGCAGGATCACTATGTAATATAGATATCTATAGTGAAGTACTATTAATTAATTTGTTGTGTTTCTAAAATAGCAATTTCTTCATTAACAATTACTCCCAGTGTAAGAACTAATTTTGTGGAAGGATGAGCGAGCTGTGAAAAATAAGATTTGCTTATTTGTTTACTTTCACTGGTGTTTTTTATACAGCAAGGAAACAAGCTTAGGGAAAAACTGACTTTGAATTCAGTGTTTGCAATGACGAGGTTTATTAAAGAGATAAGGATTGTTTTTTGTTGTTTTTTTTTTTCAAAGGTGTATATTTAGCATACAGTTTAATTTTTTTATTTTTAAGTGCAAGTGGTGGCCTTGATAATGAAACACATTCCCTCAACAACACTTTACTTGAGTATGTTGATCTAACAAGACAACTCCTAGAAGCAGAGAATGAAAAGGATTCTGATACATTGAAAGATATCCGATGCCATTTTAGTGCCTTAGTGGCAAATATCATTCAAAATGTTCCAGGTATGTAAAAAGATATTGATAACTTCTGACAGACTGTTTTTATTTTATTTTTTTTTAAAGCATCAAAAAAATTCTACTTACCTGAATTTTCAGAGTGCATTAATAAAAATATACAATCAGTTCTGAACACAGCTTCAGCAATGAGAGTTCTTAAGAGAGGTGTCTGACACTGTTTAGAAGCTACAAGTAATTTTCTCATCTAGCAAAAGTCTTCTTGGCTGGCAATGCATTTACATTTTTTAGATTAATAAATAGCTTTTCCTTATACCTCAGTGACATTAAGCATGATAACAGTAAAACTACATCCAGCTATTATGATTTTGAAATAGAGTGTCTTTATCTTTTCCCTTTTATAGTCTGATTCTCTTTTATGTACATTATTTTTAAAAATGATAGAAAAAGTGTTTCTAACTTTATTCTTTTCTTTCAGTCCACCAGAGAAGAAGTGTCTTTCCACAGCAAAGTCTCCGCCACAGTCTATTTATGTTGTTCAGTCATTGGGCAGGTCCTTTTAGTATCATGTTTACTCCCCTGGATAGATACAGTGATAGGAACATGCAAATAAACAGACACCAATACTGTGCATTAAAGGTATTTTAATACTTTCTGAACTTTGAAAATAAATTCCCATATTGATTTTGCTCATATATATTTAACATCTCGGCTTTTTGGACATAGTTTTCATATGCTCATCATTTATGACTTTGTTATTTCTCTGTTCTACCTACTTGCTCAGTTTTGATAATTTGTTTTTTGCATACTGTAAACCATTGCACTTAGTGTAAGAATTATGTAAAATTACTAGTAAATGTTGACTTCCCATGACTTCTCAGCTGCCTAAGGAGAAAGACTTTCATGTAAAGTTCATGAATAATAAAAATGTCATATAAAACTTTTGCATAAGTCAGCTTTTCACTTTTAGCTTTTACTTGGGAGTTCAAAATAACCTGATTTGATTGAAGTATTTCTTTAACAAAATGTTATTTGTTTTTTTGTTAGCCTTAGTCTTTCTGTCAGAATCTGTCAGAATAGACTATAGTTTTCTGGGATTTTAATGGGCTTGATAAAAACACATCTGCTGTATCTGAGTTATTGAAATGTGGTTTTACTTTCTAAAGGCTATGTCTGCTGTACTATGTTGTGGCCCTGTGGCAGATAATGTTGGGCTCTCATCTGATGGCTATTTATACAAATGGCTGGATAATATTCTGGATTCACAGGATAAAAAGGTAATGCAGGCAGTGTAAATGTTGGTTTGCAATGATCAGTACTTTTTAACCTAGGCATTCGTGAATTATTGTGGTCACATTGACCCAAGGGCTATAGAATGGCTTACGCCCAAAGCTCTTAGGAGTGTGTAGTTTTGCCTTGTCCTTGACACGTGCAATCACCAAGTTGAGGAAGGCAGTCACCAGGCACATTCTGAGCACAGACAAAGCAGAACTGAAGAGGAAAGGACTTGAAACAGTCTTATAATTTATAAACTAATCAGCTAGATAAAGTTGTAGTAATAAGCACAATCTTCAGAAACTTAAAAGGAGACAATGTGAAGTCTGTGAAACTCGAGCCTATTGATGAGGCCCTGTGGAATTCTGAAGACCAAACTTTACAGCTATTTAGTAAGGCAAGCTTTGCATCTATCTGAAAAATGGGCCTTAATTGCACCAATACTATGATAGCATAAAATTACTGCTCCAGTGGGATAGATTTAAGGGATTATGCAAGTCTCCAGATGGATGAGTCCCTTGTATCCCACTGTGGAATACCTGTCTATATTTAAGTGCTTTTCTGTTTCTGACTTTAGATCTGTATTCAGAAAAGAGTAAATAGCACAATACGAACTGAGAAAAAGGAATGTTAGAAATATCTAGTTATTTACTTCAGTAATCTTCTACTGTGTGTACAAGTTGTATGTTAAACAGTTTGATAGGTAATCTGTTGTTATTTTAAACTGTGGACTCATTGTTTTTAGCTGGAATAATTTTTGTGTATTACAGATGTTTTGGATTAAATATCTATTTCCCTCTTTTATGCCATTTTTATAAGTTGGCCCTTTTTTATTTTTTTATTTTATTTTATTTTATTTTTAATTGGTTCATTTCTGAATACAGGTTCACCAGCTGGGCTGCGAGGCAGTTACGCTGCTCTTGGAGCTCAACCCTGACCAGAGTAACCTCATGTACTGGGCCGTAGACCGGTGCTATACAGGTTCCAAGCGGGTAGCAGCTGGCTGCTTTAAAGCCATAGCCAGTGTGTTTCAAAACAGGTACTGCAGAATTTTTCAAAACTTTCATTTTCCAAGCATAATTTCATTTAGAACATCTTTTGCTCCCTTCAAGAGTAGAGATCACTCCTGCTCATGTCTATGTGTTACTAGAGAAGCTTTCCGAAATGTTATGTTATTCCATTTCACATCCCCTAAGAAATAGCTTTTACTTAATAAATTCAAATTAAAAAAAATAAATCAAATTAATGTTATTTATTTCATGCTTGCAATTTTTCCCTAGGGATTACCAGTGTGATACAGTGATCCTTCTAAATCTGATACTGTTTAAAGCAGCTGATTCCACTAGGGCTATCTATGAAGTTGCTATGCAACTATTACAGGTTTGTAAGCTAATTTTGATTCAATTGTTTTTGTTTTAAAAATTAGAACAATCTCTGTGCATTGAACATAACCACAACAAAAGCCACAAAGATATTTCTGGTAGTATTTAGTTGTTCTTTCAATAAGAAAATTTGATGTATGGTTTTTTTTCTCTGTCTTTATAGATAGTTAACCTAGATCCTTACTTGACCTAAGTAATGTCAGCAAAATGTGTGTTTTCAAGAAGTAAGCCTTAAAGACTTACATTTTCACAGCATATGCTTTTTTAAGATACAAAACCTAAATGAAGATTTTTCTGATTTGACACTACAGAAGTGTTGTATAGATCAGTTTTTTAAAAGCTTCTCAGAGAGGTGTGTTGCTTCTGTTCCTTTGCTCTCTTTACTGATATAGCTGTCAGTTTCCTGATTTTTGCTTTGGTGCCAAACATTTTCCTTATCCATCAACACGGGGAGGGGTTAACAGAATTGTTAGTCATTTACTTCTGTTAATTCCTTTCCAAGGACGTTTAGCAGTAATACAGGCAGCACTAATATTTAAATATATATATATAGATGTACTGCTCATTGCTCATACCAAAAGTCATCTCAGAGGTTCTTCCCAGGGTCCTTGTCAGCTAAATTAAGCAGTAAAATCCTTTCTGAAGTTGTACTGTTGCTGATGTGTCAACACTCACAGCATTCTCCCTTTCAGTCCCATCTTTTTTATCAAGTGAACGCTGCTGCTTAAGACCAGCCAAAATTAATTTTGAATGTGCTGAACTGCTTTAGCCTCCCTCTGCATCTCTGGCACATCAAAGATTGCATTTCTTCTATGATTGTCTCAAGCAGAAATAATATTGTTTGGAAATAAAAGTACTCAATGGTATTTTTCAATTTATCACGGAAAAATATGTATTGGATAAGTTATTTTGAGAAAGCAAACCTCAAGAATTTTTCATTGAGAATGCATCAAATGAAATGAGTGTTAGCTATTCAGTGGAATTGCCACAGTGTTTGTGGATACAGGAGATGTACGGAGACCTATCAGATACGAGGCATTAAATGGGAGTAGATGCATAAATTTTAAAGGTGATTTTTAAATAAAAACTTCTAATATAACTCTGTACAGAGCTTCAATTTATGAATGTTGCTGTTGTAGATCTTGGAACCAAAGATGTTCCGTTATGCTCACAAACTGGAAGTTCAGAGGACAGATGGAGTTTTGGGACAGCCTTCTCCTTTACCACATCTGTATTCTGTGTCATACTATCAACTATCAGAAGAATTGGCAAGGACTTATCCTGAGCTAACACTTGCCATCTTCTCAGGTATGATTTAAAATAAGTCAATATAAAGATTATCAGGTCTGAAACCTTTTACAAAATGTATGGTTCATAATTCACTAAAATAAGGAACACAAGATAATGTCTTCATAAAAGTGGAGAAAACTGATTTTACTGATTAGGAATTTTTATTTCTATTTGTAATATATTAAAGAGGAAACGAATCAGTAGATATTTTACTGACTTTTTAATATATTAAAGAGAAATCATGTATTAATAAAATAATTTCTAAATGATTTTCAAAAATATTCTTTTGTTATTCTTTTTAGTATTTTTGTTTACTGTAGATTACTTAAAAATAATATTCTGTAGCATCTTAAATAGCTGCAGAATAATAATCTCTCATATAAATTTAAAAAAAAAAAAGAGCAAGGACAAATGTAAGAAAAGTTTTAAAGTGCTTTTCTGCCAAATTGGCACATTTTACATGCTTTAGGTTTTCAGCTATCTCCTCAATTAGAGGAATTTTTTTCTAGGTAATAATTTTTAAAACTTACTAAACACAATATGATATGGTATAGTGTATTTTTTCCCTTTGGTGACTTGAATTGGTTTGTCCTTACTGTTTATATAGGAAAGGAGCAGTGCTGAAACTCTACTCATCAGTCTGGTTTGCCATGTTTTTAACCATGTAATGTGCAATGCATACTTCTTTCATCAGTTTTGTCCTGGAAAGCATTACTTGTGCTTTCTTCTCCATAGAAATGAAACTGGCGCATAGAGATTGGATTTTGTTTACCATTTTCAGTGAAAAGCTACTAACAGAATAAAACTAGCTTGTATTTTGCAAGAGTTGGTAAATGAAACAAGCATAAAGTAGAGAGAGAGAATGTTAGGCTTTATCAGAACTTTAAGCAATTAAGAAAACTATCAGAACATAGTATACACTTGCTTGTTTGTGCATGCAAATCTATGTGTGTGTATATGCATACAGCAATTCAGCTTCTTCAACTATGCTGTTTGTCAGAAGAGTCTTCAACTAGCTCTACTGGAGAATAGATGACGGTTATGAAGTAGCACAAGTCAGTTAAACAAAATTATGTCAGTATTGGTGTTTTTTCTATGTTAGTGTGGTTTACTGGATTCATAGTAGTGATTGTTATTAGCAAAATAATTCCAATTAATGTTCCACAATTTATCTCTGTATATAATCTTCGAATCACAGAAGTAAGTCAGAGAATCCAAACGGCTCACCCGGCTGGGAGACAGGTGATGCTGCATTATCTGCTGCCATGGATGAACAATATTGAGTTGGTAGACTTGAAACCTTTGCCAACCATTCGGCGGCAAGATGAAGATGAAGAAGATTCTTTGAAGGATAGAGAAATAATGGTAAACAGTAGGCGCTGGCTACGAGGTGAAGGCTGGGGATCACCGCAGGCTACAGCCATGGTCTTGAACAACCTTATGTATATGACTGCAAAGGTAAAAACAAATTGGTATTCCAGGAGACTGTTGTGTTTAGGGAGAATACTGTTCAGAGATACTGTGTTACAGTCTTCCAAGAGTTACTGCTCATATTAGTCTGCTTACTTGTGAATACGCAAATTATAGTTTTGAGTTGTTATAAGAAATATGTAATATAAATAGTTCAGTAGCTATTGCATATAGCAGTTACATAGAACTGTTTTTCTATATAGATGTCTATTTCAGTAGATAATACCTAGTCCACTTTGTACCTATGATCTCAAAATGGAATTTTGGAAGTAAATCTGCTGGATAGAGCAAATTCTTAGCTACAAAACAACATTTTTTCACATGGGATCCACCATTAGCTATGCATTTTCACCAGCAATAAACAAGAGCCCGCATTCCGTGCTTGTCAAAACCTGCACCAGTGGAGGTGACCCACTGTTGTCACTTCTGAAACACACCACTCACTGCCTCATAATACTCACAGGCACTGTTTGGTCTCCATAAATGTTCAACAAGTGTTGATGAATGTCAATGCGTGCCATTTTTTTCCACATGGGGAAATTTGGCAACATACCTTTTCTACATATGCAGTTCCATGTTAGATGGCATTTTGTCAGACTGTCCCTCTGTTGCCATCCATCACACAGCAACAAAATATAATGGAATATTGGTGGGGAAGTTCAGCCTCTACTGCCATTCCATCGACACCCACTTCTAATGTCACTGACCAACATAATAAAAGAGGAGACATTACTTTTGAAGCAGCTCTTGTAAAATAATATAGTTACTGTATATAAATAACAAAACTTATTTTAGTTTTTAATATTTTTATTAAAGCAGTAAAATAAAAGAGCAATGAAAGCATAAAACTAGTAAGATATCATCTGATGGGATATACGTGAGGGGTATTCTCTCTTATAAAAGTCTGGTAAAGAGACACAGTCGGATTTTCTAGTTGAATATCTGACTGTAACTCTATAAATTCCATCTGAAAAATTTATTTATCTCAAATGAAAATGGAGTTGTAAATATATGAAAAAACTGATGATTTTTATTTGCAGTCTGAAAAAAAATATTCTGCTGGAGTTTTCAGGAGAGATATTTACTTTGTTTTCCAGTACGGTGATGAAGTGGCTTGGTCTGAGATTGAAAATGTCTGGACTACTTTGGCAGACAGCTGGCCGAAGAATCTGAAAATAATTTTGCACTTCCTGATCAGTATCTGTGGAGTGAACAGTGAACCCAGCCTTTTGCCTTATGTAAGTACATTGTATGAGTCTCCTTATTGTCACTGGTGTTTTAGAAATAAACTCTAGCAGTAAAGATCACCAAGCAAAAAATATGAGGTAGTACTTCTGATATAGGTATCATATGGGTACCCTGATATGGGTACTGCAGTGTAATAGTATCACTCCATGTTTTATGACCAGTGTACACTGTGAATAAATAAAGTGCAAAGTGTACATAAACCTGAAAGGAGGGTACAAAGCAAAGAGCCAGACTCTCTTTGGTTGTGCCCAGTGCCAGGGTGAGGGAGAGGGCACAAACTGAAAAACAGGGAGTTCCCTTTCAGCATCAGTGCTTTGCAGGTAAAGACTGAGCATTGGCACAGGTTGCCCACAGAGGCAGTGGAATCTTGGAGATGCCTATAAGCTGTCTGGACCATGCTCCTGGGCAGCCTGCTCTGAGTGACTCTTTTTGAGCAGCAGGACCTCCAGAGGTCCCTTGCCAACTTCAACCTTTCTGTGATTAGTATACTAATTCTAGAAATAGGCTTATAGGATTAAATGGACACTAGCTGTCCCTGGCAAAGGAAACGTTTTGCTATTTCAGTGACAAGAGGCAAGGAATGCTTTTTAGTGTAATAAATATATGGTATGGTGAAAGCCTGTAGAACTTTTGAAATTAAAGAAGCCTGCCACTGAAGATGAATGATTCAAGTATTTGTAATATGAAACAAAAGATTTTGAGAAAATAATTTCTCTGATGCTGGTAGTTTTCTGTTTATGAAAGTCGCAGTAACTTACTGCAATTTACTCGGTGATAAGTCTGAAAGAAAGCCATCTATCAGTTATGAGCTGCCAAAATTCAGGGTTTCCTACATGGACCATAGACATTATTTAGTAAGTAAATTTTTTAAAAAGGAAAAGATTTATTGAACACCTGTTTTTGTGTTTTTGTTCCTTTGTATTAAAAAAAAAGAAACTTGGAGATTGATTGCTAATTTTAGATTGATTTCATTCCATATATGCACTGATCAATTTCTTTCCATCATAATATGCAAATCAGCAGCCACAGATAGTTTCTGTTCTTTAGGAAGAAATAAGGTGGCTCCGTAACTATTATTTTCATCAGAATTGCAATTGGTTTTGCTAACAGCCCTAAAAAGTAGATATGAAGTAAAGAAAGAAAGAAAGAGGTATCTGTGATAAGTATGTATTTTTTTATGTATGCGTGTGTCAGAGAATATATAGGACTTATAGTATTGTGTTCTTACAAAGGTCATTTTAAGTTCATTGGTGGCATTTGTTTTCATTGCAATTCAGAAAATCTAGCAGTGAAGCCCCAGATCTTTCCAATATAGTTTGAACCAGGAGACAAAGTAATTCCATGAGATAAACATCCTAAATTACTTAGCATTTTAGTTATCATTTCTTAATATTATTGTTCAAATCTTAATCTTAGATGTTGCTAAAACTTTTGTTAGAAAAAGCTATTTTGTTTCTTAAACAATGGTCATTGAACTAAGATAAATTTTTGTGATGTTTCTGACGCTTGCTGGTGTTTCTGTCTGTGGAAAGTGTTTTTGTTTGCTTTTAGAACTAGAATAATTTGCAGGTATTCTCACTGGCACTATAGGTAGATAGTGGTTCTAATGAGTTGAGATGATAAATCTTTTTTTTTTTTTTTTTTTCCCCCCTAAATCACTATGACAAGAATTGTATTTATGTGTATTACTATTTTATGTACATATACTTTTTTTATTTGATGGCAGGTAAAGAAAGTTATTGTTTATTTGGGTAGAGACAAAACAATGCAACTACTGGAAGAGCTGGTGAGTGAACTTCAGCTTACAGATCCTGTCAGTTCAGGAGTCACCCATATGGATAATCCACCATATTACCGCATTACTTCCAGCTATAAAATTCCTTCTGTCACTTCAGGTGAGAATTTATTGAACTTCATCTATTATTGCTGATAGTGACAAACATGTTTCTATTAATCACTTAAAATATTGGAGTTCATCTGTAAATATTTAATAGGAGTACAGTGTTCTATTTCTTTTAGTTATAATATGATAGAATTTCTGTTTGATAGGCAGATTGGCAGGTTTTAGATTATCCAGAGTTCTTATTAAAGAGTATCTGAAAGACTCACAAGAAACAGGATTGTGTTGATGTTTATGTTAGACTTTGTCTGCATTCAGATCTTGCGCTGTTTACCCTCAGCATATCACTTTTATGTCTGTTCAGCTAAACAATGGGGACAGTTTACATCTTTAAATACAATTTTAAATCATGTTTTTGATGAAGCATCTTTCCAAGAGAGCAACATAAGGCTTGGATGGGAGTTTCTAAGCAGGGATTTAGCTTTTCTGCTGCAGAGCTGTCAGTGCTTTGAAGCAGCCTGGGCCTATCACCTAGGGATTATCTGGATAACAAGGTGGTTGCATTGGTACTTGTTCATGAAAGTGTTTAAAGTGTATTTAAAATATTATGGAGCGCTTATACTTAAGTGTTCATTGTAACAAAGTAGGGAGAAGAAGGTGAACATTTTTTCGCAATTATGATCAGGTAAGTGTGATGCTTGATAGTTTCTCTTAAAAAGAGGTTGATATAAGCTTCATTGAACACTGTTAGGTTTTAATCCCTAATCTGTTTGTGTTTTGAATGAATTGCATACCAAAGTCCAACTGCATTTTACAGATGAATAGAATAAAGGAAAGAAAGAAGGAGATATCTAGATCCTGCTTCAAAAACAAGCCTTTCTACTTCATTTACTCTGAAGACTTAGAGATTCCTGGAATTATTTGTTTTCGTTTTGTTTTTTCCAATTAGTGAGATTACTGTAGCAGTTCAGAATCTTCTAGGCTGCACAACAATTTTTTTTCTCCTATGTGAAAGTAATCACTGCTGCTTGGTTTGTATTTGTGCCTGTTGCTCTAGCATGTGCCTGTTTAGGAGTCTTGGAATGGACGAGTAAATAAGGGTTGTTGTATATAGCTTAAGTCTGCTTTGCTTTTTTATTCAATTACCAGTGTCTTTGTCCATAATTTACAGGTACCACCTCTAGTAGCAATACAATGGTAGCTCCCACAGATGGCAACCCTGACAGTAAACATATAAAAGACAGCATTGAAGAGAAGTAAGTATCTCCTCAGAGATCAGTTAATAATTAAATTACAAGAATTCCTGGTAGCTTCTATAAATACTTGCATCTCAGTGACTTTGATAGGTCTGTGCTGCAGGAAACACATGTTGAAGTTCTGCAAGTGTGTACAATTTGATTTTAAGCAAAAAAACTGGAACAGTATTTGGGATTAATGGTTAGGCTTTGCACTACTATATCTAAGTGTCTGAATTAGTTATTTATCACTTATATGCTTACCTAAGAGAAGTTATACTGTATGTGTGTATGAATATGTTGAAAGCAAAACAGCCAGTTTATTAATGTAGCAAATTCTGATATCGGTTCCCTGGCTCACAAGAAATCAGTGATATCCAAATGTTGATAGTTTATTCTCCCACACACATGTGTTAAGGTCTGTGTGTAGCAATAGGAGGATGCCTCCCTCCCTAATTTTTGAGATTCTTTAGAGTCGTCTTTTGGAGGAACTTCCCAAATAGCAGCACTGGTGTGAATGTAGTGGAAAGCAAAGAGCTGATGTGGAATTAGTTGGGATGCAAACTCAAAGCTGCTGTTGGCATGCTTTCATTGTGTGTCAAATGTGAGCTAGCTCACCTTACAGTGAAAGAGGAGCAAGGATTCCTTGATTAGCATCAGAGAATGTGTGCACATAAAAATGGCCATTACTGTAGAGTAAGGTAGCTGTAATGTAGGCTATTTTGTGATGACTTGTTTCCAAGCCTTGGAAATATTTCTGCAGCAAATACAAAAGTAATTGTATTTCTCTAATTATAGCAATGTAATTTCCCATTTGAACAATTTTCTTCTCCATGATGATATCAGTATAATTAGATTGGTAACTATATTGACAGAGACATGACTCATACTTCAATTAAAACAAATTATGGAAGATTATGAAATCTGAGGTGTCATTCAGAATTTGTCCTACCAGGGACAGACAAGTATTTGGCTGCTTTTCAGGCTTGAGCTGAAGAAGCTTTTAAAGTAACAATGACAGGTTTGAAACTGTGAAAGTTCTGGCATCTGTTGTAGTGTTATCTAAAACCTTCCTACAGTAAAAGCTTTTGGATACAATATACTGTGTATATCTTGGGCTTGGGAGGAGGAAGGAGTTATAGAGGCTATGTAAAATAGCTTGGAAATTATGCTTTTAGCACTTCAGTTTCTCTGACTTCCTTCTAGTTTATCAGATTAATGAAGATCGAAGAATCATTTCATGATTAGTGAGAAGAACGTGTAATGGCAACACATGCTCATATTTTAAATGCTAATGGAAATGATTTATCAAATCGATTTGCACTGGATTCCCTCCTCAAATATTCTTATGTAGCATTGCTGCAGGAGGTCTTACACAGCTGAGATATTTGATATCATTCTGTATAATCGTCCTTGTAAGATGAAACATTTTGCATAACAGTTTTACTGAAATACATAGACCCTAATTGGTTTTTAAAACAGAATGTCAATTACTAATGTCTCTTCATTCCTGCAGTTATGCACATCTAGACATCTACAGCGGGTTGAACAGTAACTTAAACCGTCAGCACCACAGACTAGAATCTCGCTACAGCAGCAGCTCTGGGGGATCATATGAAGAGGAAAAAAGTAATATTTTAATTTATAAATATTTCTATGTATAGAAAATAAAATTTTCAAAAATTAATGCTTTTGCTGAAGGATTTGGAACATGAGGAAGTAGTGATAAATAACGAGGTTTTTGCATGAACTTATTTTAAATATATACATTTAATGTAATATAATATATATTTTTATTATTCCTATTATTTTTTTTACATTCCCCAGTCTTTGTTCTGCTGTTGAGATCTTGCACGTATTTGATTGCAGTACTGTGTGTAAGGGAGATTAACATGCCTTCTTCCCTTACCTTGTAATCCAGAATGGGTTGTGAACATCATTGCAAGTGAAGCAGTTTCTTTCCATTTCTTTGCCCCATCAGCACAAGAGATAGAATGTTAGACTGAAGAAATAGAAGAGAGATTAGCAGGTGGAAAACTAAATGAATGAGGAAAAAAATGATAGAAAATAAGTTAAAAAAGAAAAAAAAGACATAAAATTATTCTTTTAAGCAGCAGCAGGACCTGTTTAAAAAAAGAACATACAGAACTTTCTAAGAATCCTTATCAAAGCGAGGTATAGCAGGGAAGAAAAATCTTGCAGTGTATCTCTAATTTTCAAGCTTGCTTTAATTAATTAATTTATTCTGATCTGTGTTCTTTTTCTTTCTGAGGTGCAGGTGCAAGGATAAAAGTCAGTCTTTTCTGAAACTCCCATCTACTTTCAGAGGCATTTCTTTAAGAGAGGCTTATTAACTGTGACTGCTCTTGTACCAAACTCACCCAAATTATCATTGCCCGTGTTCAACTACTGCATATAGGCCTCAGTTTGTCAAGAATTTAAAAATATTTAGAAGACTGTAAAACAGAAACAGACAATTTCTATATTGTATAACAATCTTTAGAAGATTTGTAGAATACAAAATTACACATACTGAGGGTATTTGTTTTTATTTTTATGGTTTGTTTTTTCATCTGTTGTGTTAGGCGATTCAATGCCTCTGTATTCAAACTGGCGGTTGAAGGTGATGGAGCACAATCAAGGAGAGCCTCTCCCTTTTCCACCCAATGGAGGTTGCTGGTCACCCTTAGTGGATTATTTGCCTGAAACAACTTCTCCGGGCATGTCTCTGCACAGGTAATTGTTTTGACAGTTGTTAAATGCTTGCTGATGACAATTCATTACTTTTCAATTTGTGTTGTACAAATATAGGAATTTAAACAGGTTTAAAGATAATAGATAAAGATGGTACAATTATTTTCTGTGATTTTACACATCTGGTGGTTTGAGATTTTTAAGCCTTTTATTTTGGGGAACTGGAGTTTATCTTCATTGTGAGCGTACGTATTTCCCTTAACACAAGTTTGTGGGTGTTTATAACTAGACTTGAGAGAATACTATTCAGAAGCATTTTAAGCTCTTTGCATCTGTACATAAACGTTGTATGTTATGTTCTGCTAACAGATTTATTTTTGTTTTTAGATGCAACATAGCAGTGATCCTCTTGACTGACTTGATAGTTGACCACAGCGTGAAGGTGGAATGGGGAGGTTATTTGCATCTTTTGCTTCATGCCATTTTTATAGGTACCAACATTCTTCTAGAAATACTTCCTAAGTACATAGCTGTTCTTTTCTCCATTTAAATCAGTGTTTATCGTTGTATTTACATTTTATTAATATGTTAATGTTTACAGACACAGCTTTAACACGAAACATGGAAAGGACTGCTGTATTGCTAAAAATCTGCACTATTTATATACCTGTGATGGCCTATTTGAAAACTTACTTTCAAAAAATAAAAATGGCATTCCTTTTCCTTTTGAAAAAGATTTCACATAAATACCTTTCAACTTGGTTAAAATGAATATAATTAAGAGGAATTGCTATTGTTCAAAAGCAATTTGTTGTACCTCTTTTCCCTCTGTCTTCACGTAGAAGATAAAGTGAAACTCTGCTTATTTTTTCTTTCTGTTTGTTGTAATTTTCATACAGAGAACATATTAATTTCTGACTGCTGTGTAAGAAGCGAGGATATCTTTATGTTTGTTAAACTATGTGCTTTGTTTTTGTATTTGAATACTGAAAAAACATCTAAGGATGGAAGAAATAGCTTCTGTATTTAGCAGTAATCGTGTGCAGTTATTTATTTCAAAATGTGTCTTTCTGATAAATATAACAATGAAGAACTGCTACTATAATAATTGAATTAACTGCGCTCTCTGCATTTAATAAAACTTTTTTTTTATTTATTTTTTAAATCTGTGTTAGGTTTTGACCATTGTCACCCTGAAGTTTATGAGCATTGTAAACGACTGCTTTTGCATCTGCTGATAGTGATGGGATCTGGCAGTAATGTCCAATCTGTTGCTTCTGTCCTACTCAGAAACAGGGAGTTCAATGAGTCCAGGATGCTTACTGTCAAGCAAACTACACACTTAGATTATACTTTTACAGGTATGCTTTAGACTAGTTAAAATGACATGGGCTAGGCATTATCAAGATCTCTTTTACTTTACTGTTTTTCAGAGCCCTTGCTAGTAAACTATGTTTTATTTCAGCTCTGCCTAGCTGGCTGAAAAATATTTTGAGACCAAATGAGTACTGTATGTACAAAGTACATTCACACTTTGTGCCCCATTGTCAGAGTTGTGAGCTCAGTTGAGCAATTAATTAATAATGGAAAAAAACAGGAAATTCTATGCTTTGGATCTGTAATAGCATAGTTTTTAAGATGCTTCTAAAATAAAATTAAAAAAACAAACAAACAAACAGGAAAATGCATCTCTTACTTGAGCATAAAAACTTTGAATTTCTGACTTCACATCATAATTATGCAATAAATTATATTTTTTTTGTGTTACCATGAATGTAATAGGTATGAGCCTAACATATTTTCTGAAGAAAAAAGAGTAATTCATATGAATTCAGTAGGTGGCAGCATGTTGCTATAAAATGTCTCAGTTCCATCCTGAAATCAGAAGTGGTTTTGTTTTTGACCAAAAATATGCATCTGTTTTCTGCATCTGATAATTCACGGTTATGAGGAATTAAAAAGTGGGTGTAATCAAGGAATTGTTTTATGTAAACCTATTCATAGAACTTTACTAATGCACCTGTGCAACCATTCTGTTCCTAATCTTTGCAGTTTTGAGCAGAACTTTCTAAATGTGATACAATGTTATGCTATGGTTACTGAACAAAAATATCTAAGGGGAACTGCACTTTGATCAGTATCAAATATTTCCATCTGGGGATTAAAATAAGATCTTTACATGTATGTATACCTAGTACAAGATCAAGCAAGTTGATTTGAACTTTTCTTTGAAACAGGTAGTGCCTCAGCCCTGTAGCTCAGTAGATTGATTATTTATTTATTTATTTATTTATTTTGTGTTTGTCAGTGGGTTTCAAGTTCATGTACAATTGTTACAGTCAGAGATTCATGACTGTCTTCTTTTATCTGTTTGCTTTCTCCTAGCAGCTTGTCATTGTAGACATAATGTGAGGAGATGGTACAGTTCTCTTTCATGGCCTCATGATTCTTTTCATGGAGAGCAGCAACTATGTTTAACTACTTCAGAAGCTGTGCAGCCAGAAAGGCTCTACTTAGAATTGATTCACTAGTTAAAACTTAGTGTTTGCTGATTTAAAGTGCTGTCAGTTACAGTGGGACTGACTTTTAGCAAAAAAAAAAAAAAAAAAAATTATCTGCATGTTATGTAAGTAGTTTGGATCACTTGTCTCAACTTTCTCTATTCTATGATGAGATTCTTCAGAGACTGTTGAGCTGTTGTTTTACTGTGTTACCAATAAAAAAATCAAACAGCGTCCAGTGATTCAAAAGGAGGAATCTAACTGTTCTTTATTAAGGGTCCACTTATTCTAAGGCTTTGAAAGTTTATTTGATTTTATTTGAAATTATTGCATCCATTAAATTATTCTCATTATTCACTAATTTTTATAGCGCTAATTTTTCTTTTTATTTATTTAGTATTGAACAGTTGAGCTCATAATGATCTCCTTTTTATTTCAACAGGTGTTCATGATTTTATACCTGATTACCAGCCCTCCCCAATGACTGACTCAGGGCTTAGTTCAAGTTCTACCTCTTCTAGCATCAGTTTAGGAAATACGAGTGCTGCCATGTCTCATATGCACACCACCATCCTCAATGAGGTTGACATTTCAGTAGAGCAGGATGAAAAAGTAAAAACTCTCATAGAATTCATTACCTCAAGGTAAGATTTTAATTTTCATTTTTGCTAAGAAAAATGTAAGAATATTGAGTTTAACCCTTATGTGGTGCAGTTTATAAACAACCCTAAATCTCCAACTATTTGAAAGAATTTCCTTGTCCTGAGTGTTTAAAAGTCTTTTACCATGTTTTACATAGGTTCATTATCATTGCTTTCCACATAGTTTCTTCCATCCTGATGAAAAAATACAGAAAAATGATTAGGAAGCTGCAAGATTTGTGGGAAAAGGCTATGGATTGACTTACAGAAAAAAGATGGGAATTGGGGGGTGGGGAGGGAAGAAGAAGAAGTGACAAAGAACACCCGTAACAAAAAAAAAAAGCAACACTTGTTCAGTTTGTATGATAGTATATATAAAGCTTTCAAGATGTGTAAGTCTGAAATCCAGTTTACTTAATCAAAAGTTATGAGATTTTCATAGCTTTGAAATTATAGTAGTGTGGTTTATTGCTGAGAAGAAAAAAAATATGGTTGCAACAGTTGTATAATGGTGGGAGCTGTAACCGGCTTTTTGTTGGGTAACTAAATATCACCTAATGGAGAGCATCTCTGCAGATTTACACTGCTCAGTTAGAATTGATGCATTGCTTTTCCTTGTTTCTCACTTCTCTGTCTATTATTGTAGTGATATTAAGCTGTTGTCAAAGTTTTTTGATTTGTGTCTGCAATTCTAAGTGGCTTCATTTATGTGATAGGCAGTAAATTATTTTGGAGTTACGTAAGGCAGAAATAACATTTAACACTAGTGACAGTGGCTGTGATTTCATGTTTGCTCTGTTTTTACATTTTTAGGAAAAGAGGGCCGCTTTGGAATCATGAAGATGTTTCGGCTAAGAACCCTAATATAAAGAGTGCTGAACAGTTAACTGTATTTTTAAAGCATGTGGTATCTATATTTAAACAGTCTAGCTCAGGTAAGCTAGAAAACAGTCAAAATGTGATAGCATGTTTAAGTCCACAAACTGCATGATTTTTTTTCAGTGCCAGTAAGTTTACAGATGCTTCATAAAATGACTTTATGATAGCTTCCTGCTTCTAAAAAATACTGATTCTTCTTGTGCATCACACATCTCAGTTCATGCTTCTGTTGAATCGGATTTAAATATAATATTCTAGGAATGAGATAAGTATCTTACTAGTTTATTCCGGACGTGACATTCAAAGCATAAGTGTTTTATTACCAGGAAGTTTCTCAAGTGTTAAGTATTGTGGAACACATGTTCATATGCCTGGAAAGATCTTTCAAATGAGTATTCCTTGAGGAAAATTGTAGGAGACGAGAATATTTTGTAGTTAAGGATGACTTCAATGGTTATACTATTTATTAAAATCAGGTATGTTTGTGGGATTCTTTAATGAAGCACTGTGATATCTAAGTATTTATTTTCTTTTATAGGAGGATTTCAATTGGAACACTGTCTCAGTGAAGTTGCTTTGCAAACTGCTCTTTCATGTTCCTCTCGACACTATGCCGGGAGATCCTTTCAGATCTTCAGGGCTCTGAAGCAGCCTCTTACTGCATCTACACTTTCTGATGTTCTCTCCAGATTAGTAGAAACTGTTGGAGATGCAGGAGAAGAAGCTCAGGTATTTGATTTTTTCCCCCCCTAGTTTTATTAGAAAACTGAATATGCCCATGTGACAACCTTGTCTATTATTTTAATGATGGCCAAATTTAAAAGTGCTTTGGATTTTGTTACTTCTGTTTTTAAAGATACTTCATATATCAAAGCAGTTTTGGTCATTACATTTTCTGAATTTTCACCTACTAAAATGAGATTTGCTATGTAATGTGAACTTTACAAGAGTTTGATGCATCTGTTCCTTAAAAATGCTGTATCTTTCATGGTAAAAGATTTCTGAGATCAGCCATATAAAAGATGATTTTGTTTCCTTATTAAGAACTCAGATGAAGTGTTAAAAACATCCAACTTGGTGTCATGTCTAAAGAATTCCATCTAAGCTTTCATATTGCAAAATGAGAGTCTAAGTAAGCAAGGGTGAGACCATACTTAAGAATAGTGTAAATCAGAATGAATTTTTTTGAAATTTTAGGAATGACTTGAAAGGCTTGTCATTTTACTTTTTTCCCCATCTTAAAACTGTAAGCAGCTTGACTTTTCTCTTCAAGGTCATCTTCTAACTGAAGCATGAGAATAATATAGTTATTGATGCTGATTTTATATTGCTACTCAATAGTTGTGATATGATTTCCCTTTTGCATACTGCATAATTTATAATGACCTGTGGCTTTCCCCAGGGTTTTGTCATAGAACTGCTTCTGACTTTAGAATCTGCTATTGATACGTTGGCTGAAACCATGAAGCATTATGATCTGCTTTCTGCTCTTTCTCAGTAAGTTCTTTCACTAGTCAAGCTACATTCTGTGTTTTTATACATTTGAATTATTTAAGATCTCTGTTATTTATGTAATGAAATAATTAGTTATCATCTTTGCAGGGTAGTGATATCTCACTAGCAAAATTGCTTCCTCTTTTATGATGTTTTCAGCATTCTTCCCCAAGCAAAATTCATAAGAGCCTAGATTTGCTGAAGTAGATATCTGCTACCATTCCAAATTAGCCTGTTGGTTCAAAAACTTCCATGTAATTGGTTCTGTCATTTCTTCTGAAATTTCCCGAAAGGAGCACTGTGAGTACATTCAGGACTTTATCAAGCCCTAATGAACTTGATTAATTTTTCCCCATTTTTGTAATATTTAAGAAGTGATTTAAAGTTTACAGGTATAAAATCTTGCTGCAATAAATACTTCTATTCCAATCATAGAGTCGTAGAATGAGTTGGGTTGGATGGGACTTCTAAGATCATCTAGTTCCAACCTCTGTGCTATAAGCAGGGGACCTAGACCAGGTTTCTCTGAGCCTCATCCAGCATGGCCTTGAATGCTTCCAGGGAGGGGCATTCACAACCTCTCTGAGCAACCTGTTCTGTGTCTCACCACCCTAACAGAAAAGAGTGTCTTCCTAATATCTAGTCTAAATCTACCCTCTTCCAGTTTAAAACCATTTCCCCTTATCCTGTTGTTACCTGCCCTTATAAAAAGTCCCTCCCCAGCTTTCCTGTAGGCTCCCTTCAGGTACTGGACTGCTGCTATAATATCCCCCCAGAGCCCTCTCTCCTCCAGGCTGAAGAGCCCCAACTCTCTCAGTCTGTCTTTGTAGTGAAGGTGCTCCAACCCTATGATCATTTCTGTGGCCACTCCAACAGCTTGATGTCCTTCTTGTGCTGGGACCTCAGAACTGCATCTGGTGGGGTCACACGAGAGCAGAGTAAAGGGGCAGAATCACCTCCCTCCACCCGCTGGTCACATTTCTTGATGCAACCCAGGATATTGTTGGCCTTCTGGGCTGCAAGTGCACATTAACAGCTCGTGTTGAACCTTTCATCAACTGACACTCAAATCCTTCTCCTCAGGGCTGCTCTCAAACCACTTTCCAATCTTGCTATAGAAGAAATTTCTTCAGCAGTAGAAAATGCTGTTTCTTCTTAGGCCCTAAATTTTTTGTCCATGTTTGAAAGAAGTCTGATTGAACAGTCTGAGTCCTTTCTGTGTCTCATTCAAGTTTGAGTAGTTAGCTTTGATCAAAATTGAAGAAAATTGCTGAACGCACATCTTCTCTTGTTTGATTGCATACAAAAGATTTCTGAAAATGTTGATATTTCTAAGAATTTATTTCATTTCTAAGTATTTTATGAGTGAGAAGTAGAAGTAGTTGATTTTTTTAGAAGAGAAAAATAAGGTAATAAGTAAAAAAAATATATTCACTTATTTCTCTACCTTTATCACGTCTGTTAAGAAAGTAAGTTGGAATGCTAGATCTTCAATTCAAATAATCTTTTACATGCTTCAGGTTAATTTTCCTTATTTTACTGAGTTGCTGTGTAACTACTAGGGCATTTGGTGATTGTAATGAATATACGTAGTAAAAAAGATAATGGGGTGCTAAAGTCTTTTTCTTATGCTGCAAGGATATTATAATACATAGAGAAATATTCTCAATAGAGTATTTTCATATTTTGTGGTAGTTTTCCATCTATTTCCACAGATGGTAATAATATTCACGAGTTGTCTATCTTTGTGATTAGTGTCAGATTTTTTTTTCTTTTTTCTAAAGGATATTGCTGCATTTTGCATTGAATAACTTGTTATAATGATTTTTATTATTTTAGAACCTCATACCATGATTCTGTAATGGGGAACAAGTATGCAGCTAATAGGAAAAGCACTGGACAGATAAATCTAAGCACAAGTCCCATTAACAGTGGCAGTTGTTTGGGATACTACAACAATACAAGAAGTAATTCTTTGAGACTGAATTTGATCAGTGAGAGGAGAGGTGACCGTCGACGGAGCAACACACTGGATATAATGGATGGAAGGATAAATCATGGTGGAAGTTTGGCCAGGACTAGAAGCCTTTCCTCCCTGAGGGAAGGAGGGATGTATGATGTGCAGCCAACTACTGATCCTGTCAATCTGATGGCCACCATATTTTGGATTGCAACTTCATTGCTGGAGTCAGACTATGAGTACGAATACCTTTTGGCTCTCAAGCTGCTCAACAAACTTCTTATTCACTTGCCTCTGGATAAACTGGAGAGTCGGGAAAAGATAGAAAAGGTGCAGAATAAACTGAAATGGAATAACTTCCCAGGCCTTCAGCAGCTTTTCCTTAAAGGTTTTACTTCAGCATCCACACAAGAAATGACAGTTCACCTCCTCAGTAAACTCATCACAATTTCCAAGCATGCTTTGGTGGATCCTTCTCAGCTAGCAGGTATCATTAGTAAATAGTAATGAAAATGTGGTGGTTTTTTTTAATCAAGTGAAGTATAATCAAAATTATTAGTGGTTATGCATTTGCCTTGAAAACAACTCCCTTCAATCAAATGTTTTTTGTAGCTGTTGATAGTGCAGTGCTAATAAGTGGGAATACATTACTGACAGTCATTATGTGCCAAAAAATCTGCACGAAAACTTTATGTATTGACATATAAATAACTTCAAACTTGCTGACGAATAAGTCTGAAGAGTTTATGTATTACTTTTTATGATTTTCTACTAAAAAGCTCTTATAAGTACTATGTCCAACATTTGCCACATTTTATAAGTAATTTTCCTGTATTGCATTAAGCTACTGAGTTTGACAGCTTTGCTTAATTGATCCAGTGATGATTTTAGTTTCATCTATCTACCTACTTGGACACACACACATATTATATATGAATACAATGTCTATATGTATATATGATGTATAATATATAATAATACATGTGTATATATAATTTATATATGTGTGAATGTATGTATGTCATACTCTAAGAGGTACTTAAATACCAGAAAGATACACACACACATGCAGTCCACATTAAATTATGCTAAAATCATTAGGGCTTATGTGACTGTGTTTATGTATGTGTTTAGGATTTCCCCTAAACATCTTGTGCCTACTTCCTCATCTGATCCAACATTTTGATAATCCAACTCAGTTCTGTAAGGAAACAGCTGACAGGATAGCAAAGGTATGTGAAATGATGCTTGCTGGAATTTACTTTTGTTACCAGCACTGGTTCAGTATTTTTCCACTCCTTCATGTAATTCATTACGTGATTCTATGAGCTATAGAGAGATAACTAACTGTAAAATGTTTGATTTCAAAAATGTGATCCGGTCCCCATTTATATAGTTGGTCTGAGTAAGCTCCTTAGTTTTCTTTTGCCGCTGAAAAATTTACATTTAGCTTTTCCTATAAACTTTATAGGTAAAGAAAAAACTTACATGTTAGCAATGATAACGTTTATTTTTTCTTGTTTGATTTTGCTGGTTATAATATTATAATATTATATTTAAATTTATTAAATTTTGTAATATTAAATTGAAATTAACTCGATTCTTAAGCACACTTCCTAACTTACTGATGATAAGAGAATCTTATCTTTCATACTTATGGGTAGGAAGCAAAGATTCTATTTCTTGTACAGAGTGAGTAACAGGAAATATATTTTAAAAAAATATATTGATATATTACTGCTGTTACTTTTAAGAATGTCTTGGTTCTCAGAACTTTTACTGACTTCTTTGACTCAAATGAGAGTGTGACTTAACCCACTTATGATAGCTTTATAATATGCAAAGTTTATAGATGTCAGGCATTTGTTGAGAAGATTATCTAGGTTTTCTGCTACCCCAGAACAAAGTTAAGGTAAGACTAGTATGAGTAGTGAACAAGCTAGGATTGTGGATACTACAGTATAAATATTGCAGATACTCCTGGCTTCCTAAGTACTAACCCTCACAGCTCTGATTAGTACCAGGGTAGTAGAAAATGGCTGGTCAAGATTTATTTAAAAGAAGGATGATCAGTAATGCTGAAGAGACAGGTCATGGTTTCTGAATGTCAGGGCGTAGTCATCACCCATTCAGGAATGTGGAACCACGTTTTCAGTAATTAAACCGTCTTGCTCCCTGATAGGTTAAAATTTTGTCATCTGTAATGTAATTGTATATACTTTTGGCTTTTCAGGTTTGTGCAGAGGAGAAATCACCAACTCTTGCCAATCTGGCTCATATGATGAGTTTATACAGTACACACAGTTATTCCAGGGACTGTTCTAACTGGATTAACGTTGTGTGTAGATATTTGCATGACTCCTTCTCAGATGCCACCTTTAACCTTGTAACTTATCTTGCAGAGGTAAATTTTTAATGAAGGTGTATTTCATGTTGACTCTTTACCTATTCCTTGTTCATATGTCTCTGAATATTGGGATGGAAAGAACATCTTTCATCATGGAAAATAATAATAAAGTGTTTTAGGATATGGAAAAGGAATGACTGCTGCCACTTGGGAGTGCAACAACTGGAGTGTGCCTGGAAATAATAACCATGGGTCCCTTTTTACAATAGTACTGTTTTGTAATGTCAGTTATGCTCTATGCTACATGAGTAAAATATGCACAGTCTTGACTTTAGTAAAATACATGTAATGGATATTTTAAAATATATGTTTTAACCAAATACACATTTAAAGTTGTCCTTAATAACTAATTTCAAAGTTCATTTGTAAGTAGCGTGTAGTATATCATCAAAGATAATTTAAGGATAGAATTCAGTATGATTCTGCCGACCACTTGTACAGACAAACTGTTGTTACCTTTAAAAAAGTTTGTGAGTGAAAAGCTTTTAGAGCTTGTCCTTGAAGAATATTCCTTCAAACTGATAAGGAAAAAATACTTAAATATTCTTACAAATGAATTCCTATATATTTACTTCATTCATAAGATTGTGTATACCATGCATGGATGTAATTGTTTTCCATGCAGCTTTCAGATTTTTACTTTATTTGAGCACTTTTATTTAGTAAGAAGTATTTTTTATTACGTACTTCAGATCTGTGCTACCAGACATTGTGAAATTTTGGGCAAAAATGAGTTAGAACAGGTAACATTGTTTCATTCCATTTTGTTCTCCATTTTTATGATAAAATAAGACTTAGAAAATCATGGAGTGGCACACTAAAATTTATCATAGGGAAAAATAAATAAGTATGGAAGTTTCTCTACATTTTAATGTTCATTTTCATTTCTTGCTACCATTAAAGGCATTAATTCTTAAAATCTTTTTCCTAGCTGTTGGAGAAAGGGTTATCCAGTATGCAGCAATCCTTGCTACAGATCATTTACAGTCTTCTGAGTCATATTGACCTGTCCACAGCACCAGTGAAGCAGTTTAATTTGGAAATCATTAAAGTTATTGGTAAATATGTTCAGGTCAGTAGTCTGAGAAGCCTTTCTGCTTGTTATAAAATTGAAAATTACACTTGATTTTCTTTTAGACTTAATATATTTTAAATATAAAAAAACAGTTGCTTAAAATTGAACTCCATAGTATTTTATTTTTTTGTTCTACATATTTAATTTGTTATAGGCTCATATATTTGTTCAATTAAAGTTACGTATTTTGGGACAAATTACGTGGATGAGAGTGCATCTGTTGATAGATGTGGACAGTTCTCTATATGTAGCCACAGCGGATGATCCTTCGACTATTAAAATATAACTCTTCAAATAAGAAAATATTACTGTTAAGTACTGCCCACAAGTTTTATTTAAGTGTATTCCTTTTCTGAAAGAAGATTTACAGTTAAGTGCATGTTTAAATCACTTGCACTAATAAATCTGTCGAAGTGAGGAACATTAATGTTCACCTTAAGGAATTTGAGCACATTTTTTATTAAAGGAAGTCCCCAAAACAGTGTTTTGCCCCAGGCAATTTGATTCTTTGTAATTGGAACACAATTCACTGAAAAATATTTTGTGGAAGAAAATGTAACATCTTGCTGAAAGATTTTTATAAGAATGCCGGGAGCACAAAGCCATTTCACTGCACAACATTCTCATTATTTTTCTCCTTTTTTTTTTCTTCCTTGAATTCTATTATTGCCAAATGTAGCTCAGTCAAATGGTTTAATCATAATTAACCAGGAAAGGTAGTGTTCCCTGGATGATTTGTTACTGATGGATATGTACTTTAGATATTGTGTTCCTGTCCGAGTGCATTAGGCAAAATGCAATGATTGGCATAACAATGGTCCTCATAGCCTGACATCTGCTTGCTTTGCCTCTAACCTTTATCTGAGCTTTCTATGCAGGACCACACCACCATGGACTGTAATCAGAATTAGAAGATGTTAGCTGTCAAAATACTGGTAGTAGTGAAAGAATGTTCCGGAGAAGCATATGCATTTTTGATAGGATTAAACAATTGGGTAATAAGAGGCTATAAAATAAGACTTCTTGTTTAACTGTGGTGCTACAAAATAGGCTTTTTTAGTCTCCTGTGATCAGAATGCATCTTAATAAATATGAATTTATTTAGAGGATGGTTCAAGTTGAGATGGTATTTTTTTAATGCTTATGATACACAGAAATCAACAAGGTTGTTGAAGGCCATCATTGATTACAAAGAAGCACATGCTAGTTAGAGCCTTGCAAGTGGTGCTTTATTTGTTTTAATGCAGTAAATAAAAAGTATTTTAACAAGCTTATATGGTGCTAAAAAAAATTACTAGTAATTCCAAAGAACTGGAAGATTTAGGTTTCTGTCAGAATCCTAACATTTTCAGGAGCATAAATCTTGACCCTCCATAAGTGCTGCTTTTGGTGTGTACCTCTTCTGTTATCCACTCTGCAATCTCTGCAGATGGAATTGCTGAATTATTTACATCACCTTAATCATCTTTTTGAAGAGAGAGCACTTAGCTCAGACGCAGCCTCTTATGTTCTCATACTTTTGTCCTTGTATTTTTTTTTTTTTTTTGAGAGCATCAGTTTGATGCAAGATAAAAAATGTTGTAATTTTTTTTAAACATCTTTCTAATGCTTGAGGAAATACGAAGCATGCAATATGTTTGTCTGTTTTAAATTCAGTTTATTCTGTCCCCGAGCGTAAAATAATTAAAGATGCTAGGAGGTAGAAATTATTTTGCTTTTAAATGCTACTGAATTTTGTTTTCTGGGACATGAAGGACAGATATTCCACATAATGGTAGAAAAGAAACGGGGGGAAAAAAAAAAAAGACGAACCCATAAACAAATTGCATAAATACTGAGAGCAAGGGGCATGGGACAGTCCCATGTGCACTGTGATCTGGATCTAGTAAGACAGCTGTGGGATGACCTGATGCTTCGCTGCTGCCTTACCAGCATTTCGAGTTCCAAAGCTGCTGCTAGTGCTAATGCCTAGCACTCACCTGTAGATTAGAGCTTTTGGCTTTGGGAACCTTGAAATGAGTCAAAGAAAAATCCTACTATACAATAAAAATTGCTGTATTACTCAATGTGATTGTTTGGTGATTGAGTTATTTTCTTTTTTAGAGTCCGTATTGGAAGGAAGCCCTCAATATCTTGAAACTGGTAGTGTCTAGATCAGCAAGCCTTGTTGTACCTAGTGATATTCCAAAATCTTATGGAGGTGACATAGGTTCTCCTGAAATCTCCTTCACAAAAATTTTTAATAATGTTTCCAAGGAGCTACCTGGCAAGACCTTGGATTTTCATTTTGATATATCAGAGGTAATTATTCTGTTTTAATTACAGTGCAGTGATTTTCTGTTCCATACTTGGGTTTATTTTGTGTTAGACTTTTGCATTGATTTCTAAAAATAAATATCATCTTTAAGAATAGATGTTGAAGTTTTATACACACATGAGGTGTAACTAAAGTCATAGTGAAAAGATTCATTAGAGCTCAAAATGATGTATTAATTAATACAGGTGACATGTATGTCTGGAGATAAGAACATAGCCAACTGACTGCTATATAGGGATGCAGAATCTGCAAAGAACTTTAGAAGGAATCAAAAATAAGGGATTGTGGTTGAAACTGTTCCTAGATAATGACTGGAGATGTGCATGGCATGGGAACATTTCTTAAATTGAATGCAAATAAGCCACGACACCGGAGAATTCCCACAAAATTCATCAGAATAGCATTTCTTTTTAAAAGGGCTGAATATGATCCTTGATTTTCAGAAGTTGTGTGTGTGTTTTAGAGAAGTTGCTGAACTGTGGCAATAATTAGTTAATAACTGTGAGGGTATCTATAGAAGATCTTCACAAGTTATTTTAAATGCATTTAAAATTATAACTGGACTATCAACATAGAATTTGCATTTAAAAAAAAATACAAGTTAGTAAAGTGACAGTCTGCTGCTTAAGGTACAAGTATTTAACTTTTTATTTCTAAGTACACAGTTGTTGTATCAGTGCTCAATGGATTAGGCACAAACTTAGTAGAATTCTAGGACAAAAACAGCTACAAAGAAGAAGGCCCTCTGTGATGTAAGACTAATTTCTAAAATCAAATGTGTAGTCTCTGTTAATATTGATTTGAATTTTAAGAAAGCACATGTTGTCTTTGTAGACACCAATTATTGGGAATAAATACGGTGATCAACACAGTGCTGCTGGTAGAAATGGGAAGCCAAAAGTCATTGCTGTCACCCGGAGCACTTCTTCAACTTCATCAGGCTCCAATTCAAATGCGTTAGTTCCTGTCAGCTGGAAGAGACCGCAGCTATCTCAGGTACATTGTGTCTCTAGCATGTTATGCATGCAATATAGACGGTGTTTTTGGATGTGTAATAAAAATATTTGTTGAAATGTAGTTTGAAATTGCATTATGTATTGGCAAAGTAATAAACTAATACAGAGTGAAAGCCAGTACCAGTTAAGAGAATAAGATTATTTCTCTTTCTAGAGGATGTCAGTATGTAAGATGACTAGTTAAGAATGCAGGCATTTACATTTTTACTTGGACTTCTGGTAGATGCCTTGCTATGTGATTATTATTATTTGGTATATTTTTTCAGAGAAGAACCAGGGAGAAGCTCATGAACGTGCTTTCTCTGTGTGGTCCAGAATCTGGTCTTCCCAAGAATCCTTCAGTAAGTAGTGGTGGTGTTTTATTTTGCTTTTAAAGCTCCTTAAATGAGAATGCTGTTGGGTTTTCAGGTACTGGTGAAAGTGTGAAGAAAGGTTTTAGAAACTGGTTTTCAGTTCAGTAATTCACAAATCCAATGGAAGATTGAAATATAAAAAGCAAGGAGAATAGAAATGGAATCATAAACAGTGAATTTCTGTTATTCTTCAAGAGGTCTAGACTTTCACAGCTCTCACAATAATGAGAGAATAATATATCTGCTTTAAAGATGTAGTCGGAAGTCCAGCTAGTCTTGAAACAAATTGCATGTTGCACATGCCACAGTACAATAATTACGCTGGCACTCTTAATACTGCTATTGCTATTAAACTGTGTGAAGCAGGATGGATCACTTCTGGTGCTACAGAAGTTGAAAGGTTTTATGTCTGTTCTTACCTATATCTTCAGGTTGTGTTTTCCTCTAATGAAGACTTGGAAGTTGGAGATCAACAAACCAGTCTTATTTCAACAACAGAAGAAGTGATTCAAGAGGAGGAAGTGGCTGTAGAAGACAATACCAGTGAACAACAGTTTGGAGTTTTTAAAGACTTTGACTTTTTAGATGTTGAGTTGGAAGATGCAGAGGTGAGACCTTGGGATTTCTTCTGTATATTTCCTTTTGAGAATGTTCTAAAAATTCGGCTTTGTTGGTGCAAGTCTAAGGAATTGGCAGCTCTTTTATCTAATTCAATTGGGAAGAATTTATGATGTGATTGAATTTAACTTGCACGATAAAGAAATTTGTATCTTAAACTTTGCAGTATTGTGTTGTTGCATATGTGGGGGAAGGCACTCTTTGTCAAGGGAGAGGTGAGGGGACTTAATCTGAAAGAGAAAGGTGATGTGACACCATAAGCCAGTGACAAGATGAACACCTGGTTGCTGTGCAATAGAAAACTTCTGTAGCAGTAGCACTATGCAGTAGAAACCTCTGAAGCAGTATGCTAAGAAAATATAATCTTTGTTCCTGATACATTTCTGCATTTTGCAAAGATGAAGAACAACTTTCAAAGTTGTAAATTGTATAATATACTAATTATATATGATTGCTTCAGACATCATAATTGCTTGCATTACAACTTTCACATTATATCTGATTTATTGCAGTTACCTTTCTTGTATTTTTCCCTGTCAAAAAAAAAAAAAGAGAGAGAGAGGAGAGGTAAAAACAAAATTGAATTTTTGGAAACAGTAACAATTCCTTTAACAAGTGTCATTTATTTGGGGATAAGTATAAGAGGCTTGAGACCAGAATTTGATGAATTTTAGAAGTATGGCTGAAAGGATTGGGGAGAAGTAGAGAATAAATTGAATGCTTTGTAATTTTGTTACTTTTGTTACTGTCTATTACAAGGTGGTGAATTAGTATTGATGACTCCTGCAGGTCAGGAGTCTATAGACTACCAAGATATCAGTCTGTATAAATCCTAAAATTGTTCTTTTTCTCCTGATTTTATCCAGTTCTTTCAAAAAATCTTGGGCTTTTTCCCTTTATATTTTAGTTTTATCTCACTTTCTTAAACTTACTGATTGCTTCACTTCAAGCTAATATTTGCATCTTCTAGGAGACATGTAGACTCATTATGATATATTGCATATGTGTGACCACACTCTATAGAGATGCAGTTTCATACATTGAATGCTAATTAAATAGGTTGAAATCATTAAGGCTCAGTAGTAGATGGGGTTTTACAGGTAGGATGCCAGAAATTGAAACTTTGCCAAAGTATGCCAATCTTTAACTTCCTGATTACATGCCTGTAAACAACATTTAATGCTATTGTTTAAAAAAAAAAAAAAAAAAGCATATAAGTTTGCATACAAGCTATGCACTTGATACAAGAGATGCCCAGTTTTTTACTGGAAAAAACAGAATGTTCTTTGCTCATGAAACTTAAGTGCTTCTCCCCACGGAAGTAGTACTTTATTGTTGTTGAGATTGCTTTGACGTAATTTTTTGTATCTTTTGTGGAGCAAAACAGATGAGAGAAAGTGGCTAGAAAATGCTTACTTTACTGTGGATACTCATAGTATATAGTACGTGTCTTGTGATAAAAGATGCCCTCTTAGAGCAATTTTGGAACCCCATACTTGCACAGTTGGGGCTGGATACAGTATTTTACTAACTGACTGTAAGCTGAAAAAGTGAACTGATCAGGTTTTCCATATTATTGGTTGCATTGTTGAAGGTTGGCAAAATGCTTGAGAAAATCAAAGATGATTATTGTAATTTTGAATTTTTAAAAAATACAGTGTTTTAAGATCTGGATTTCATTTAGTAGTTTGGCCGTTTACAATCTAAGTATATCCTGGCTTATAAATATGAAAACAGGAAGGATCTGGCTGCTGATGTTTAGGGAACTTTTCATAAAATTGATGTAAAGTAACTGGTAAAATAGTTAATGAAGACATCTATTTTTCTGCAGCTTAAGTATAATGAATGTTGATGATGCTTTGTCAGTTGAATGTGGTCACTTCAGATTCATGTGTGTTAGTGAAAAGACTTCATCTAATGTTTGTTGCTTTACATGTTATGCTAGAGCAAATGTATCATAAGCATGCTGGTTTTGGTGTTTTGTCATCAGTTTATTTTTAATCAGTCTCCCATTAGAAAGATAAATTATTTTAAGTGCTAGCTTTTTGACTAAAGCTTTTTTCCAGAGCTTGAATCAGTCTTTTACTGTTTGCAAATCTTATGTAATAAAACATTTTTCCCTGGTTCTAGAGTATCTTTAAGTGTTCGTCCTCGTTCTTTCTAATTATATGTGTTTTCCTTTTTGCTAACCAGGAGCTGCAGGTAAGTTGCAGCCTGGTGCCCTGGCTTGTTCATCTGTTGTTGTCTGTGGTGTGTTTGTACTTTCTAGTCAGATACATAAATGGATACCAATATAGTTTAGATTATAGATTGAGTTACTTCCCAAGAAGATAATTGAAAGAATTCTGCTTCTTGTACCATTTATTTTAATTTCTCTGCAAACATCTTTTAGCAAGGTGTTTAAACTTCCAATAAAATTAAAGGGCTGATTGAAACTCTGTTCATAATGCATTTGAATCTTGTGTTGTCTATGTTGCATTTGTATATTAGTTTTAATATGTTAACATTCATACATGTACGTGTGCAAACTTTTTTTATTACAGGGTGAAAGCATGGACAACTTCAACTGGGGTGTTCGTAGGCGCTCTCTTGACAGTATTGACAAAGGAGACACACCATCTCTTCAAGAATGTCAGTACTCTGGTAGCACACCCAGCTTGAACCTGACCAACCAGGAAGATACTGATGAGTCTTCAGAAGAAGAAGCAGCACTGACTGCAAGTCAGATACTGTCTCGCTCACAGATGGTTAGTTATTTTTTGTGAAAAGTATCTGAGAACTTAAGCTTTTATGTGCATTTTTAATTGCTAAGTATGGCTCACGCTTCTCATCCAGAGAAACAGATGCCTTGAATAAAACTGAACTGTCTTTGCTACTCTGTCACAGTAACTTAATGAAGGGAGTTACTTTGCTAGTGGTACAAAGTAGATTTATTGCTCTCATACAGTATTCCTCGCTGCAAAGAAATTCAAAGTATTAAATGAAAACAAGAGCAGTAAGTGATTCCAGAGGAGCCTCAGGTGTGTTTAACTATTGAAATTACTAATGTGATTGAGCCTTTTGAAACTTGTGTAAAATCATTTGTAGGTGATTCAGAAGTCTCTCTACATTACATTAATTAATTAAGAAAAAAGTGATCTCGGGGGAAGGGGAGCAGCAGAGATAGCATTCCCCTTTTCAGACTCAAGGCAAAATTTGTATTAACATTTCCCATAACAAAGAGATCTACTGGTCAGTGCTTTGCATAGCATTTTTCCTCCTACCAAAAACCTTTCAGAGGAAGAAAGGAAATTATTTTCAGGATCCCAAGGATAACTGCCAACTTTTCTTTGAAGTTAAATGTTACAAAAATGTGTGTTATGCATGTGATTTTTTTTTTTGTGTGTGTGTGTGTGTAGAGCTGTTAATTTTGTGAAAAATTCAAAAGCTAATTAGTCACTCTGAAACAGATTATTTTAAAACTTTTCCTGTTTGGTACACTGAAGAATTTCACTTTTTTTCTTTTCTCTTTCAGTTAAACAGTGATTCTGCCATAGATGAAACAATATCAGATCATGCTGGCTTATCACTTCAGTCTCAAGATTCCACTAGCAGTGTGGGAACGGAAGAGGTGCTTCAAATCAGAACTGAGACCCCAAGTTTGGAGGCGTCTCTAGATAACTCTAGCAACCAGCTGCCTGAGGTGGGGAGAAATGTGGGCTGGTGCATGGCTGATCTGGGCTCCTTCTAGTGTTCAGTAGCAACTTTTGCTTTCTTTTTTCATCTGTTACACTGGTTGTTTGATTTGCTTTTAATATTTCTAACCTGTTGGAATGTTTTTTATAAAAGGTTCCCTCAGAATAAAAAGTACATGTGATGCACTCAGGGATCTTACCACAGGTTAAAAATATTCTGGAAGGGCTGATAATGAACATTTCATGGTGCCGAATGAAAATAGGCTAATATTTAAGACGCTTTTCCTTGATATGGTTGAAATCCTTCTTGAGCAAAATTTTCTTTCAAATACTTTATTTCCTTTGTTTGCTTTCTTTGGGTTAATGTGATTGGTGCTATGTGGGAATAAAACCTCAGGCCAGCTGTGTTAGCAGTTGGTTCAATTAAATAATCCTTTAAAAAGGACCACAGATGCTAGTGGTGTACTTTTTGGAAAGGCCTTTGTGGAGTGAGACAGATTTCAAGCTAATGGCTGCCTGCAAATCTGTGAGTACTTCAGTTTTTTTTGGTTTTTAAAATCTTTTGAATAATTTAAAATAGCAAAACTCATAAAATAAAACTCCTCTGTTACAGTTCCTATGGTATTTAGCAGTTATAGATAAAAACTCTGGGTTTTTTTTTTTCTTGAATTTGAAGTGGCTTGTATTAGGTAGACTCTGCATCACTTCAGTTAAAATCAGCAGTGAGACTGACAATCTTATTTTTGTTTGACTTTAACAGAGAATACGTCTTCTACAAGTTTTCAGAAAATTAAGCTATCCCTCTATACCTTTAAATAACCAGTGGACAGCTGGTATTTATTGTCTTCAGCTAACTTGATTTAGACATAATTTCTATGGTTTCTGAACAAAGGCTGTATACTATGCGTATTTGCTACCTAGAAAATACTTCTTTTTAAAAAGTGAACCACCACTTAGTTTAATTAAAGTAACTGAAAGAACAGAAGACATGTTTAGAATTTAACAGGGGAAGTGTGAGTGACTGCAGTCCTGTGGTAAAGCCCTCACCTTCTGAATGTGTAACACTGACTTCTGTAAAGCAGCCTTTTCCCACTTTTTTCATATTTTGCCACTGTGATTAGCAAGGCATTTTTCTTTGTTTCATTTATTTATTTATTTATGAAAGCATTTGTTTACATTGTAGTTGATAAATTGTGATAAGTTGTCTCAAATTTTTAGAGTGCCAGTCAGGCTATTATGCTGTTAGTGTTTCATCTGCTTATCTACCTCTGCAGTTTTCTTCCAGTGGAGTTTTGAGCAGTGAAGAACTCTTAATCTGGATGATTCTTTTTTTCTAATGTAGGACAGATGTGTGTTATTTTAAGATTTGAAATAATTCCTTTAGGAAAGGAAGAAGTGACAGTAAAGCTGGATTTTTTTAGAATCACATTCACTGCAATAGAACTTTTCTTTGTTATTTGCCCATGGTACATTCTAAGCTGTAGTTCATTTTTGCATTTTCTTATTTGTTTCTAAGACTGCCTTTATATTTCGACTTGTTCTTTTACAGCTTCCTTTATGAGATCACTACATTTCTTATAAGTCACGTGAAAGTAATCATGGAAATAAGTTGCAACGTTTTAGTAAAAAAATATTGAAAACATTAAAAGTAATGAGTACGTTTACATTGCTTAAAAGTATTTTCATGACTAACCACCATCTAGCAAAGAGTGCTTTATCAGAAACAACAGCTGATAAGTGAATGAGATTTTTCTTCATCTGTAAATGAAAAGAATGCACTGCCAGTGAAGTTAAAAGTCAGCTTCATTTATTTCATAAATAAATTATCAGAGAGAGATATGTGCCCTTGATGCAGAAATGTACATATATAAGTCAAGATATAGGTTTGTAACTGAAGACTTTATTGCACCTTCCCATGTAAAAGTAACACTATGTATTTACATCAGAGTGCATAGTTAGTTAATATAGTCCCTATTTCTATTAATTAATGTTAAAACTGAATGTGGTAGCATTGTACTTCATGTATGGCATTGTATAAATTTAAGGGTTTTTTTGCCAATACTCTTTGTTTGTAGAACTTTATAGTGAACTTTTTAAGTCAGTCCTTTCCTTGAAGTTTCAATTAAAATAATTGTATTTTTTAGATATCTTTTAAAGTTTTAAGTCTCACATTTTAAGGTGCTAGATTCCCCAAGAGAAAGTAAAAACTTCATGTGGTATTTTGAGTTTGTTCTTGGACCTTATATGGCTGATAGTATTTGATGAAGAAGTTTAGACCATAAGAAGTGGTTGTCTTCTGTGTGAAGTTCTTTTTGGGAAAGGGCTCAGCTGTACAGATTGATGGCAAAATTGGTGCTGTGCTTAAGGGAAAAATATAGATTGCAATCACATATAAATGTAATTTCTAAATGTGATGTGATCCAAGCTTATTTTATGCTTGGTAGAATATGGGATTCAGTCAAATGTATAGATTTTCATCAGACACAGTTCAAATGTTCAAATTTACCTCACAATAAGTATTAGGTATCTGTCTAGTTTGGCTAAAAGAGAGAGATGTCTTTAGGCTGGTGACTTTAGCAGAGTGAGAAAGTGTGTTTGTGCTGATTAGATGCAGCTGAGTTCCTTGTTTCTCATTATAGGGATGCAAAAGAGTTAAGTAAATAATTTGTTTAAATGTCTTTATGAATTCCCAGTAATAATATATCTCTGCAAAAAGGACAAAGCATTTCACGTTCCAGTTTGTAGTTTATAGTTTAGCTTACAAGAACATTTCAATTTTGAACAATAAGCTTTGCAAGACAAAGTAAGTGGAATTTTCTTACTACTATGATACTCTACTTTATTCATCTACACTGTGGATTTACAGAGAAATTATTTATATGAAGTAATTTTCCTTGGGTTCTGTGCAGTTGAGAAACTTTAAATATATCACCCACTGACTTTCAGCAATATGTTAATGTCTGTAACAGAAGTGGACCACTTCTTCAATCCAAGTTGTTTTGCTGTGCTGTTATAAAAATGTTTGGTGTTTCCATGTGCTGCGTGGTGTGACAGAATGGCTGTTTTGTGCCATAAAGCTCAAGATTCAAACTGTAAAAAAGAGACATTAGAAACGAGGTCACTAGCTGTGCCAAAGGGCAGTAGTGTCACATGTAGAAATACCACAGTTAAGGTGAGATAACATTAGGACCACCATGAAAGAAAATTACGTAGTTCTGTTTAAAGTTGAATTGTGTGTAGTATGTCTGTAGTTAGTTATTTGTCCAAGATTTGTTTAGGATGATGAAAGCTGTGAAATGATGTGCATGCTTAGAGGCTGCCCAAAAGTTTGTTGACTGATTCTGGGTTGCCAAGTACAGATAAAATAGCACATAATGTCACAAATATTAATGATGTGTGATAATTACTGCCTCTAGGAAAAAGCAGTAGCAGGATGATACTATTTTTATTCCACAGAAAAATCAAGTAAAAGCTTTCAAATGGGTTAATCGTAAATCAACTAAATTCAATATAGTGATTTTAATGATGCTAATAGAAGAAGAGAGAAGGGATTAAACATCAGCCTAATAATACCTACCTGAGATTAATGATCAGCTTTTTGTACAAGCCAGTGGTCAAAAATCTTCATTCACAGATTCAGAGTTAGACCTTTGAAATCACTTTAATCATGCCATAAGAGTTAAAAAGAGTGCCCGTCTCTGCTCAAGTATAACTGAACAATACAGAGGGCTGAATGTTTCAAGTATAAATGAACCTGTGTAAATGCTTTTTTTTTTTTTTTTAATCAATCTGTTGCTGTACCATAATAAAAAGCTGATAAGATTGCATAAGGTTTGACAAAAGAAGTCATAAAAGTATGTTTGATTCACAGGAAGGCAGTTCAGCAGTAAGGGATGAACAGGTCAGCACTGCTAGTGAAGACACTGGGTCGTATCTACTACAAGAACAACAAGACTGTCTGGTCTGTCATGAACCTCTTGAGTTGGAAGAGACCCCAGAACTGGCAGAGCCTGCAGCTCCAGAGAGCTATTGTGAATCTATCTGTGAAGAAGATGTCACTCTTGCTTTGAAAGAACTGGATGAGAGATGTGAAGAAGAAGAAGCTGACTTCTCTGGTTTGTCTAGGTCAGATTAATATTGGTTGTAACTAAAAGAAATTACATCAATACATGAACCAGTGCAGTCTTTCTTATGACGTAGTTTCTTTTGTTAATCCCACAGTACAGGCATCTAAAATGATGTTTTCATATCTGAAATAATGGTTTATGCCTATTTAGCAAATAAGCTCAGTACTTCTCGCAGGGATGCTTCTGATGAGAGAAATTTTTCTCTCTGGAGAGAGAAGCAAGTATTTTTTGGTACAGGGAAAGCAACATGCATGAAAAGATGAGAATTCTTGAATAAAAGAAGTGTTAAAATTTTCTGTATTACAAGTAATAACACAACTAAATGGTTGTAATTAGTAACATTGATTAATTGATAGTTTGATATTTTTATTGGCGGTCTAGTGCCTAATGGAAAATATGACTGCAGAATGCTCTTCAGACAAAAGCCTATTAAATTGATTGCCCATAAAAATGGAAGTGTTCCCATCTCCATCTTCCCATCTATCTCACTGGTACTACTTAAGCAGGTTTTAAGATATTATTAAACTGCCACATGAGCCTTTCTTCTATTGAAAACTAGAATTTGTTATAGATGCTGTATGTTTAGATGAATAAAAATTGGAAGAATTGAATGTTAGGCACAAAAAAAAAGGTCAGTTTCTGAGTGATACGTGTTTATTTATAGTGCTGTATAGAACTGTTTATAACCTACAGATAAATAGTTTGTAGATGTGCAGAGAAACAGCATGGTTTAGAAAACTTTGGAGATATTTGAGGTTCTGAGCAACTTCTTAATATGGTAGTAGAAAAAAAATTGAGGTGTTTGTTTGTTTGTTTGTTTTTTGTTCATAGTAAGCTTATTTGATTAATAAATTATTTTTTAAAATACAATCCTTAATTCCTTTATTACCAAAATCAAAGATTTTTCCCTGAAAATTACCTAGAGGTTAACTTCTTTTGTCTGTTGTTCACAGCCAAGATGAAGAAGAACAGGATGGCTTCCCAGAAGTACAAACCTCCCCACCTCCTTCACCATTTCTTTCTGCCATATTGGCAGCTTTCCAACCAGTGGCATATGATGATGAAGAGGAAGCCTGGCGTTGCCATGTCAATCAAATGCTATCTGATACAGATGGTTCGTGTGCTGTGTATACATTTCATGTCTTCTCAAGATTGTTTCAGGTCAGTGAATGGCCACTGTGTGGCTGTTTGTCTGAAATCCATTCCTTCTGCTTTTAAAATCATTCTTTCCCTATGTAGCTGTAGGATTGTGGTAGCAAAAAGCCTTAGAAAGCAAATCAAAAGCTGACCAAAAGAACCCCATAACACAAAACAAAACTGTGTTGGTAAAAGAATGGTGTATGAACACCTTTCATTCACTGTATTTCCATGGAATATTGGCATCCATTGTCTCTGAGAGAGAGATTCTGCCCAGTGGAAAGGGGGGCGGAAGCTATTTGGTATTTCTTGTAAGCTTTTAGTTCAGGTTGTGTTTCTTTTTTATTTTTTTTCCTGAACATCACCCAAGCTCTGTGCTGATTACAGAATTAATGATTTCCTCCTGGGATTTCTATGGATTTCATTATGATGGGTTCGCAGCATGAAAAACACTAATGAAATTATCTTTCATCTGTCTTGTGAGAAATTGTGTTTTTTAAAATTGAAACACCAGGAGATGTGTTAAAAGCTGGATGTTTCTGAAGTTATGTTTACCTCACAGATATGGCATCCAACATGATATGCCTGTGGCCTAATTTTTCTAGCTGCTTCGTCCCTGTATTTAGGGAATGTGTTTTTTGTGATTTCTAAGCAGTACCATGTAGACATATATTATTCTTGGCAACTTCTTATGGGATAGAAGGAGTATAATTATTCCATTTTATTTATAGGCAACGTTCCAAGTGAGCTAATAGCAGATACAGTATTACAAACCAAGACCTTCTGACTCCAACCCTTTCTTATTTCTCCAAAACTAATTTTGCCTGCTGTTTACTATGCTGTAATGAGCTTCTCAGTGGAAGGATCTTTTTTTTTTTTTTTTCCTACCATGCTACCACGATACCCTCTTATCCCAAGGTGGCAGGTTTAGGGTTAGTAGCATGAAGCAATTAAATTGTGAAGAATTCATACCCTTCCTCGTTCACAGAATAATTTGTTTGTGCATCCATGCTCATCTCCACTTTTTAGTAGAAATATGCATTTTGCTATGAAAAATTGCCGTTATTTGCTTAAGATTATTGTTCTCTTGCTTTAGAAGACATCAGAGCTTTAGTTTATCTGTGTAATGCAAACATTTTTTGAAAGTGGCTAAAAGGGAGTGTTACACGGACTGCAATTGATACTCTCCTACGCTCATTAAAGAAGACACTAGAAGGAAAAGAAAGCCTTAAAAGATTTCAGTGGTAGCCTTCAGTAAGCTGGAACAGCAAATTCCCTGGGAGAATAGGCAGTAGCTGCCCTGGGCTCAAGTCTGGGTAAAGATGCTTTCCTGAGAAGTTGTTACTGAACACGTAGAAGAGTTAAAATAGTTAGATGAGATCTTGGAGACCTGGTTTGTCCGGACCTTTCCATCGTGACTTCTGTGTTCAATTTTGCAGCTATAAATATTATCTTCATATAGTTTGATTGTACATGTAACTGTCTAGAATTTAAGTATCAGATTACACCAAGGTATAGTCTATGTAATAATATACGTAGGACAGATTTTTGAAGGTGACAAATCCTGCAGGTGGTAGTTCTGGACACAAGTAATACTACACAGGCTTATTCTGACTCATAAAATTCTGTATGTAACTTTCTGTAACGCAAAGAAAGTTGAAAATGAGTGGAATCTGTATGACACAGTCATTTGGATATCCTAATGGTAAAGGTGCAGATATGAAAGGAAGTATCATCTTCATAGTTGCATGCTGTTTTCTTTTACTTAATTATTTCTTAGTTTTTTAAATAAACATACAAATTATGTATTACTTTGTAATTTAATTTAAAAATCTATGCTGTCACAATGGAAAATTTCCCTGAAATTTTTAAACTAAAACACCAGGAGGGATTTTGAAATACATTTTTTTTCTGATTTACTTTCTAGACCATTCAAAGAAAGTTTGTAGCTATAACAAATGATTCAGTCAGCTTTCTTGGAGAAAGTCTACAGCGCATTGGAAAGAAATTTAAGAGTTCACTGGAAGTGATGATGTTATGTTCAGAATGCCCAACAGTCTTTGTGGATGCAGAAACGGTAAAAATCTTTTAAATTTAATGCTGAAATAGAACTTTACTTACACATTTTTACGTGAGATACAAAATGATGATTAAACACTTGGAAAATAGCAATGCTTGAGGAAGGCTTTCAAAGGTTTCAAAAAAAAAAAGTGTTAATTTTTGCCTTTTCAAAGATTGTGCTCGTGTCACTAATTGAAATATTAAATGAATAATTATGAGATGCTTAAAAAAAGTTTTATTACAAATGAAATAAAAAAGGAATTAAAATGTGAGGTGACCACTATAAATCATAAGCATTTGAAAGCACAAGTATAAAATGCATCTTCTCAAAAAAAAAAAAAAAAAAGCTGTCCAGTTTTAACAGTGAGTGATCTAGTAAACTTATCAGATATCACTTAGATTACCTTGCTGTTCTTTAACTTCCTCGCTTGTTCATATTTATTCTTTAGTCTTTGGAAAAAGACCTGAAGAAAAAGGAAGGCCGCTTACCATTTTTGCTTTTTAAAATTATTTATTGTCTGTGTATTTAGTCTGTCATGAAAAAAACTAAAGCAAGAAATGTATAATGAAGGGTTTGAATTGTTTATTGTTGTGCAAGTTGAAATCTTGGGTTATAATAAATATTGATATGAGAAATTGACTCAGTGCTTAGGGGCAGTAAAAAAAAAAATATATCCAAAACTGCTAGAATAATTATGAAAGGAGATAGTTTAATGATGCATTGAGATTTTGCTAACGTACATATACTCAATAGACATACGTTGTGAAATTTGTGGGTAGTTCTGGTCCACTGCTCTCAAAGTATATACAGTTGAACTGGATATAGTTCCAAGAGAAGCAATGGGGAGTATGAGATGGTGGAATGGCTTTCATATAAGACATGAGAATGCAAATTAAGATTTTTCAGATATTTGGGAGATAATCTGTTAACTGTACAAAAAATTTCAGTATCATGATAAAGAAAGAGGAATTATTGTATTTTTGTCTTATTTGGCATTAAAGAGATTTGAATTAAGCTAGTAGTGACTTAGAAAACATACAGGATTAAAGAGAGGTGATCCTTCGTGTGATATATAATCAACCTGTAAAACTCCATGCTTCTTACAATTAGTGTTCATATTTTCAGAAAGCAACTAAACATTCATGAAAGAAATACCCCTGAATAGATTTTTCATATGCGAAGCAACACAGTGTAAGAGTGCATTCAGGAACAAAAAAGCAAATAATCTCCGTGTCCTTGTCCTGTTTTGCCTTTCCTTAAGTGATACCAGATGAGAAACTGAGATGGATTGGACTTTGGCATGACCCAGTATGAGGCTCTTCTCCTGACCCGCTTTTTTTCCTTGTTGCTGAGGGGCATCTCTGCTCTTTTGCTCCTGCTTTGGAATATAGGAACTAAAAAGGCATGATAGGGACAGTGCATTTCAAGGGAACCGTGTATAATGGTTTTTGTTTAACTTACATCACTTGAAAAGCAGTATAAATTAATCAAAAACCAACATTTATTTTGGATAAGAAACCACAATAAGAGCTATACCAGTGCACAGTTAGAACAGCAGGAGTGTGTAAATATACATAGATTTATATATGTATGCATCTATATATATAATGCTGTGTGTAAAAGAATATATACATATATAGCAGTATATGCAAATGTATTAGTACATCTGTATTCATGCACATATACATACTGGTGTTGCAACACTGGCAAATATTATTGTACAGATAAATCTTCTCATCCCAAATAATTTAATGGAAGCAGACCTACTTGTAGGTCAGATTAATTTTCACTAGGAAAGAACGGCTACTCTGAAGTAACATTCACACACAAATCTTTGGCTCTCTGATGTCTACTGATGCATGCAAGGTGGACATTTGATTTGAATTTGATTTCAAATCATTCCCACACGTGCCTGAGTAACTGGGATACTCAGTCACTGTCATTCCCTATGCCACAGTTTTGAGATCACAGCTTTGCACATGCACTTGAAAGATGATGAAGAGGTGCCAGAGATTAGAGATAAGTGCAGAGCTCTTAATGTTTGCAGGGGGTGGCTAGTGTGAGGGGCAAAGAGGCATGGTTATTGCAGAAATCGATAAGAGGAGGTTTCATCTGAAAAAAAACCTAAGTGGAAATACAGCTCCAAGGAAAAACGGTCTGGATCAAAGCTGAAGTAGCAGCCTCTGATGGAAGAAGATCTTGAAACCCTTTTGAAAAGGGGAAAATGGTAGAAAGTTCTTCAAATATCCAACACTTCCTGCTTTGATAATTCCTGGATTGAACCGGACCAAAGCCTTTGTTGGTTGTATAGCTTGTAACCTTCACTTGGACGTTCATAGGTGCTACAAGACCAGTCCACAAGTACCTTTTATCCTGTTGCAGGGTATTTTATTTATACTAGCTGTGTGTACATGAAATATTACTCTTATTTTTGAGAGATCTAGAAGTCCCTTTGCAGTCTCTCATTCATCTGTTGACTAGGTACTGCCCTTATTTTGGAATTGAAAGCTCACTGTCTGAGCTGATCAGCTCTGTGTTAATTTATTAATTCAGAGGTGTCGTGATTCGTATGTACATAGCTGTTTTTAATTTGATTGTTTTTTTCAAATATAGCCTTGAAATTTCATGTTACATAATTACTAATATATTGGACTACGTAGATTATGGTTGGATACTACCTGACTGTTTTTATCTTTCAGCTAATGTCTTGTGGCCTGCTGGAAACATTGAAGTTCAGTGTTTTAGAACTCCAAGAACATTTGGATACTTATAATGTCAAAAGAGAGGCTGCAGAACAGGTGAGTATGTTTTGTATTTCAAATCAAATATATTAGGCTTTTCCTGTACAGAGAAAATGATCCTTTGGGAAGTTAAACATACATTTGAAGGAATGTATTACTGATGCTAGCAGCCTGTCAGGCAGTGGCTGTGGCCACACGAACTTGAGTGATGTGAAACAGAACCAGAATTCAATCTATGGTATCTTGGCAGAGGACAAGTTTTCCTCTTTCTCTGTTGCACTGAGTTTATTAAGAAATAATGGCCCCTGCCTTGCACAGTTTGCTGACAGCTGATTTGTTTACTAGAATAGCCATCCACTTTTTGGTGGAAATGAAGTTTCCTCATAATCAAGGCTGAAGCACACCACTCTGTACTGTAGGTAAACTATTTTTGGGACAAAAACCAGTATTTCTGCTGAAGAGATGCTGATTTTTTTTTGTCCTGCTGTGTAGCTATTAACAATTTGTTTGGAAATTAATTCACGAGGTCTAATATAATAAAATACATCTTGTCATTTAGTCTTAATCAGAAACAAAGCACTCATCTAATGACCAACATTACCTTGTTGTTGGTAATAATACTTAATGTCTGACAATCTCCAATGCATAATGCTATCATCAGTACTATAAGAAAACTATGTATTTTATTCTTCATTTTAGAGAGCCAAACAGGGGTCAGACAAGAAGACTGAGGCAGAGTAGAGAGGTGCTGGGTTGTGTGGATATGCTTTTAGTAGTAACCATCCAAAAATTGAGGATTCACTTTGTACATACTCCTCATTTAGTCCACAGTTTGTCATAGCAATAAGGTACAGTGTTGTTTGGTTTATAAAATTGTATCCCTTTCAAATGGCTAAGAACTTGCTTAACTTCTTTTTTAACTAGTTTTCCTCTGTGACTTGTCGTACAGATATAAATCCATGCTGGATATTATAAGCTTATAAATGCATTATTATTTTACTTTAGGTATTGGCTTGGTGGTCTCTTTTTGTTACATCATAGTAAAAGAGTGTTGTTTTATTTTCCTGTAGTAAAGCTGTCAGAAGGGTGTTCAGTAACATTTCTGTGGTCAGCCTGTCTTCTGCCATAGCATTTGTGAATGACTGGAGCAGGAAAAAGGTTTCTCTGGATCAATGGAACTGTGAAATAACTGAGAGCATCTTGACAGCTTTTATTTTTCTTTAATAATTCATAAAGAGAACTAAGAGGTACCAAGGAAGGAGATTTATTTCTTCTGGTTTCAGTCCTCCATTTTTGTACTGCACAGTTTAAGTAGACTTAAGAATCTAATTTAGGATAAATTTCATTTGTTTTCTCTATGCTACTGAACAGAATATAGGGAATGACAGAAATAAACTTCTTGAAGTCAAATCTTTTTTTCTGTTATTGCAAGCAATACTTACATGTATCCTGCGCAATCTGAAAGTAAAATACATGATGAGCATGTTGCAGATTCTCACTTTTTTTTCTTACAAACATGCAGAAAATGATCAAACTGAGTTAATTAGGATATTGTCTAATCAAGTAAATACAAATTAACGAATACTTCAATAAACACAATTCACTTCTAGTATCCTTTAGAATTAACCACTGGAAAAATCTGTACGTTATACTCAATGAAAAATTGTTACTTAAAATTTATCCAAATAAATGGATGCTGTTTGTCGCTATCAATGCTATGTACAGTATTAGCATTCCCATTCATGTGAATCAAATTCAAAACAGGGTTGCAGTTGCTTAAAACTGTGCACTGAAATAAGACAGAAAGAGGTATCTGTACTGTAGGATTTTTGTGGGATGTCTGTTTTATGGTCATCTGGCAAACCAACTTATACTGTGACCAAGGGCAATCACAAACTTCCCTGTCTTACATTTTTCACCCACATCTTTATAGGAGATAGCTAGGGATAAGCAAATTGTTGCAAGGTAAACATATGAGTATTTTATTACAGAATCTGTTGCTGTTCTCAAAGAGAAAGTTTCTGCAGACTTGAACATATATTCTTTGCAAAAATTGTAATTAATTAATTTTGTCAATCTTTTGGAGCTACTATTCTGTTCTTTTGCAAGGAAGCTGCTTGTGACTTCTTATATTTTAGGGACTGAGATACTGAATCAGACACGTGTAATATAGAATATAATGTTATATGTATTCCATAAAATTCTAGGCATGCACTTTATTCAAACTGGTTTAAGATTTAAAGAAATTCTAAAAGGAAAGCGTGTGAAAACAACTGCTGGCTTCCAGTTTTTGTTGCTGTTTGTTCCAGTGCAAACCTATTCCAATTATTACTGATGAATGCTGTGAGACAAAAAGAAAAATTAGATTTGCTGTGTATGTCGGTATCCATGCCACTAATTGAAGCTGACACCACAGTGTTTAGAGAATTCCATTTCTCCTCTTGATAAGCACACAGGCCTGGTTAATTCACTAAGTAACCTTTATTAAATTGAGCAGATGGGAAATCACATTTTTCTTTTCCTTGCATCAGACAAAGGTTAGAAAAAGGTTACAGAGACTTCCTGTGAGACTTATGATATAAAGCGCTCGGTATGCTATATTATTCTTCCATGGATGTACAGAGCCTGTTCTTCATTTCTGAAGATAATCTGCACTCTGCATCTCAACATGACGTGTTGCTATTTCAGTAATACCCAAATTACCTCATGCTTGCTGCTGTTTTCACTGCACCGAGGAATATGCTGAGCATTCTGTAGATGAGATCACCAGGTCACATTATCCAAAAAGAGTGTATTTGATTCCAAAATGCTTGATATTAATACTTTAAAATTTCCTTGCTTTTTATAAGGGTTAAAAAAAGAGATTACCCACTGAAAATAATAAATTTGTTATGCACTACAGGAACTGGAGTTAAATACAGTGCTGTATTGTGGAAGAGGGTGGAATCTGTGTTTGCATGGTATAATGTGAGAATGCTTCATCTCTCTGGCTTGTATAAACCAGAGGTGATACTGAATTCCCATTGAAGATTTTGGATTTTTTTTTATTCCTCCCAGTAAATCTGTACATACATCTTGTTACACAGGAGCAACTGCTGTTGCTAAAGTAAAACAGACATGCTCTTCTTCTATAATTTGCATGATAGGTTTGAAGTGCTGAGAAATCATGTTGGTGTAAACTTTGTGCAGAAAGTGAAGAGAAAATATGAACTCATTTAATGAATGTCATTTTTCTGCCCTCTTCCCTTACATCTCCCTGTAACAATAGCCAAATACAGTCATGTTAGTATTTGGACTGAAGTGTGCTGTCTCCATTTGGGAGAATGAAACTACATGAAATTTGCAACAGAAAGGATGCAATAAAAACTGCAAAGCTGTACTTCATGGCAGAAATCAGTAGTGGAAACAACACTGATAAAAACTGATTTCATATCACGATTTCTTACATAGTCTAAGAATGTAGAAGATGTACTGAGATGTCTTAAGCATTTTTACGACAGTTTTCAGTTTGCTGTACTTCAAATGATGTTTAATCTTGTTTGTATTTATTTTTCAGTGGCTAGCTGATTGCAAAAGAACATTTGGTACTGATGATGGCATTCATGGCACTAACACAGATGCCCAGGTAGGTACATCTCATTCGTAAGTCTCTGGATGTGAGATTTAAAAGCAGATCTGTTGGACAAAAACTCCAATATTTGCAAGAGAGATTAAAAACGTATGAAAAGCTTTTCATTTCAGTTATCATGCAATCTTCTGTAAACTCAGTTTCTTATGAAGCAGTGGTCTAATAAAATGGGCTTTTTTTAATAAAAGCTGGCAACCAGTCCTGGGTTCTAGGCTTAATAACACTAAGCAGATAAGCAGACTAGATACCATCTTTGTACCAGTAAGTCCTCTTTTCTGCAGCTGTTTCTAGAAGAAGAAAGATTGGCGTTCTGCTTGTATGCTCAGATAAACTGTCTGGCCAAAAATCTCTACTGAATTTAATATAATTAATATTATATAAATATGTATGACCTTTTCAGAGCCACCATTTGGGTGGGATGGAACAGTATAGCAGAATGGCAAAAATTTAATGAAACTCTTTTGTCAAACTATCATCTAATAACAACAGGTGAAGTAACCTATTAAGATCAGTTTGATATTCTGTATGTATTTGCATGACAGTGTTTCTGTTTAATAATACTAATTGCTAAAGCGAGTAATAGCTTTCCCTAAAGTGGACAAGGACTTCAGTTCAGTTGGAACTCTTATTCCTTGATATACTTGGTAATGCTTCTGCTGCTGAAAATGTGGTGGTTAGCAACAGAAATTTCCACTGTGTGCGTGAACTGTTTCTTCCTTAGTTTACATTTAGTCTTATGTATACTTTATATAAAATTTGTTTAAATCCAGTCACAAAATGTATATGAATTTTTTAGAGTACTGAAATGTGTTTGTATTACCACATTGAGGTTGGGTATTTTAAAGATGTTTAATGTGGTTAAAGCAAAATATAATTATTCACACACTTGCTACCACTTGAGAGGCTTTTTGCTTTGCCTACAAGCTCAACATCTGCTATATTTCATGCTTGGTTCACATCTTCATGTAGTGACTGGCACTATGTAACAACACAGTACTACAGCACACTAAATGTTCTATGTATTGATTTAAAAAGCAGCGTCTGTGTATTTCAGTCCATTTTTGGAATGCTGCTTTATGTTCACTAAGAAACTGTTTGGACACTACCATGAAGGTAAATATTACTATTCCCGTTATATAGCTAGACAAACTAAGAAATGTTGGGAAAGCAGCATACAGACTTTCATTTAGCTTGTGTGAGAAAATGCATCAGTCGGAGCAAGGCAGTTTTATTTGTTCCTCTCCAGTTCGGCTGTGTTTGAAGACAACCTCAGAACAGGAGCTGTGTGGCCAGTTCTTAATGATTGTTTGTGGAGACCTGCTCTGGTTGTTGTTTCAGTTCTAGCTTACAAAGCAGGCTGGAAGCTTTTTGCGTGTATGTGTATTCAGTTAAAATCATTGTAAGGTGTATTGAGGATGCTGAATCTTGTTATTTTGCTTCATAAACATATGCAGTTTACGTAAGTTACATATTTACTCACAGAAGCTTATAGTGGCTTGGTGGAATAGAGATATAGAAGATAATTTTTCTAAAAGTGAGTGGAGTGTAGAACTGCTAACTCTATCCAGTCAACCAGTTAATGCTAAAAAGACCTAAATATTGTCCTGTGCAGAAACACAAGGCTGCAGGGCTGCTTCCATTTCTTACCAATTTTAAGCACTGTGATCAGTACGGCTACGGAATAGTGAGACAAATTCTGCTCTGGCTCAGGCATTACCAGCAGACGTGCAAGTAAATGTAATTCAGTTTTTGCTCTTGGTACTTAGATGCAAGCTTGAAAGAATGCATCTAGACTCAAGCTACATTGTTTATACATGACCAGCAGGTAGGAAAATCAAGATTGTTTTGCCAAGCAGACAAGAACACTGGGACTTAACGACTAATTCTTAAATAAACTGACTCTGCCATTTCTCAGAATCTGAATCTCTGTGTTCCGTAAGAATAATTCTTCTCAAAGTGGGCAATTCAAGATGTTCAGTGCATTGGAAGCTTTTGCTTATATAATTGTGCTATGTGTATAATAGCAGCAAGTACACTACAAAACCACACAATGTTTACAGTCCATTAAGCATGCGGTGTATAATTTATTACACACCTAGTAATTAGCTGTGTGCTTAATAACTTTTAACTGCTCCTGTCTGTTAGTATCAGGTGCTGGTTCCATCTTCATACATGTGTCCATTGAACATGGCTTAAATGTCATCAGCACAGTGCTTTACAGAGCACAGAAGTTTCTTAGTCTAAGGAATGTATTTGTTGTTTTTTTCTCCCTCTCTCTCTTTCAAACATTGTTGGGAGGAAAAACAAACAAACAAACCCAAATCACAAAACTGTCACAGTGAGGTGTTGAGAACCTGAGAACTGAGTTTAGCAAAAAGAATTTCCTAACACAATTTCTTAAAAAGTTCAGAATCCACATGTACCTCAAATTTTAAGAAGAATTACCTGTGCTTAAGCAGAAAAGTAAGAAGCAGCGTACAGATTATACAGACATTCAGACCTGCTTTTGAATTTCTAATTTTGCGTACCATTAAGACCACACAATATGTAAAGACCAGGCAGGGTTGTAAGGTGAAGTATGTTGCTCATGTACTCATGTTGCAGAACGATAAAGTCGCTGTATTGTATTGATAATTACAATAGCAAGTGTGTAGTAATTCAACTTCAATCTGTTAATTTTTTTTTCCATTCAGGGTTTATTTGGAGCATGTTACTTGTATTTCATTCTCCATTTTACCTGGGACATCTTTTACCCTAATTAAAATGATTTCCTGCACTAATTCTTGATCTTTTTTCTTTCTTTGTATTTTTGTGACCTGCTCATCTTCTTGCTTAGCAAATGGAAATTCTAGCAGTAAGTGATGGTTCTTGATTTATCAAATATTTAACCATGCCAGTCAACGAGCTGGTCTCCATTTGTCTCATCCATTTGTGACATAGTGGTGTCCTGTCATAGACTATTACAAAAATGCTGTGTGCTTCATTTCTGCATCATCTAACCCAGTGAACTGTTGGTTCTCTGTAGATAACAGAATCCTGTAGTAAGTAGAACCTTATAGAAGATTATTCCATTAGAACTAGCTCTTATGTCTTTATGTAAAGCAGTATTAGCACTGTCTGCACCTCAGTTTCAGAAGCATAAAAATTGAAACAAGACAGTGCACAAGTTAATGCTGCTGTTTCATTTCATTAAGATAATATCACGTGGTGTTTTCTAAAATGGAAACAGAGCTACCTTTCACAAAGGAAATATTCTTCTTACATTCAAGAATGGAATTATTTTCCTCTGATTCAATCAGGCAGTTATAAGCTAAAGACCAGGCTATATACTATGTTTACGTATTTATATTAGTGGTTATGAAAGATGGTGTACTTGCCAATCACAACAGTATTTTTTTGTATTAGCTCTTGAATTCAAAGCAGTATTAATATCAAATAAACAACCTATGATATTCTGTCTGGGAACATGACATCTTAAAATGCATTTTGAATCCCTTTGTTTCCTACCATTTGGAAATGTAACTTCTTATTAAAATTTGAACTCTTAACCTGTATGAGAGAGTCTACCCATAAATATAGAACTGAATGAAGCTTTCATTCGCTTTTCATTAGCTTCTTGCTGCATTAGCTTGCAAATCTTTTTGGCACTTTCATAACAGTAACCAAATAACTACTTCTACTTTTTGCACATTCTATATTGAAGTTGTCTTTTGTTTCTTGTATTGGATAGTAGATGTTTAGCAGTTTGTGAATCTAATGATGTTGTTTACATTTGTAGGAACTGGAGTTATGTCGGAGGCTATACAAGTTGCATTTCCAGTTGCTGCTTCTGTTCCAAGCCTACTGCAAACTTATCAGCCAAGTAAACACAATCAAAAAAGAAGCAGAGGTAATGAAAATCATGCCATTTAGCTACTTGCTGTTGACATTTTAAAGCCAAATCACTTTTAATACATTTTGGTAACATGTTTTTCAGCAGGACATCTTTTTAAAACCCCACTACTCTATCGCTAATTAATGAAAGATATAAGTAGAACTTGCAGGAATTTTCTGAGATTGCAATTATCAGTGTTGATTTTTGTACAACTTGAAAGCTCTTAGAAAGGAATGCAGGGAGTCCAGTGATGAGGACTTTAAATATTTCAGTAGCACTCCTGGCGTTTGCTAATCAAGCTACAACAAATTCAACCAGCAGAGTTCTGTGATGAAGCTCCTTTCCATCACCCCAGTGCTTCCTGGTAGGAACACAGTGACTTACTACCAGTCACTCACTTGACTGCATCGTGCCAGCTGCCATTCAGTTTCACTGCAACCCTGTCCCAGCCTGTGTGTAGTTAGTAATGCATGCTAGATGTCTTGTGGCTGATTTCGAGGTGTACTAACTTTAGAAGCAAAATGCGTCATTCAGCTGTGCACATGAGTTTAATCGAGTTTATCTGAATGAGTTACACTGTTAATAATGTTAATAATCTTCTCAACATTCTCCCACCGGGACTGTAATGCAATAGAGGTAGCATTTTAAAAGAAAAAAAGTATTGCTTGATGGAGTGGGAAGGAAAACAAAGAAGAGGAGTGGAAGTCTTTGGTTTAGGAAAAAAAATGATGCATGTTACTCACTTAGATCTCCAGATTTTTGTAGGGGCTGCAAATAAGTGAGTTTGTTTTGTATGAAGAATGTCATGGAAGGTTAGCATCACACCAGCCTGAATTCTGAAGTCAGTTGTAGAATCCTGTTCTGAGCATGCTTTTCTCTTTTACTTACATGCTGAAGCTCAAGCAAAAGATGGTATTATATACAGTATCTGAATTACAGTTATTCTGCTGGACTGTGAGTTCTTACAGATTTTTTCCTCATGTTGAGGTTGTCATTGTAACAACACAATTTCTGTTGTACTTTCCAAAGTGTTTAATGCTTCTTATCAATTTAATCGTTGTCAAGTGATGTGAGAAGAAAAATGTACTTTTTGGAACAAATTTTAAAGAACTGACAAAGATGGAAATTTCATCAGGGAAAGCTGACATACCTGATATATGTACTTGGGCCACTAAGTTGGCTGTATGTATAAGGAACTGAAGCAAATAGTTGGATTACTTTTTCTGTGTCTTATTTAGGATTGTACAAGGAGGAAAAACGTATGTGTCTGATCAGCTGAAGCTTAATTTAGCTAAAAATATATTTAAACTAGAAGAGCTTACTTTTGTATTTCTTTTAGGTCATAAACATGTCTGAGGAACTAGCTCTTCTGGAGAGCTGTCTGAAAGAGGCCGAGGCTGCATCTGACAGTGGTATCGAAGAAATTGAAATTGCAGAAGCTTCCCAAGCTAGCACAGAAACAGCGATTCACTCCCTCATTGAAGCCCTGAGAAGCAAGGAGTTTGTGTCAGCTGTAGCACAGGTCAAGGCTTTTAGGTGAGTGCATAAGGATTATGCTTTCAGGCCAGCGTTTGCTAATGGGCTGTTTTAATTTAAAGACAGGGATAGGCACTATTCCAATTTTTTCAGCTACTGCTAGATAACTCTTACTGAAAAAGACAAGCACAGTTGATTAATTATTGCATGTTCATTGGCATTTTTTGATTTTAAAAAAGGCAACTGTAGGAATAGTTGTTCTTTAGTGTTTGGCTTTGTGAAAAATCACACTGTTAACTATAAGGACTACAGAAAAAACATTCCTCTTGCATTTCCATATGTTCTGTTCAGATCCCTGTTTTAAGAATACTTACTTTTTTTTTTTTAATGTCTAAATACAAATTATGTCCCCACAGATCCATTTGGCCCCACGACATCTTTGGCAGTTCAGAAGATCACCCAATCCAAACACTGCTGCACATATATTTCCGTCATCAGACACTTGGTCAGACTGGGAGCTTTGCAGTAGTGGGCTCCAACCAGGACATGTCTGAGGCCAGCTCAAAGCTGATGGAACTTAACCTAGAAATTCGAGAGTCTCTACGCATGGTGCAATCCTATCACCTTCTAGGGAAAAACAAACCAGGAGTCAGTCTTGTGAGCACTGGATTCTGAACAGCTGTCATTTAGAAGAGAACTGATACTGAAGATGCTTCTGACTATTATTGAGCACCTTTCATTTAAAACAAAAACAAAAAACACAAAAAAGAAACTCCAGCAGTCCTGACAAATGACCCACTTTCATCACAGCTGGAACTTAGTTCTTCAGAAGTAAAGAATCTGAAAATTGAAGTTAACATCTTACTTAACTGCTCTTTCTACACAGTAGCTGTGTGGCAGTAGTATTTTTTTAATTAAACGTATGTACAAAACCTACATGAAAGGAAAAGGGCTTAAATGTAATGCATACATATGCATTATTTTCTGTTGTAACAGAACTATACGTGGTGTTTGCAGTAACAGCCTCTAAATGTTGAATCAATACTGCAGGTGGGATGAGGCTAAAATCAAGGCTGGTTTATTTTGGCTGAAGACCTGCAATGCTCCCTGGCTTTCCAGCAGCAGTAGATATAATCATCAACTGATACCTAATGAGACACTTTGCAGCATCATGAAGAGTGTGCGGTTGAATACGAGTAGGATGGCTTCTGACTGCAAAAACCATTGACTTCTCAGTGTTTTATTTTGTTGTCCATAACGAGGAAAGGATGTGTGTGAGTTGGTATGTATGGCTATGTGACAGTTGTTTTTTGGAGGTATGGATGATTGTTAAATGAGGTCTCAGAGCATGCTTGTAAGAGCTGCAAGATTATTTTTGAAGAAATTTTATTTTATTAGATCTAATCCTCATAGCGTGTAAATGTTAGGACATTTAATAATATTTTAAACTGGGATTTCCCAGTGTTTCTAAAAGAAATAATATATCTGTTAACTTTATTGGAATGCTGCTCAGTTCTCTGATCAGTGCTTATGTTACAAATATTGATAACAACTAACCAAAAAGTAGCTGCCTGCAGAGACTTTAAAATGTATATTAAAGATATATGCTGCCCATCAGCAATTCTCATTAGAAGTTAACTTATTTTATTCTGTAAATATTCTAGAAACTGTATAGTGCAAAACCAGTATTTTTCTTGTAAATTTGTGCAATGCACTGTTAAGACATTAGATGTATAAAGCTGAGGGGAAGGGGAGTTCTCACTATTGGTAGTCACGTACATGACTTGCAGTCTGAGTAGCCTGCAGGGTTCAAACAAAGTCTGAATGCACATACATGGCTCAAGTTAAGCCTAAGGAATTGGGACTATACAGACAAAAGGATTGCCTCCCAAACCATGCAAACAGGCAATATCTTCTAGTTCAGTGTCAAAGTCTGTAGCATAAAACAAACTGGATTCTGTTGAAACCAACAGCATTTTGTAAAAAAAAAAAAAAAAAAAAAAAAAAAAAAAAATTAAAATAAAAAAAAGAAGAAGAAAAAAAAAGTAGTCCCACAATTCCTGTGATTTGAAAGGAACACCCAGTATTTTTATATACATCTCTTACCCACTGTGATTTTTTTTAATGGGCTCTAATTCCAGAGTTTAGAATGTAGAACTGAAATTCTTAGCTCTGCCTTTTTGGGGGAATTCAACCCCACTAGAAATGTAATTAATTGTACTGAAGCGCATTAACTGAAGGCACTGTGCACACTGTTGGGCTGCTGACAGTAGTTACATTATCCTAACAAGCTCTGTAACCAGTCAAGGCACATCCATAATCACTGTATTTTTTTCCTGACCCTGATAAAGTTGAATTATTTTGGTGGTTTTGTGGTACTGTAGCTGGTGTTCTTAATTATTTAATAAGTATTTACAGGGGGATAAGTAGTTACATTTAGTGGCGCATTACACTTTTATTTACATCATCTTTTACCTTTTTTTTTTTTGTAAAAATAAAAGACATTGTATCTGTCATCTTGTGTAGTTTTACAAGCCAGAAGATCATATATTTTTAGGAGCATTTAAGTACTTAAGGTAAATGCTGACTACAGAAGAATGGGAGCCCCATAGTCCCATTTTTTTTTCCTTATGTGTGATCCATACATTTTCCCCAGGCATCATCTGAGAATGCAAAGAGAATTTATAAGACTCCTCAAAACTGAATTTCTGCATACAGTTACTCAGTTACATGTCTTCCTTGCTTTACAATGGCTGCTGGAAAGCGGCACCTGTCCTACAAAGCATAAATCATAGTACCTCAGTGGTTGGGTATTTCTTCTTAATGCACGCTTCCTCTTTCACTGTGGTTTAAGAACCACCTCCAGACCTCTGCTGTGCCACCTGTTCTGTCTCCAAGAGGACATCAGGCCATGCCCAGTGCTGCTCTTTTTGCTGGTTGCCACTTCCCAAGTGACTCATCCAGTGCCAGCAGCATGCTAAACACAGCTGTAGTGAAGGCTGTCTGAAACCTGGCACAATGTCTGACATCTTTAAGATGCACTGAGTGCAGTATTATCAGAGCTAACATCTGCAAAAAGCATTTTTCCATGGAAAAGCTGTGCAGCACACACTCAAGATATCTTTGAAGAGCTGACAAGTCTGCTCCTTTCTGCTTTGCATAATCACACAGGTCACCATCAGCTTCCCCTCTTCCTGCTGAATTGAGGAACTCAGGCCAACAACACAGCATGTGCTGTCAGAGACATGACAGAGCAGTAAAGTGGAAAAGAATGCAGAACTGTACATCAAGCAATAAAAGCAGTGAATATATTTATGTTAGAGTGACACTCACAGCTACCTCTGTACTAGGAACCAGCACAGCATAAAGGAAAGCTTGTTTAACACCATTAACAGCACTGCTTGCTGCACTCCCCTTCCTCCACACCCCAGGACCTCACAGCAGCAGGTAGGGTCAGCCTGCCCCTCTTTCACCACTGAAGGAGCTTTCCTGAAGATCAGCTGGGCTCTCAGCACCAGCTGTGTGCCTTCCAAGGCAGCTGGGAGTTTGGAAGTTCCCAGGTGTATTGCATTTCCATTCTGGCTATTGCTGGTAACTCCATAGCAAATAGTCCTCAAAGCCATGCTTGTGAGGAGAGCTGTATACATGGAAGAGCTGAATGCTATTTCTGTTAGCTGCCCTAACACTCGATATGGCACAGAGCTTGTGTTGCTGTGAAAAAAAAGTGGTGTTCTGCTCATTCCTAGAGCACACCATGCAGTTATAGTAACTAGTGAAGCAAGCATAAATGAAGTTACTAAGCAATTAATTGCTGGTGATACATTGTACTCTTACTGCAAAAGATTTAAGTTACAGAACTACAGAGTTACTGCAGTAAGTTCAAGGGATGCACTTAATGCAGGAACTGACAGCAGGACGAGTTATGTCTGTTCCAGAGGAGCTGTAGCATTAACACTGCCTCCCAACAGGCATTCACTACTGGCAAGAACAGCAGTTGCCTCCTCACCGTACCATAGCCTCTATGAGAGCAGCACAGACAGACTGCTTCCCTTCAGTCACTCCTGCTGGTGGTCTGAAGGCAGTGCTTCTCTAGAGAAAGCCACTTTAGAAGAGTTCTCCACAAGACTCAGTCCAGTGTAGTGCTTAATTTTGAAGGTAACAGCTTTATTCACATTCTCAGGAAAGTACATTTCTCCATTGTTTACCCAACTCCTTAGCTATGAGGTAGACTGTAGTGGGACTCAGGGTTTCCCTGAGTTGCCTGTGCCGGTGGCACTGCTGTAGTGCACCAGTGTGCATAACACCACTGAAACATGCTCATCCCCATAGAGACCTCACCCTAGCACCAAAAATAGTCTGGGTGCATCACCTCTAGCTGCAAACCCCATCCTAGATGTGCACTGATCTGCTCCTTTCCTGATGGAAGGCAGCAGAGCCCAAGCACACACCACCATGTGCTCAGCTCTTTGTGCAGCACCTGCAGGTTCAGAAGGAAGCTGGGCAGATGCAGGTCGCCTGGAGCCTTTGAAGTGCCATTTCTCCCAATAACCCAACATTTCTGTTCACCTGATGCATGTAACATCAAGAACTCCCTCACCATCAGTCAGTGACAGCTACCTCTTAAGACCACCCCAAGCAGCACGGGGCCCCAGCTTACAACGCCAGCTCAGCCAGGCCCAGGCAGCCATACCAGCAGCAGCCTGACTTCTACACAGTCATTCTCAGCCTCTTCCAGAGAGGAACAGCAGGGCAGGGGCCCCTCTACACCAATGTGCACAGTGACTGAGTACCACCACGGCCCTCTCTGCGACGTGCTCCACCACCACAGTGGATGTCAGCCTGATGCCCAAGTGGTTGAGCTCCCCATGCAGGATGAGTAACCAGCGTTCTTTCCTGTCTGAGACTCCACACAGCCTTGAGCTGGCTGCAGCCCAGACTGTCACTAATTCGCAAACTAGTATTTGCAGGCTCTTCCCTTACACAATTACCAAAATCTCAACACGCACCCCCAAACCGGGCACAGCCCCACCTGACCAGGAGAGGCTTCACCAAATCTTTACTCGCAGCTTTCCCAGCCACCCTCAACCCAACCAACAACAACGGAAAAAAAACTGCTGAGCCTGCAGTTCCCTGGAAGAGCCCTAAACAAACGAAATCCCTCTCCTCCTCCTCCTCAGATGATGTATTTGAAGCTGAAGGTGCTGTCGCAGGAGAGGCGCTTCCCCTTGCACCTCCCGCACAGGTCCTGGCGGTGCGGCCTCTTGGGGTCCACGTGGCGCAGCTTCACGGGGCAGGTGCAGCGCGTCTGCTTGCAGCTCTGCGGGGAGGCGGCGTCAGCGGGGAGACGGGGAGCGGCCCGGGGGGACGGGGGACGGTGGTTACCTGGCAGGTGATGTCCTCCACGCGGTACGGGTTGTAGGACTTCTGGCAGGTGCGGCAGAACTGGCGGAAATACACCTGCGGGGCGCGGGGCGGTCAGCGGGCGCGGGGCGGCGAGGGACCGAGAGGGACGGGACGGGACGTACCTTGTTGGTGCCCTGCACGCACCAGACGTAGGCGCTCTCCCAGCGGATGTTGCAGTCCTTGCAGTGGTAGTAGCCGTACTTCTGCTCCAGGAACTGACGGAGACGGCCGTTACCGAGGGCGACGCGCGGCCCGGCCCCCGCCCCAGGCCCCGCTCCTCACCTGGAAGCGCAGACGGGCCTTGCCCGGGGCCGCCTCCTGCTTTTGGGGCGCGGCGGGCGGCTCCGTCCGCGGCTCTGCCTCCTCCCGGGCGCCCTCCGGCGACGCGGCCCCGCGCTGCTCCAGCGGAGCGGCCTCGCGCTCGGGCGGCTTCTCCCAGCTGGCGCGCACCGCCTCCGCCTCGCGCCGCTCCTCCTCGACGGCCGCCGGGGCCGGCGGCTCCTCGGGCTCCGGGGGCGCCTCGGGCTCCCGCGGCGGCGGCTCGGGCTCCTCGGGGAAGGCGGTGAGCCGGCGGGACGCCACGGGCGAGTACACGGCGACGGTGCGCGGGAAGCGCACGGCTCGGGTGCTGGTGGTGGCCGGGCTGCCCTGCTCCTGCTCCGGCTGCGGCTCCGGGGCCGCCTCGCGGGGTCGCGACGGGGCGGGGCCGGGCCGGCGCCTCAGCAGCGTGCGGGGCCCGAGGGAGCACTGCACCGAGGCGTCCTGCCGCGGGTTGACCTGCACGCCCACCTCCTTGGTGTTGGCCTTGCGGAGCCGCGGCGTCAGGTTGGGGTTCACCTGCGACAGGATGGCCTTCAGCTGCGCCCGCTGGTAGTTGTCGAAGTACTCGGCCGCGGCCGCCGCCGCCGCCTCCCCGTAGCCCGCGAAGTAGCCGCCCCGCGGCCGCCAGCCGCCCGCCCCGCCCTTGCCCTTGGGCGGCGGGTAGCGGTACGAGTAGGGCGGGTAGGCGGCGTACAGGTAGCTCTCCATCGCGTCCTCCGCCATGGCGCCCCGACGGCTGGCGGGGGGCGGCCTTAAATACCCCCGGGGCGGGGCCGGCTCCCCACCCCCCGACGGCGCCTGCCTGCAGCCTGAAGCGTGAAGCCCGGCCGGGGGCCTCGGGCCGCCTGCGGGATTCGGTGAGCCGAGGGGAGCGGTCCCTCAGCTGCCTCCGCGCGACGAGTGGGCGGCAGCACGGGTTTGGTTTGGGCTCGGCCGCGTATTTGCGGGTAGCACGGTGCTTTACGACGGGAGCGTGGAGACACGCGTGCAAGGTGACGGCCGCTCGGAACGTGCTCCTCCTTCCACGCTCGGGCGGACGGGAGCCTCGCTGCGTGGAGAGGAGCGCTCACTGGGTTGTGCGGCAGTGATACTTTCTCCTCCTTTACTATTATTATTCTTTTTATTTATATATACTTTTGAGGAAATACACCAGTGATGGCAATAAACACACGTCACTTTGTACGATGGGAGCAGCTGGAACAATGACAGAGTCCGAGTAAGTGCACCCAGCACAAGCATGGCTCACACCACGCCGTCACCTCAGCAACAGCACGTGGGCCTGGCTGTCACCCCAGCATCTGCCTACAGCGCTGTCTGTGCCAGCTCAGTTGGAGCAGCACCGAGCTCCTCAGTGGTCACCGTGCCATAGGAGGTATCGGGCACCTCCTCCTCCTTCAGCTTCCTGTAGGAGATGTCTGTGTCCTCCTCCTCGCCCAGCATCTCCTGCTTGGGGCCGTCTCTGCCATACACCTTGTAGGCCAGCACAAAAAGCCCCGCTTCTGCCGCCTGGAAGAGCGCGTAGAGCAGGGGGAACATGTACATGCCACCCACCAGCTGCGGGGGGAAGGTGAGCTTGAGGATGGCGGTGCAGAGCTGAACGTTCTGGCAGCCTGTCTCCAGCGACACCGTTCTTCGGCAGTGCGGGGGCATTCTGAAGAGAGTGGCCAAACCATATCCCAGGGCGTATCCCGTCAGCGGCATCAGCACGGCGATGGCATAGACAGAGGCGGGGATGTGCGCCAGCAGGTCGGGCCCCAGCATGGTGCCAGTCAGGATGAAAAGGATCACCAGGGTCACTAAAAGGGACCACAGCGAGACCTGGCCACAGACAGCGAGAAATGGCACATGGCTGTGAGTTTAACAGCATAAGAGCCCCCTCTGCCCTCGCTTTGTGCATTCAGAACCTCTGCACTGCATCGATGGCCACTCCGGTGCCCGCTGCCGTGCCCTTACCTTGACCAGGAGGTCGGCAGCACGGGGGTACCGGTATCGGATGAGCACCCCCAGGCCGATGGGGAGCAGCGTGCTGCCCAGCGTCAGGCTGACGGCGCCCAGGGGCAGCAGCCGCACCAGCGCCGTGTGGATCCAGGGCCGGCTGTACAGCCACAGGCACAGCGGCATCAGGAGCAGCGCCAGCAGCGTGGAGGAGGCGGTCATGATGATGCTGCGGGGGAGCGAAAGGTACGGTGGATCGTATCGGGGCAGGAGCTGCCTAAACACACGCCCCTCTCCCGTCCTCCCCGGCCCGTGGTAGGATCGGGGTCCCGGGGCCGAGCTGCACGGTGTTCCCGTCCCGTCCCGGCGCCCGGTGCCTACCTGAGAGTCATGTCGCCGTCGACGAGCACCGACATGAGGTTGGAGAGGTTCCCCCCGGGGCAGCAGCCGCACAGCAGCACCGCCACGGCCGCCACCTCGTCCAGCGCGAAGATGAGGGCGAGGAGGAAGGCGACCAGCGGCATAGCCACGAACTGCCCCAGCAGCGCCAGCAGCACCCCCACGGGGCGCCGCAGCTGCCTCCCCAGCTGCCCCAGCTCCACGGCGCAGCCCAGCCCCAGCATGGTCACGCACAGCGCCAGCCCCACCAGCACGCTCAGCCCCTGGCTCAGCGGCCGCTCCCCCGGAGCCTCGGCGGCCGCCGGCGCCGCTCCGCCGTCGGGGCCGCCGCCCGCCGCCGGGGGCTGCTCCGAGCCGGCCATGGGCGCGCCGCGGGGCCGCGGGACCCTCGGGGGTGACGGGCGCCCGCAGCCCGCGCGGAGCTCCGCGCCGTCTGCCGCCGCTCTCGGGGGCGGTGTTTCGCCGCAGCCCCGACGGCCGCCAGCGCCGCCCCCGGCTCCGCCGCCCTCCTCCCGCGGGGGCAGGGCCCGCAACGGCTGCGGGGGGGCACCGAGCTGCTCGGGGGGCGGCTGCACCGCGCCGCGCTACGGGCGTCCGGACTCGGGGCACCCCCCGCAGGTCTCCCGCTGGTGCGAGAGAGGAGGGGGTAGGAATTAGGGCCGGTGCTGGGGGTGTCCCGGTGGGACTGGCAGGAGGTGCCCAGGGACGATGCCAGGGTCAGTGCTGCTCCGTGAGTGCTCGTTTCCTTGCTGTTAACTGAAGGAGAGCACGGGATGAGTCATCGGTGCTGGACAGTCCGGTGGGACCCAGCTCTCTGCAGCTCATTCATTCGTATTTTGTGCTCCACGCTGCTGGCCAAAGACAGCATCGGGCCAGGTTGGCTTCCTTGGGCTGAATGTTCTTGGGCTGTGTTTTTCCACTGTGTGGAATGTGCTTCAAGTGTCACGCTGCTGAATCTTCTCCTCTCCCTCATGCTGCCGGTGCTTGGCTTCAGTTCCTTTATCACACCGTCCTTGTGCTGCGGTGCCCCATGGTTTGCTGCTGCTAGAGGCATGCGGGCACAGTGCAGCAGCTCACCCAGCAGGTGTGGGTGCTATCTGCCACTGTCACTGCCCAGGCTGGCTGCGCTGGCAGGCAGATATTCTGTATCATAACGCATAGCACATCCCATGGGCAGCGGCAGGAGGAGGCCACGATAACCCAGCTTTGGGCTCCCCCCCTTCCTGGCAGCACCTTGGTATTGACACATCAGGAGCAGTGCAAAAATGTTATGCTTGGCACTAAGTGTGGTGGTTATCATCTCTGCAGCTGGCCATGGGCTGGCATGGTGTGTCATCGTGAGGGTGCAGGCTGCAGCCTGACCTGTGCACGGGGCACTGCAGTGTGCCTCAGTCTGTGCTGATTGTTGCTGTGAGCGGGGCACAGGAAGCACCACATCAATTGCTGATGTGTTGAAAACATGGCAGATAAAAGCCGTCGTCTCTTATTCTCAATTTCTTCCTCGGTATTCCATCTGCTGAAAATTGGGTGAGCAGACAGCTGGTGAGAGCAAGGAGTGGGAAAGAGAGCAGGCACTTGTGCACTGTTTGTAACCGTGGTGAATAGTGTTGTCTCACACTACTCACAGAAGGGGTTGGTTTCTGCAGGGGAATGTGCGTGCTGTGAGCAGTGCTGGCCGGACTGTAAGGAATGACCCAGGCCTCCTCGCTGCACGTTCAGCCAGCGAGTTCTCAGCACAGTGCATGGAGCTGTTGTTGGAATGCTCTGCTCCTGTGAGAAGCACTGTGCCCTGCACCTGTCAGTGCTGGGCAGTCTGCAGAGCAGTGATGGCAGTGTGGAGAGGAGAGGAAAGGCCGTGGGGAGAGACCTCTGGGCCTTGAGGACAGCAAGACCTGTGTGTTCATTGCTACTTATAAGGTGCATCCAGAGTGGTTATTTCTTGTGGCTTTGGAGAGCTAGGAATCAAAGTACAGATATGCAGAGTTGCTGGTTCTTTCATGGCTGTCTTTGTGCTGATGAGGCCATGTTGGCTGGTGCTTGGGTAAGCAGGGCCTTCTCTGAGTGGATGGCTCTTGTTGCCTCTTTCAAGAGGGAAGGTTGCACCCCCAGCACTTTGGTCAGGATGTGCTGATGGATGGGCATTACTCTTACCACAAAACCAGTCATATTTCAGGCAAAAGCTGAGAGAACCAGATGTATTGCTTCTCACCCTCCTTCCTGGGAGCCACTGCAGGGGCATGGTGGCAGGATGATGGCAGCATCCCCTCATGAGCTACAGGGCCATTTGCAGCAGCCAGCAGCATTTGTCCTTGCCCACGTGTCCCATTCACTGCAGCCTCTTCTGCTGTGGGACTTCCCTTCTTTTGGTTCATCTTGCACTGTTGTAATGGAGCAGCCTGGCCTCACAACCTGTTTCTTGGGTTTCTGGGTGCAGCACCCATGCTGCTTCCTTGTGCAGATGAGATCCCATGGAAACGTTTCTCCTCCGTTTGACCTCCCCCATTCATTACAGTTCTGTTCGCTTCTCCCTCAGACTCTTATTTCAAATCATAGAACCATAGACTGGTTTGGATTGGAAGGGGTGCTGAAACCCACCCAGTTCCACCCCCATGCTGTGGGCAGGGCTGCTCCCCACCAGCTCAGGCTGCCCAGGACCCCATCCAACCTGGCCTTGAGTGCCTCCTGGGATGGGGCACCCACAGCTCTCTGGGCAGCTGTGCCAGTGCCTGAATCCTGCCCACAGTCTGCACTCTATTTATTTCCTCCTTGAGAACTGCTCTGACATTCGTAACCTCTGAGTGTTGTTATGAAGTTGAGGTGGTGTGGTAGGGAAGAATCTGGCCACGACCTGAATGCAGCAGCATGAGTTTCACTGCTGTGCTGTCGATCTCCTTTGTGTCCCTGTTGCCTGCTGCATTTCCTCTGTGTGGCTGCGGGCAGCTCCTCCCTTTGAATCACAGACCTGCTGAGCATTTCTGTGTTAGCAGTCCAGGGCAGAAATGACTGTTGAAATAAACCCCGCTGTTGTACTTGGTGTGCCCCATGGTTATTTTTAAAGTACCTCAAGCCCATTAATCATCAAATGAAGTACTTCAGGACTCAGGTCGCTGTGTTCCAATATTTCACCATTAGGACTGAGCGTCCTATGTGTGATCCACCTTCCAAAACTGAGAGGCAGATCCCTCTGCCAGCCATCCCATTACAGGCAGGCTCTTGGCTCGTGGGAGAAGGGCTAATTCTGCAAATGGATTGCTGATGGACATCTGCTGAGGCGGTTGTACCCCTGCAGCTGTAAGGCAGATATTAATAGTGTGTGTTTGGAGGCTGCCTTGGTACATTTTTGTTTGCAACTACGTGTTGCATGTTAGATACCTCTACCTGAGTTTAAATAGGAAATCATTCTGCCTCAGGCACTGCTGCCTTCTGTTGCTGTCTGAGATCTTTTTTTTTTTTTTTTTTTCGTGTGGGAGGGAGCACTATCAGCATCACGATGAAAGGCATAATAAAATAAATGACCGGATGACTAATGCACGTCTCAGTGCAGAGGAGCTGGAATTAGCCCAGCCAGGCAGGGACAGGGAACAACAGAGCTGGGGATAGCAGGGCTGCCTCTGAAGCTCACCCCTGAGCTCAGAGCCAGGCTGCAAGCACAGCTCTGCCTTTGCAAGGCTCTGCTGGCAACCCAGGATGAGCCCCTGGGCACGGGGTTGGGGGGTTGGAACACAAATGTGTTGTGCTGTGGGTGCTCATGCAGAGTGCTGATGATGGGATGTGTGCAAAGTGACAAATGGTGGTGGGCTGGGAGGTGCTGTTCCTGGCCCTGACCCAGCTGGGTTAGAGGCTTCTGTTTCCCATTGAGGCTTGAAGCCCCACTTCATTTCCTATGCAGGAACCTAATCCAGTTAGGGACATAAATCATACGAGGTGAAGCGCATAAATGTCGTCTTGTGCCTGTAAAATATGGGCTGTGGTTTGGTTTTGTTTTTTTAAAGCCAGGTCAGATTAAATGACACTGAGACTGCATCGTCCTGCAGAACAGTTTGAATGTCAAAAAATACAGGAGTGAATTTAAAGACTCCTGCGGCACTGTTTGCTACAGAGAGTGTTAATTTAATTGAGGAAAGACATCCTAAAGACAAGTCCCAGCCCTCTGCTGCTGAAGCTTTCTTCAGATTGCAGATGAGCCCATGGGACAAGTCAACAGCAGCAGCATTGCTCTGCCTCAGGTGGCACAGAGCCCTCTACACTCCACTGTCATTGGCACTGCTGCTCCTATGGCAAAGCTGCATAAACACGGAATAAAAATGGTCCTTGTCCCACTGCCAGATTTTTACAGAATAATGAAAATGGATATCTGTGCCACTGATCAGCACATGAACAAAGCAAGGCCAGACCACAAGCCAGGTGTGCTGTTAGCTAAATTAAATCTCCATTGATTTACAAAGAAATCTCAGGAGAATGGGAAGAAATAAATCTCACACACAATGGGAAGCTCTTAATACTCCTCCTAGAGAGTGTTGTACATTGATCCCATGAAAAAGAGCCCTGACACTCAGTGCACATGCTCTTCTAAAACCTTGCTGGGGTGAGACTTGTTTTAATAACCCAAACAATCTTCATGTTGATCCTGTGATCTTAGTGGGACTGCTGTGTCACTGTGGTCAGGGAAATGCATTCTGGATGTTGTGGCCCTGCTGATTCACTAGGAGGGTGATTTGGGTCAGCAAAGGCTTTTGTTTCTGAGTTGGGGTGCCAGGCAGGTATTGTATAAGAAGTGTGGAGCAGTGTTCCATCCTCGTGCTGCTGACCCCACTGCTGGCTGCAGGCAGGTGCTGCAGACAGACACACAGCCCTCATCAGCAGCTGTCCGGATAGGTGGGGTGCTTCATTCACAGCCCAAAAAAATCTGGGTAGCCAAATTCCTAAGGCCCAGAGAGTGGTGGTGGTGAATGGAGTTAAATCCAGCTGGCAACAGGTCGTGAGTGGTGTTCCTCAGGGGTCAGTACTGGGGTCAGTCTTGTTTAATGTCTTTACTGATGATCTGGCTGAGGGAATTGAGTGCATGCTCAGTAAGTTTGCAGATGACACCGAACTGGGAGGAAGTGAGGATCTGCCTGAGAGTAGGAAAGCCCTACAGAGGGATTTGGATAGGGTAGATTGATGGGCTGAAGCTGTTTGTATAAGCTTTAGCAATACCAAGTGCCAGGTCTTGTAGGCAGTGTGCCCAAGTGGCCAAGGAGACCAATGGCATCCTGGCTTGTATCAGGAACAGTGCAGCCAGCAGGAGCAGGCAGGTGATTGTCCCTCTGTACTCTGCACTGGTCAGGCCACATCTCTAGTACAGTTTTGGGCCCCTCAGTATAAGAAAGGCATTGAGGCCCTGGAATGTGTCCAGGGAAGGGCAAGAAAGCTGTGAAAGGTCTGGAGCAGAAGTCTTACGGGAAGCAGCTAAGGAAACTGGGATTGTTCAGTCTGGAGCAGGCTCAGAGGAGGCTTGAGATCTCTAGAATGACCTGAAACAAGGTTGTAGTGAGATGGGAGAAGAATTTCTTCTCCAAAAATGTGGAATGGGCTGCCTAGGGAGGTGGTGGGGTCACTGTCACTGGAGGTGCTCAGGGAACGTGCAGATGTGGCACTGAGGGACATGGTCAGTGGGCATGGGGTGGTGGGTTGGCAGTTGGACTAAATGTTCTTAGTATTCTTTTCCAACTTTAATGATTAAGGATAAAAGGTGAAGTGCAGGAAAGGGACCCTGAATGATACCTTGTCTGTTTTGAATGGAGTCATAGTGCTGTGTGGGAGGGGTGATTCTCATGCCAAGGGGGGCAGGAGAGAAAACAGGAGATCAAAATTAGGAAATTGAGCAGCGCTTGTTGGAGTGACAGAGGCATCAGAGCCAGACAGTACAATGGAAGGGCTGAAGGCAGAGCGGAGTGGTCTATAAACGTGATCTTTCTGTTGTTTTAATTTTATCACGAGATTACTGATAGGCCAATTTCAGTGATTCACATCGGTAATTAATATTATTTAATTATCTTCATAATGAGAAAGATGCAGGAAGTGGGAACACACTGATAAAGAAGATGTTCTGCTAATGAAAAGCTTGGTGGAGGGGAACAGCTCCAAAACGTGGGATGGGAGTGCTTGCAGTGTGCGGAGACATGGGCAGTGCCACCCACAAAGGCTGTGGGCTCTAAGCCCAATAATGAGCATTGCTTTTTACAAGTTAGTTCTGCGGTGGAGGCACTCAGCCCAGCTCCTGACCAGGAGGACTGAGCCAGGCCTGGGTGCTGTGCAACACAGGTTCTGCTGTCCTGTAGTGATCCTGTGCCTAGAGTGCAGCCTAGGCAATGCCGAGCATTGATCCAGGCCTGTGTAAATGGCAGCATAAATACAGGAACCAAATCTTTGCTAAGATTCTCACCAATCCACCCCTCCCCCTCTCCCCCCCCCCCGCAAAAAAAAAAAAAAATCAATCAACTCTGACATTTACAATAGACATTATCTGCTCTGTGACATTTGGTCTTATAAACAGATGTTGACCAAATTTCCATTTGTAGCTCAGCTCGCTGCTGCAGATGAGAGGATGCCCACAGCTGACCCTTGTCTCTAAATAGCACAGTGCCCACCCCTTCCTCCCAGCCACAGGGTGCTGACAAAGGACTGAGCCCCAGGAAAATACATCAGCATCACCAGCAGAGCGTGGCAGAGCAGGGAACCAGAAGAGGGTCTCCTGCAGCCCAGTGTTGTTAATGATTTTTGATCCTGAAGCCAGGTGACAGCAGTGACACGACACTGCTGCCACTGATATCCAGGCACTGCTTGAAATGGAATCAGGGCAAAGGTTTCCTAATTCCTTTGTAATCAAGTCAGCTAAAGCAGCATTAGCAGGGTTTGTGTCTGTATTAGCCTGGGGGTGGATGAACATAAATGACAACCTTGTGCTGGACTCCACATCAGTGTGTAAGAGCAGAGATATGTGGAAAACTCAGAGGCTAAGGCAGGGCCAGAGGGTTTGCCCAATGTTCCCCAACCCCTTCATTCCTGATGAGGCTCTAAATGGCAGCACCTGCTTCACTAAAACTGCATTTCTCAAGGAGGAGCATCAGGAAGATTTGTCATAAGCAGCACCTGTTCTGCCCAGCTCCATTCTGATAAAGAGAGCTCTTCTCACACAGCAGATTGGTTTGGGGTCTTGTATGTGGTGTTTTCTAGATCTGAACTGGAAGCTCTCAATTAGAACTTAGTCTGTTGCTTTTTCCTACCAGTATTCTGGCTGCTATTGGAGCACGCTATGAGCAGAAGCAGTGATGAGGTGGTTCAGCTGTACTGACCTAGGGTTAAAAGACAGAGGTGAATTAGGTAATGAATTTTTTGTAATTGGATGTATGGTTGGTCTGGTGGTACTAACTGAAGGGAAACAAAGCACCTGGGAGATGTATCTTGAGGAAAGTGTCATAGAATCATTTGAGGTGGAAGGGGCCTTCAAAGCCTTTCTAGTTCAACTGCCCTGCAACGATCAGGGATGCCTGCAGTTCAGTCAGGATACTTAGAGCCCTGTCCAGCCTGACCTTCAGTGTAGGGTTTCTATGGCTCCTAGTCTAGCCTGGGAGCCTGCCTGTGGCTGGAGAGCCTGCCTGGGGAAGAGTGATACAGAGCTTTAATCTATGGAGACCTTGTAATTAAGTGGTTGCAACAGAAGCAGAGGGTGCTGAAAACCCCTTTTGCAGGTAGGGAATCACTTCAATTACCTACGCCTTTAATTCTGCTGAAGAGCTGCAACTAAGTGTAACCACCACAGCTGTGCTTTGTTCCTGCAGTGCTCAGTGCAGTCACAGCAGAGCTGTTGTGTAAATGATGCACGAAATGACTGAGTGAGACACTGGGACTGGGGATCCCATTGTAAAATGAGCAGTTCTAGGGAACGTGAGCCTGAAGGAGTGTTGGCTTTCAGTTCCTGAACTGCAAACCAGGGATTTACACAAGGCTTCGGGAGGGAAAGGCTTTTTCACTGTGCTGAAGTTCTGTGTGAAGCAGTGCCCACATCCCAGCCTCACCTTCCTGGACCAAAGCTGTGGTCAGACTGCCTGCAGGTGTCAGCCTTGTGCTAGAGGACGGCCAATGCTCATGAGTAATTCTGTGGATGTTTCTGTCTTGTTTGTTTCTCGCTTAAAGCAATCTAACTTCACACTTTTTAACTTAATAGGTTAAAAAACAAAACAAAACAAACTCCTGCTCTTACAGATCAAGAGGCAGAACTAAAAACACATTGCTGTTGTATTTAATGAAGTTTGCTGCGATTTTTCTTCTTCAGAAATATTTGTAGTAAAGGTTAGTTCCAAATGATCACAATGGAGTGCTCTGCAGTCACTAACAGGCAGCAGCATAAGCACCTTCTGCCCCATTCACATTTACTTCCCCTCCCCAGCCCAGCTCAATGCTCTGTCCTGTAGAACCTGCCCCAATGCCTCTGCGCCACCAACACAGGAACGCTCACACCTTCCTGCAGCATAAGAGAACTGTGGGGAAAAAATACTCTCTTCCCTTTGAAACCATGAGGTGCTGAGGGATGTAGGCTAGTGAGCGTGGAGTATTGGGTTGGTGTTTGGACTAGATGATCTTAGTGGTCTTTTCCACTTTAGTGTTTATATTATTCTAAGTGTTGGCAGTATCATGATGCTCAGTGTAAGTTTAATACAGAAGAGTTTATTATAGAAACCTACTAGGAGAGATGTGGAAAAGGCAACTGAATTGCCTATGATTTTGATGCTGCCCTAGGTTTTCCTGAAGGAGCATGAAGCAAACCACGTTTGATTGCTGAACCAAAAGGCAAAGGGAAGGAGCAGCTCACATCCAAGGGGCAGGAGGAGTGAAGTCAGCTCTGCTTTAGAAGGTAAGCTGCCTCGGGGAAAACATTCTGATCTGGATGTTTAATTACAAACCAGGGGACTACACTGGAATATGTGGTGAGTCTCGCTGGTTGAATTTTGTTGTACACATCATGCTAGGTCTGTTTACCATATAGAAGTAAGCCCAGCTTAACTATTCTAATGCTGATGTGATGAAAGGATGGCATTTGTGTTATGGAAACAGACTTACTGAATCTGACAGCTGTGTTCTTGCTGTGGATTTGTATGTGGCACCTCCACGAGAACACTTTAAAGGCCTGTGAAGAGCCTGAACATTGGTTACTGCAGACGTCTTGCTCAAAGGGTCATGGATTTCACAGCTATGAAGCTGAATGATTTCCAGCTACTGCAGCAGTAAAAGCGATCAGTCACCTTTAATACAATGGCAGTATTAATGATTCAAGGTGTGGAAGAGCATGCTGGTTATTGCTTATGTTGTGCTGTAGCAAAATGCACATTACCAAATTTAAAGCAAACTTCTTGCTGCCGTGTGATCCAAAGCAGGCTGAAAAGAACAGAAGATACAGTACAAGCATGCAATATTGGTTGGGAGAAGATAACAGAAAGCAATGGGTTGGAAGAGTTGTTGGTCTGTACTGCTCTTAATGCATATATCCAGTTTCTTGTCCACGTATTATCAGTTGTAACATAAAGGCATTTGTGTTTGAACTAGGTAAAACTTAGCTGAACTGAGGCTTGCTGGATACACTTTTAGGTTGCTCAGTTTTCTACATAAATTCCCAAATTTTTGTAATGAGAATTTTGTTTCTTTTGCTGAAGTGTGCATGAATCCCGTAAAGATAAAAGGCAGATTCTGCACTTAAAGACTTACATAAATCACTAGGATGAAAATTCAGAATACAGCTTTTCATGTAATCTATTTAGACTTTAGTAAAGCCTTTGACTCTGTCCCTGCAGTACTCTCCTAGAGAAGCTGGCAGCCCATTCCTTGGATAGGTGCACTCTTTACTGGGTGAAAAATTGTCTGGATGGCTGGACCCAGAGGGTGATGGTAAATTAAATCCAGCTGGTGACCAGTTATGAGGGATGTTCCTCAGGGGTCAGTACTGGGGCCGGTCTTGTTTAATGTCTTTACTGATGATCTGGGTGAGGGGACTGAGTGCACCCTCAGTTCCCAGGTGACACCAAGTTGGGAGGAAGTGAGGATCTGCCTGAGGGTAGAAAGGCCCTACGGAGGGATCTGGATAAGCTGGATTGATGGGCTGAGGCCAATTGTATGAGCTTCCATAAGACCAAGTGCTGAGTCCCACCCTTAAGTAGCAACAAGAGTTGCTCAGAGGAAAAAGATCTGGTGGTGTTAGCTAACAGGTGGCTGAATGTGATCCAGCAGTGTGCCCAGGTGCCCAAGGAGGCCAATGGCATCCTTGCTTGTATCAGAAATAGTGCAGCCAGTGGGAGCAGGGAGGTGATGGTCCCTTTGTACTCAGCCACATTTTGAGTACTGTTCAGTTTTGGGCCCCTCAGCACAAGAAAGGCATTGAGGCCCTGCAGTGTGTCCAGAGAAGGGCAAGGAAGCTGTGAGGGGTCTGGGGCACAAGTCTTATGAGGAGTGGCTGAGGGAACTGGAGCTCTTTAGTCTGGAGAAGAGGAGGCTCAGGAGAAACCTGAGTTCTCTACGATGACCCGAAAGGAGGTTGTAGTGAGGTGGTAGATCAGCCTCTTCTCTTAGGTAATGGGTGATAGGATGAGAAATGATAGCCTTAAGTTTGCAGCATGGGAGGTTCAGGTTGGATATTAGGAAAAATTTCTTCTCAGTAAGAGTGGTGAGGCATTGGAACGGGCTGCCCAGGGAGGTGGTGGAGTCACCATCCCTGGAGGTGTTTTGAGAACTGTGCAGATGTCCTCCAGTGCTGCATGGCTTAGTTGGCATGGGGTGATGGATAATCTCAGTGGTCATTTCCAACCTCAAATGTTACTTGAATCACACAATGTCCTTAGAGAGCAGAGGCCTCTGAGCACAGCAAAAGTACCTCAATTCACTGAGGAAATCACAGACCCAAATAACAGCACTGTACTCACTTTATGAACTACAGGAGCAGTAGCTGATGTTCAGGATTGAAGAAGTGAATACAGTTATTGGAGGGGGAAAAAAAAAACAACCACCCCCCAAAAAAAAAAATCCAACAAAAACCTCTAAAAAAACCCACCCCTATAAATACATGAAGACTTCATAAGCTGTTATAAGAATAATGATGAAGACAGTATTTTGTGGTAAGAATATTTTATATATTTTTACACTTTAACACTTACAAAAAAACATTCAAACAAAAAAAATTAAATAACTTTGGAAGCAGAATGAGTCTTTCTGCCTACATACATACAACAATTCCAAGCTGTTGGCACAAAAAGTAATCCACATTCATAAAACCCTTACTACTATATCAAACATAAGTTAAGTAAATCATAGGCACTAGTTTATCAAATCCATATTTCCACACTTCTGCAGTAAATCTCTAAACACAGAGCCCCATGATTTCCTGATATCAATAAACTGGTAATGCACGAAGGCTTTCTAGTAAACAGATAGTCTGTCTTTTCAGGAAGCTGTTTGTTGTATTTCAGGGGGAGTAGAACAGCAGAGAAAAGAATGCTTAAGAACTGAAGCTGAATTTACCCATTAACAAATTACTCAAGGAAACTTACAAAACAGTTTGATGCAGCCATGGTAAAACCCCAGTATTGTCATCTAAACTGACTTTCAAAGTTTAAAAGTCAACCAAGGTGTTTAATAAAATCCACCAATTAAAAATAATCTCTTCTTTCAGTGAAGCAGCATTGCTTTGTAAAATGCTGATGTGTTAAAAATTCAGCCTTTGATGGGAACAGGTGCATTTGATCTCTTCTACTTAATAGCTACATGAGACACTTACTGACGTCCGTTGTCTGTGCCAGTGATGCAAGGCCAGGTTGTTTCAGCAGGTGACTTCTGCTGAAAGCTTACTGAATTACAGTATATTTGATACCAATTTCAAAGTCTCAGCACAGATATTGGTCTGGAGTGTGAAGTCACTCATCAACCCATAACTTGCCTACAGCTGCTTGAGTAATTAAGAGCAAATCAGTCTCTGCTACTTTCTGTTTGGCTTTTTCCAACACAAGTAGTATTGCATGGCTTTTTATCCAGGAATATGCAAATGCTAGCCTAAAACTCAAGTGCATGGATTTCAGGGTTAGTTATCCTCTTGGTGGGAGTCAAAATACACCAGCAGTTCCAAACTCAGGTACTTCAGGGGCTGAAGGCTATCTACTGCCTGATCCAACTTTTAGTGTTTGTCAGTCATTGCACAAAGGAGACCATTCACGTTTCATTATTTCATTGACTGTACATCCAACATACTGAAAAAGCTTCAAACAAAATCCCTTCCATTTAACTTGTCCCACCAAATACAACCTTAGTTACAAGTGTTTGTATGATGTTTTCTGAAACAGAAAATGATGGTTCAAATGCTAATTATATAAATGAGTTGTTTTGAGAAAAACGTGAGTGTTAGAATAAGTCAGAGCCACAGGAGGAATTTAAGAGCTTGTAAACAGACATAGCAGGTTTCATACTCTATTACCAGTAATGTAAGATACACATATGTAAGGCAAAGTACATATTTAAAACACACTTACTTACATGGGAAATATCTTCTGTAAAAATATTTACAATTTAAAATAAACCAATTTAAGAAATGGATGAAAGTAAAAAAATAGGATACAGAAAACTCCCTCATACCATGGAACATCACCTAAATGAATATCATTTGGCATCAAGAGTCAACTCATTACCTTAAAATTTGTATGTTACAAGTGCATAGTTGTGTTTCCTTCTCCTCTACTATCAGCATTTACAGTTGTGTTCCAGGCTGCAAGCGTAGTGGTATGGTATTAGAATGAATGAACATTACTACTTGCTTCTTCCTTTTTTAAGGAAACCTGCTATAAAAAAGTTTTCCCCAAATAGTGAGTAATGTGTTAAAAATGTGGCTACAACAGCAAAGGCCATCTTTCCTGAGCCAGGAACTTTAAGGTCAGAAAGATTGTACAACTGATGCTAAGCCCTTTTGGCAGTCAAGCAATAAGAGCATGTAAAGCTGATAAATCAACACAGGAAAGATGCAATCTATACTATTGCATTTGTGTACATCTGCTACATTCAAACCTTTAACATTAATACAAGCCATGGCTACTCATTACTGTTCTGCCTAATCTTCCAGAGTAGCTTCTGATTCTTCCTGAAGGATGTATGTACCACTTTCCCTAATGAGAATCTCACTCAATTGTTAACAGCAATATTTCAATAGCACTGTAGCAGTCTGCGATCAGAATATCAACGTAGTTTTGTTTCAATAGTACGTATTTACCAACCTTTCTGTTGAATTAAAATAGGTTGAAGACAATGTTTTGGAAAATCTAAGTGATTGTTGTACTTGCTGTTTTTCAAGATGGGCATTTCTTTGGCATTCGTTAGGTTCTTGCCCAGACATTGGCCGCTGTCATAAATGCTCAAATTGACCCATTTTAGCAAGCAAGAAAAAAACCCACAAAACATAACTGAGAGCAATTTAATGTGAAAGTGATTGTATGACCACCAAACATCTGATGTTAGATGTCATTAAAGTGCTGCTTTATAATCTCTGCCAGCTTGTGCTAATTAGAGACAGAGAGGTCTGGAATTCATACAAATCCCAAAAGTCACATCTGAACAGTCTGTAGAATCAAGCTGTGTGTTAGCCTGGTGAGGAAGCATCCATGAGCACTGGAACTTTGCATTAAGCTCTGCAGTTCAATAGCAGCCATCTTTCCAACTCTCATCTTTCATGTTGCTGTAGGTTTTGGGAGCAGGTAATGATCTAAAAGAAAAGGAGATATTTTTCAGTTTCATACATAACAGCTGAAGTCTCCATCTGTGATAGATAAGAGCTTAAACATTTTTTAAATAAAGTATACACTTCACTCATTTGTTTCTCTGCAGTACAGTTTTTTTAACATAAACTCCAAAGTATTTTTCAGTTTATGATCTTAACAATTATCCCATTGGAAAACTATCTAAATAAACAGTCAGAAAACATTTTTTACTGTACTCTGCAAGAACACAAATTTTAAAATGAGCTTTTTTTTTTTTGTGTATAAGCAGAGAGATCCTTGTTTAGAGTACTTTCCTTACATCAGAATCTTGGAAGTTCATTGATACTTCACTATTGCACTGCATACAGCTACTGTATGCTGTACCTACAGCATATACAACAGCTGTGTAATAACTGAAGTACTTCTAAGGCCAGCTGGGATTTGGACAACTATACTTTGCTTCTCTTAAAAAGTTTCTGTAAAAAAACACCCTTGCTGTTTATAATATCACATTTCATGCTGCTTATGGAGTACTAAACAGCGAGTCACTTCTTGTTCCCTGCCCAACACTCACAGCAGAACTGCTCTTTAAGACTGTTTCATCCTTCCTATGATACTGGAGATAACTGTTTATTCTTTCTGCTTAAGGGATTTCTCAATATTTCTCATGGATGACTGCATCCTTACGTCAAGTGTCTTCCACTTGACGCCTTCAGTGAAAACACACACTAGCTTGGCATTAAAAGCACATATTCCAAGTTATGCACCTTTTCCTTCTATTCTCCTGAAGACATACTGTCCATGTAACCTTCCAGCTGATAATTAGCTTCTCTTGTGGTTGCTTTCTGAAACTCTGACATTAAGCAACTTCTAGAGGTGGGTGCTAACACAGAGGTTATATTTGAGTTGAAATTTTTTTTTTTGTCCTGTGACTTAACTGCATCAATATTCATGTTAGGTTTAGAATACACAATAGATGACCCCTCTATGGTTAACGAGCCTTCCTTTCTAAAGAAAAAGTGTTCTATTGTGGTGCCTTTACTTGACAACTTGACACAGTTTACAAAAGGAGCTTCAATAGTTCTAACAACTTCAGACTGTGTCACTCAGTGGTACAAACAAATTCTCATTTGACGGCTACATTTTGGTGACTTTTTTTTTTAAACTACACAAGAACAAATCTTTGCATTCTCAGCCCATGCTGTGACACTTTTTCAGTTCAGTATCTTTCATTATTCATTTCAGCTTCACCCATCTTCCCGTCCCAATTCAAGAAACTTCTTCTCTCAGTTTTGCTTCAAATCCCTTTTGAAAACACAAACACTTGCCATGGAGGTTTCCATTTCTGTCATTTCTCAAGACCCAGAACCAAACTAAAAATTGCAGTAAGGAACAGCACAAATATACAACGTGGAGAAGGCAGTATGCAAATTGAACATTTGAACTGCCTTTCCCACACTCACCTGCGAACAGGCTGTGCAAGTTTGCTACGAGGCACTGGGATGCCCCCTGTGGAAGGGGCACTGGGTCTGGGCAAACCACTCCTCATCCCCACTGTCCCTGCCGGCCTGGTGAGGGTGGTGCTGTTAACGCTGCTGGCAGGGCTGGGCAAGCCTGAACTCTGAGCTGCAAGAGGCCCTGGTGAAGAACTGCTGTGTGTCAGCTGTGTGGCTTCCAGAGGAGCAACAGAACCAGGTCCGTGGTTACTAAATGCTTTCAGTGGTTGTCGCAGAGCTAGGGGAGATGGCGCTGCAGGTGAGCGGAATTTACTTGAAGAAGGTACTGGAAAATAAAACGCAGAAGTTACTTTCAAGCATAACTTATAATACAACTGAAATTAAAAACAGGCAAGGATTTTATGTGAAAATTCAAACAACACGATGTATAATGGAGTACAGCCAATCAAGCAGCAATGAGAAACAGGAATTCAGATGTCCTTTTTGTCATGTTTTTGATATAACTCCAATGCTCCCTTTACCTACTTTGAATATTTATCTGGATTTATGAGTAATGCCAATAAGGCTGTAACCATTCTATCCATCAAGCCAGAAGAAACAGAAGTGAACAAATTTGGTAAGAAGCAATTCAGCTGTTTCAGAAATGTGTGCCTAATTCCCATCTTTAAATAAACACATTCAAGTATATAGGATTCTAGTGTGACATCTGTGTATGTTTGCACTTCCTCAGGTACAGGGATGCAGCTCAGAGCAAGGCATCCTAAAGTTTCTTTTATGCTCTTCTTTTCAACCAAATCCATTGAGTCAGGATTCATCTTATGATAGGGTCAAGTTCAAGAACTATAGTCTGAAGGCAAAAAAATAAAAACAAATACAGTCAGCCATCTCCCAACACCAAAGAGATGAAGCTATGAAACTTAAACCAGACAGTGCTGACAATTTATAGCCTTCCTCTTCTTACCAGTTTTACTTACAGCTGAATTCAAATACTTCGTTATCAAAGTTAGTCAGCATGTAAAATGCAGGTCTTTATCAAATCCTTCCTGGAAAATGTTAATAAACCAATGACAATCTATTGGCTTAGACTTAGAATTTAACACTCTCTACAAGCCCTTAATTCAAAGCGCACACACAAATGTATGCCATTTGTATTTTTTTGGTTCTATGTATTTATTTTACGCAATGCAATAGGAAGAGTTCTTTTTTATTATATACACAAGAATTAATTCTGAATTTTCAAAGATAGCTAGCAATTAATGACAATTGATCCTTGCATCAAAATACTGATGATATTTAAGTCCTTTGATAATATTAAATCTTAAATTCAATTCTTTATGAGTATCAGAAATATTTTAAAAATATGTATAACGTATAACTGAACAGAATTCTTGAACTAATCAATCTTCTTAATATTTGAATGGAATTTCACCAGCTTCTCAGCCTGATTAGGATGGGATTCAGCAATAGCTGGTATTGGACAATCAAATCAATCACAAAAAAGGAGAAACCACGCTGACATTTAGTGACCTTGCATGAGCAATTCCTTTTTGACTAAAACATTTCTTTATGCAGAGGAAGTTGAGTTTCTCTTTGACAGATGTTGTACTTAACAAAGATGGCCCTTCGCACAGCACTCATTATCATTTTACAAGACAAATCCACTACGAGTAAAGAGGAGTAAGAGAAGAAACCAGTAATGATAGGAACATGACCTCCTATATGGGGTACAGAGAAAGTAATAATTTCCAGATTGTTCTGCAAAGCTATTCCTGATAGGGATTGATAGAAAGATTAATACGTACATTATAGATGTGAGTTGGATTCAATTCCTTTTGGGATTATGCAAGAGGGCCTTTCTACTGACAGTAGAAAGCATGAGGCCGTGGATGGGAAAAGCTGACAAAGGTGGTAGAGATGTCAGCAATACATGACAGCTGGCAAGGAGAATAAATAAAAGCCCTTAAAATAAAAACCTTGGTATCAAGCCAGACGATGGATTACAGAAAGCATTAACAGCAGAATGATGGGACAAGAATGGCAGCAAAGTGTTCCTACAACTACAATAGATGACATATTAGAAGGGGGTTTTTTTTGAATGTGAAATTGTCAATAAGATTGGTGTAATTAAATCAGCAATTACCAAGAGATTCTACAGTCTAAACAAAGGAAGCTTTCATCACTAAGTTCCTCATCACCATACATGGTGGAATTCAAATACAGCACCATGTTAGCAACTAACCTACTGAATAATGCCGGTATATAAACACTGGGCACAGCCTTAGGGCTTGCTACAGACAGTTTTGACTGCTAACACATGCACAATGGGGAAAAGGTTCAAAGCCTTGAGTGCAATGAAAACTTGTAACTGAAGAAAGTTTGTCATTTTCCCAGAGATAAGAATCCAGTTGTAGTGGAAATGCAAAGTCACAGCCTGAAACAGTGATTGAGCACCTGGTGGGAAGGCAGGGCCAACCCAGGCAGCTCAGGTATGTGCAATTCTCCTGAGTGACCAGAAGGGGTGGAGCCAGGATCCACCTCTTCCCAGACCTCATTTAAGGGCTGGCAGTTGGTAAGGGTATCTTGCTGGAGATCCCTGCCTACCTGAGATCTTCCGAAGGTAAGCAGCTCTTTTTCTTCATTTCTGTATCTGTGTCTGCGGTATTTGGGCTTGTTCTCATTTGTTGGAGCCAAAGACTTTGCCATCCTGCTTTTATCATCCCATTATAGCATTACACCAGTGAATTAGTCTTCTCCATTCCTCAGTGTTCTCCCACTCCATTTAACTATGCTTCCAGCTTGAGCTGTCAATTCACAGTGTTTCTTGTCCGCACGCACATTGCAGACACTGCTGAGAGCCTTTATTTTACATAAAGGAATTGATTGTCTTTCAGTGAGCTATGATCTCTGAAGCAATCGCTGGGAAAGTGCCTAACGATTCTGCTCTACACGTGAAGACTTTTGTCTTAGTGCATTTTTGAATATTTGTATTTAATAAAACTTTGGCATGTTTGTAAGACAGGATTACAAAGAGTGAAGTACTGCCTCATCTATTTGATACTGTATACCCATCTGCAGTAGCAAACTGATAGATGTTTAATAAAAACACGTAAGGCTAGTGTTTTAACAACAGCACACAACTCCATCTCCTTAGCCACTGAACGACTAGAACCAACTACAATCAAAACCTCAGACAGTAAGGAAAAATAAATGACACCATGCATGATGTTGGGAGGGATTTTCTACCCTCTCAGGATTCTGCTCCCCATTCCAGGGCAGGGCAAAAGTTGCCTGCAGTAAGGACTGCACCCAAAGGCCAGCTGCTGCACACCAACTTGAAATCTGAACCAATTCAGATACAGCTAAACTGAAACATCAGTATGAGATGATTCACACTGATACAAAACAGATGAGGGAAAGCAATGGAAATCAATAAGCTGTTCTGTCACATGACTGATACTGAATTGTCATATAAACCTTAACAAATCTGTTACTGTGAGGTAAAGATTTTGTTACTTGAAGGCATTTTGAAATGTTTTGTAGAAAATGATTAAAAAACCCAAACATGCCAAAGTGCTTATGCAAAAGCTGTTAAGAGATGTAATGACCAACATTTTAAGAAACTAAAAAGAATTTCTGACCACAGTCATTTATTGTTCTGAAACAAAAGTCGTGTTTCATTGCTGAGTAACAACACTGCTACAATCCCAAGAATCTCACTTAGGTCACAGATGAGAAAACCAACGCAGCAAAGACCAGAACATTTTGGTGTTCTGTACATTTCAACAGCTACAGGCGAGGCCACTGGCCCTGCAAGTGTTCTACGTAATGGGATGAGTGCAAAGACACAGCCTGCTGGAAAGGGCACAGAAAGCTTTGGGAATAAAAATGATGGCCATATGCCAAAGCAGAACACTGAGAGAAGTTTTTTGCATCTGGAAAGAATATTGTAAAGACCATTAGAAACTTCCTATCAGCCACGTGAATCTGCTTCAAAGTCATTACTTTGCTAATTCAAGGAAAGGCAGGACACTAAAACTTTGAATGGAATGAAGCTGACTGAAAGAAGTTAGTGTTAAAGCACTGAAAGGCATGCTTATTGTCAACCACCTCCAGGATCTGCAAGGATTCCTACCATCCTTAAGAGTTTCTAACATAAAAACATCTTATGAACTGGCCTCAAGTAAGGTCTTTAAAACAAAGCTTTCTTGTCTGTAATACACAACAGGACCAACTACATTTGAAGCAAAAACCATATACTTTTGTTTTCATCTTGATAGTGAAATTGAGGCAGTGTCACAAGCAAGGCTGCCAGCACTAGTAAAAAAATCAGCTAAAACTTGCCTAATTGGATTTGGGACTTCTCAAAAATGTCAAATTCAGTCATTAGCCAACTGGAACATTATACACAATAGTCTCTAATTCTTTGAGGAAAAAAAAAACAAAACAACAACACAAGCTAAATTACTGTGGGATAATGGTTTGGTTTTGAGAAGAAGGGAGGAAGCACAAGCAACACGTACTTATGTGCACAAATCTCCAGTTGACACTGTATGCAGAAGGATGAAGTTGTTACTGTTTGTTTCCAGAACTAAGTGAAAGACCATGTTTTCACTTGCCTGATTGTTTTTCATGTTCAGAAATATTTACAAAATTTGTTTTACAAACAAACTGTATACAAACTGTATGTTGTAAGAAGAAAATCCCATCCAAGCGTCATCCCTCTAAATACTCATTCAGAAGTCTGCTTTTTAGTGATCAATGCTAGAAATCACCTAACAATTGGATTTTGTCTCAAAATCAGATTTAAAGCTTTTCTTTCCTTATGTGATACAGGAATGTATTCTGAATGTTTAGACCAAGAACTTAGTGACTAGTCTAATATTAATTGTGGAGGTTGGTGGCCCTGCATGTGGCAGAGGGGTGGAGATTCATGATCCTTGAGGTCCCTTCCAACCCCAGCCATTCTCTGATTCTGTGAAGTTAGATTCTTCATTACACCAAGAGCTACTCAGTTAATCTCAACATGCAACAGCAACTTCATTAATCTTGAATGTATGAGATTTAATGCAGGTGAACAATTATCCGAGACTTGCTGGAGCTTGATAAGAGGCTGTAAGTTAATTACCTCCTTTTGCAGATGGAGTTTGAAGAAACTGTTTGGTTTTGAAGGCAGCGCGAGGCAAATTTTTCTGCCTTTGCAGAGCTGTTGAAAGACAAGAAGTGTTATATTTGTCTAAGATGATAAGTAAGCTAAATTTACTGGGAATTTCAGAATGGCATCCGCTTGTGAAGCATAAAGAATAGAGTGAGTAAAACACTCCAAAAGCTGTTATGACTCCAAAAGTGATGGGTTTTTTTAGACGGTGCTTGCTCTTAATGGCCAAGAGTTACAAAGAAGCGTGTCAGAAATTTTGCAGTGCAAAATGCGCAGATTCTGTAAGAGTAAAGCTGCTTGCAGGGCAAAACACCCAGAAAGGCAAAACCAAACAAACAAACAAATACACCAAAGGGAGAACAAGCCGCCTAGCACGCATGCTACAGCAATATGAGTGCAAGATCAGATAATAAAAATGACAATTTAACTGTCCTATTCGATCAAGCAAGACTAAACTTTTCATTTTAAAGTAGTTTTCAAGAAAAAAGTTGTAGCCCTATGCAAAAGCATCACTTTTGGTATGAGCATGAGCATCATTTTTGTGCAAACATAAGCCATTTTGAGAGATGTTTGCTTTTTTTTCTCTGAAGTTACACAGGGGAACTCAGAATGAAGACACACAACTGAGGATTAGCAGCTGTCGGCAAGCAAACAGCACATGTCCTGCCTTTTTTCTAGTAACATTCAAGGGCTAATGCTGCCTTGACACATCCTTACTACCTAGCAGATACCAAGAGAGAAGCCTGTGTTCCAAGAGCGGCAAAAACTTGGCGGAAAGAGAATTTTCTGTTGCCAGAAGGAATGCACTGATTCATCACGTTTTCACCGCAGCATATTTTTGGAGGGAAGAAGGAAAGCAGTCAGTGAATTAAAGCTTTGCCTACACAAAGGCTTCTTAAAATGACAATGTATGAAAAAACATCTATGCTCACCTCAGTGTGTAGTTTTATGCCAGCATAAAATTGCCTACACCAGTAAGGCTTATTTCCATAGCAAGAGGGAAGAAAGATGGGGAAACAGCTGTGTGTGAAGAACCAAACCCTGAGTAAGGAAGCTCAGTGCTCGCATCACCAATTCTTGAATATCACTACAGAAGGCAGGAGGAACAAACAGTACTAATTCTTTACTAAAGGATTTTTTATCCTTCAGTCAATGCAAGATTTGCAATATTTTGTGAGCTATTAAGGAATTTATCATGTGTTTTACCTTTATTCTAAAAATATTAGGTGGTGGTCTATTCATTTTGATCTCAATAATTAACTAATAACTTTGTTTTCAACAAACAGCAAAAATGAATGAACACATTTATAAACATTATAAAACGTGCCTAAAAGAACAAGAACAAAAAATCCTTCCACCAACTGGGATCTAATGCAAAAAAGCATGAGGCAATGGACAGTTATTATTCAACTTCTGACACGTGGCCTTACTGTAAACTTTTTTCAATACTTCTAAACAGCTAATTAAACACATGAAGATGTTTAAAAATGAGCACAATTTCCAGACTTGTTTTCTTAAAGGAATTTAGTGAAGCCAACCACTGGCCAGAGTGTTTCTGTCCACAAGGATTCCATAATACCACTTTTTGCTGAATCAGTGTTTTTGTTCTACCACAAGAAATCAAGAACGACTTCTTCATATTTATGACCTTGGATGTTGCTTTCCCTAAATCATTCCGCTGCATTTGAATTGCCAACTGAACATGGCAGTAAGTTGCTTCCCCTATCATGATTGCAGTACTTGCAAGTCAGTGATGTGAGATGATGTGGAAAGAATTTTTAAAAAATAATTGTGTGTGTGTGTGTGTACACACATCAAATTCCTTCTTTCCTTCTCAGTGGAGGCTCCAGGAAAAGCTCCCAACATCTGACAACTAAGCAGCACGAGCACTGCACAGAGCTGCAGGCAGGGAACTTGAACAATGCTGTGGAAACATGACCTGAGATAAGCACAGAGTGCATGCTCATCCACACTGTTCGCTGCTCTTGGACAGCTCCATATTACCTCTCAGAAACAGTGCAAGCTGAATATATTTAATTATTTTTATTTCTGATTAACTGAACTGCAATACTTAGGTTTCCTAAAAATATACAGGTTCTTTTGCCCTGAACATGTGTATGGGAACTGCTGAGTCGTGGCCTGAACCTCTGATTAATCACCTGAGGTGAGCAATGAGTCAGCCAGGGGAGCACAGGTGAAAGCAATGACCCTCCTAGACCCATTTAAGAGCAGACTACCAGTGGGGAAGGATCTATCTTCTGAGGATCCACTCCACTGGAGTTTTCTGAGTGAGTCCATGATACAGGTAAGCATTCTGTCTATTCTCTTTGTCTTGCTTTGCCTAACTCTCTTATTTATTTCATTATTATAACATCTTAATATTCTTTGATTCTACAACATGCGAAGCAGCCACATCTTGGCAAGCAGACTATGGTCACTAATTTGAACCATCTACAGCTTAGCTCTTTGGAAAAGCATTGTAATTAACATTGCTTAAAGGTTTCACATCCTTGCATTATTAATGCTGAGTATGTTCAAAAGCATCATGCATACATGATCCACATAGCTCCTATGTAGAAACCACCTTGTGCAAAGCTGTACAGTCTCCACAGAGTACAATCTAAATGTAGAGACTTCTACAATTTGTAACACACTGAAGTTTAGAAGATGTCTGTTCTTTAGAGAATGCAAGTATTACCCCATTTTCTAGTGCTCTACTGTGAAATACTTATCAGCTTTCACATTCAAAAATCTTTTCTGCGTGACAGCACAGTGAACCGCGTGTAAATGAAGATTCCAGTAGTTACACTTAATATGTAGTTTACTCATTCAATCCCTTTTCAAAGAGAATTTGGATTTTTCACCAACTAAAGCTTATAAAATGCCTTCATCTTTTGCAATTGTACTTATTGTCATTATCTTCCATCTACTCCTTAATTAAGCATGTATTAATTTGCCTACGTAACCATATCAGGAATTGCTTGTACAAAAACTTACTGGATTCCTAACTCATTTTTGAATGCCAGCAACGATAGCAAGTTCAGTTTTGCAGCCACAGCAAATGTGCAAGTAAATTATGAACAGCAGTTCGTTAACAAAAAGAAAAGTAGTGATCCCAGGTGGCAAGCCAGCATCCTTGCAAAGGTAAGCTCATGCAATACTAGCAGGTATGAGGAAGCTTTGAATCCTTAGACCCAGAAGTCATTGCCAAGGGAAAACAAAGCTTTGCTGCAATTTAACAGTGCTTTGTGCAAGGTGACAAAATATAAAACCAATAAAACAAAAAGTGTATAATAAAAAAAAAACACAATTCTAGGAATTTTTTATACAATGTACAATTTTGAGGAATTTTTTTTAAATCCAGACTAGGCAAAGATACTTACTCATTGACTTCATACACAAACCGTTTTACGATTGTCAATAGCAAGATTCTGACAAACATCTGTAAGAGCAGGGAAACTGTAAAAGCTAGAAATCTGGGCTTTGTTAATGATATTTAACTTACATTTAGATGTAAGTTGGTCTAGAGTGGTTCACATTTAGTGAAAGATTCCCATAAAAAGCAAACCAATCTACCTAGTGCTTTCTATGATTTTTCAATCCATCCAGTAGTTGAAAACAATTATGTATGTATAAATGTCTCACTTCTGCAATGAAGTAACTCAAATATTGAAAATGGAGACTTCTTCTATCTTATCTTTCTACAAAGTTTCAGTGCAAATATTAGAAATTAGAAAGTAGCTTTCTGACTAGCTAATCTGCCCTCTCTACTCTCCCCTTTCAAGTTCACTCTATTTTAAAACACCAAATACAATCTGTCTAGATTTGGCTATAGTATAACACAGTTGGGACTAATTGTCCACAGAACCCTCACATCCAGAGTCACTACAAAGACAGAAATCTTGTTGTCTTTGCCAGGTCTGTACTGTTCTGCATTTAACTGTACTTGGTTGTATTAGAAACTGTTTTGAAAGGCCTATAGTTAAAAAGGCCAATCAGATATGCTAGCATACCTTTATTCTCCAGCAGGTAAAAATAAAATAGTATTTGTGAATGAAACAAATTTCACATAACTTGTCAAACACTTAGATTACTGATGAACTTTTCTAGATCAAAGCTCTACAAATAATAATATTCATAATGTGTTCTTACTTTGAAAATGTCACACAGGATAATTCATTTTCAAACTTGTTTTAAAATAAAAATGGTCAGGAAACATTTAAGCAAAAGGAACTGTCAATATTGACATATAAAGAAGCACTGAATATTTGCGTTTCATTTGCTCTGGCTTTAAGGTCACCATTTTTAAGAGACTTGTGAGATCAGCAGCGTTCTCATTTCAGTGGTTCATTTCCAAACAAACCAGCAGGCACTAACCCAGCACTGCACTTTTTGTTTCATGGGCTCAGGTTCACCTAAACCTTTGCTGAGAAACACTGATGTTTGAAAAAACAAAATCTGCAACTGAATAGAAAATTTTCAGGTGACAAAGCAGAGAAAATCAACTGCAAGTGAGTTAAAATTGCATGAATGATTTTGTATTAGGTTTCAATAGTTAAAAATAGCAAAACCATCATCAAGATAAGCATTCTGGTAGCATGCTGTGTTTTTCTAGTCTGAAATAAAATAAAACAGTATGAAGCATTATACTTTCTGTCTAATGCTACTTCACAATACTTATACTCTTTAAAGAACTTTATATATGCTTTTAGGATAGTATGAATGTTATTTTAACAGGAGACTAGAAGTTCTTTCAGTACGTTCAATACCTGATCTATTTTACAAAAAAAAAAGCAGCAGTATTTCAGACAGATGTGATTAAAATCCAGATTAGCACCTCTAGTGTGGCATGCAGTGTTTCTCTGTGCCATGAAACTGGAAAACAGCTCAGTACCGGCACTTAATTCTGACATATCCACTAAAATGTCAGGAAGGTACTTACTGGCTGAGGCTTGAGGTTGAATGCGAGGTATTCCTCCATTTGGCACTTGGAAGTTTGAGTCACTTCTGCTGTTTTTCACAGACTCAGCTTGGATGTTAGATGTCCTGGACAGGTTTGGAAGACTACGCCTTAGTTTTTCTGTGTGAAACAACACAAAGATATCGTGTAGCCCAATGCCTAACAAAGTTCATGTTATTAACCAATAGCTGAACTCAAAATCTAAGTGACACAAACAGTTAGCTATATAAAACTAATTTAAATGCATACTTTGCTACATAATAGTTCTTTGATCATCTTGAAATAAAGTTTTATATTTATATATAAGAATGAAGAATATACAGTTTTCACTTATGGGGAAAAAAAAATTAAAAATCAAGAAGGTGGTATTCCAAAATTGAAACGTCTAAATTCCTTGGGTTTTGTTCCTGCATTACAGCAACTGAATACACAAATGTGTCATCCAGTGTTGCATACTTTCTGAAGCCTTTATCTAGAAAACTATACTATACAGTGTTTGCCTTAAGATTAAAAACAGTAATTTTTGAAGCAATATTTGTCACCACTCAGTCCCATATCAGCACGCTATGTAACAAACAGGCACTCACTTGGAAAGAAACTCAGCATTCAGAATTACAAAGTGTTATGATTCTTTCACATATGACTCAACTATTAATACAGCTAATACTGATTCTTTAAGTAGCTTATAAAATTTGTATGATTTCTCACAGAAGGCAAAAAGATGCCATTAAATTTTTCTCAATTCTTGTGGCATTCCACGTATGTCCAACACACAGCTGGGTTGCTGACACTACATGGCAGAAGAGCACAGCTGACAAGGCACAATGAATGGCCAACCTAACTATGAAGAGCTATGCAGGGAAGAAGTACTCCACGCACAAGCACTAAAGGTGAAAATGAAAGTAAGCATCTTTATAGGCTGTATATTCTTACAAGTTAGCATGGCAGTCTGCACATTCCTGAACATCCAGATTTCCCATTATCCTTTCTAGAGCAGAAAAAAAATCCCTGACAATTTTTGCTTCTAAATATCCAAGCAATATCCAACCGTGCAAAAAACACTGCAAGGGAAGTCCTTGGAAATGTTTCAGAACACATCATTACATGCTCTATTTTCATCCCGCTGATATTTGGGATAGCAGCCTTTTGTACCTGGCCTATTCTGGAATATTTTTGTTGTACCTCATCTAGCATGCATTAAGAGTTTCATGAAGCCATAGAAAAGGAACGGAATTCTCAACTAAGTGACAAAATAGGCATAATTTACTAGCTTTTCTGTTGACTGCTTTCCTACATACCTCTGGATGAGATTTATGTTAACCCTTCCAAAGATATTCTTGAATAGCTAATTAGATTTGCAGGGTCATCTTCCCCAGAAGATGCTCTAGCCTAACACATTTATTTTCCTAATTAAAATCAAAAATCTCTTAGTGGAATTCTGTAAGTGATAGAGATTGCTACTGTATCAGCAGGAGAAAAAAGAAAAACTGTTAAAAAATATATTTCTACATCAACCCAACTTCAGACACTTTACATCTGTCTTTGAAGAGAAATAAATAAGTTCAATTCTTTGAATCTAAATGTATCTCTGAATTTAATATTATTTGCCAAATACCTACCTTTTATAAAATGGGAATATGCTTGTGGAATTTCAGCTCCATTAAAGGAGTTTTCACTGGCTTGCTACCAGGAAGTACATTCAAGAAGCAAAACTGTATCAGAACATCATTATTATACGATAATATAATTGGTGTGAAGTTTTCTGCAGTTTTACTGTTTGGCAGTTTGCACAGCTTCAACATTTATTTAAAATAGTCAACAAAGATAGTATTAATATTTTAAGGCCATATTCATGGTGAAAGAGCTCACAGTCCTGCAGTGTCAGAAAAAAAGCACGCAGCTATCTCACAGGCTAGAGGCATGCCTAAACCGCAATCTTACTCTTATTCTGAGCAGTTATACTCTTCATTTTTTTCTGCCATCTGCTAAGTCTACTGGTGAACGATAGTTTCCCTTGTGCTCTCCTTTATCATAGTGCATTTCCCTGCCGCAGACAGAACTCAGTCATAACAAAACTTGACTACACTCATTGACTGGATAACATCTAAGATACAGAGGAAGCCTATCAACTCATCTGACAGCTAGAGCTCCCCAGCAGTATTTAAGCTTTGCTTACTGTACTTTTTCTTAAACAGCTCTGAGATTAAACCATGGTATTGTGCAAGTGTATAGTTTTAGCACTTCCCACCAAACAAAATCTTGTACAGGAATTACACAACTACCTTAGCTACTTGTGTAATGAATTTGAGAACAGAGCTTATTACCTTCGCTTTTGACATTACTGGTCTGCATATCTGTAGGATGGCCTTGAAGTGAAAGACGAGGTTGCTGTAAACGGCTAATCATAGGTTGGGGTGACACTCTACTGTATTCTATACTTCGAGCAGGTGATCGGGAACGAGGAGAATTCCTTGGAGACTGTTTTGGTGAAGGCCAGGGAGAACTACGAGGTGATGGTGAGAACCTGCTGACGGCAGGGTGCACCGTGTGATGTGTGCCATCTTCTTCATCTTCTAAACTCTGTGCATCAAGCTCCTGGTCACTGAATGTGCCTCGCCTCGTAGAATTGCAAGAAGAACCAGAACTACGCCGAGAAGCCGATGCTGCATACTCTTGCCGGAGGCCTGGAAACAGTGAGTAGATTGTTACTTTTTATCAGCCCACATACGCTGCAGACTAGAAATCACTTACACAGCTACCTGCCCAGTGCTCAAGCTAACATTTGGCTCATCTTCCCTCTTTTTATTTGAGACATAAAATCAATTCCTGATTAGTATCAAACAAGGTTGTCTAACAGCTGAATAAGTAGATGAGTTTCTTCCTTTTCATACTACAACAGTCATCACTATATTTACGCTACTTGTTCATCTCCTCTCCCAGGCTAGACACAACTTAATTTGGCTATCATGTACCACCCTGTAAGAATTATAGAAGCTGCAATGAAATGCCTCTTGAGATACATTAGTAAATATAACAAAAAGCTACCCCTAGAGAACCTAGAGTTCAGTTAGACCAGTGATTTCCAAAGCTGGGTGCACTCAGCCCAAGGGGTACTCAAAACAATTCAATCTGATAAAGGGAAGAACATTTTTTGGTAATATTAAGAGACAAAATAGTGTTTGTAATTACTGTTTGCTTCACTTTTGCATCATCCTTTTAAAATTTCTACTTTTGTACATGCTTATAATGTACATAATGTACCAGGGCAGGAGTACATGTATATAATGGTATACATTAATGTATATAAGGTATACATTTCCTTTCCTTACTCAGGAAACAGAAGTCCTTAGCTAGTCTACTCAGGAAAACTACACTTGTATATCCCTGATAGAGTAAAGACTTCTTTGCCATTCCTGCTACTGAAGTTCTGCTGCAGTTGTTTAATTAAAAAAATATCAAGTTATCCCACTTGATTTTCAGGATGCAAAATACTTACTTTCTTCCTGCATTCGTGCTAAAATTTGCACATCTGTAACATCATTTAGCTTGTAATTAGATCCAATAGAGTCTTCATCCATCTCTGATGCACTTAATTCACTGTCCACAGAGGACTGTGGACTTAATGGAGGATTCCTATCAGCTGAGCTTTTAAGATGACCTATAGAAAGAACATAAAGTAATAGGAGATGTTAAAAAAAAAAAAAAAAAGGATATATATCCTAGTAGAAGAACCAATAATCTGAAAACAAAATATGACTTAAAACACTGAGACAGACATCTGAAATATCTGACTGCAAATCTATGCTGAAAATGAGTAACTTTATAAAAATCATAATAATGGTGACAGATGAAATTAATGACATAAATTTGGTCCATTTGTACCAAGGTTTCAATTGCTATGACATTTGTAAAGCTCTTACAGAAAGAGCACTGCATGCCCATTTACGTCTTCATTCTTGTTTCTACACCCTCTGAGGGCTACTCTGAAAATAATGCTTTCTATTTGATTATGTTGGCCTACGATGTCAGAAGTAGATGTTGGTGGTGTGACAGATGGCAACAGGACTGTAGCACATAACAAAGACCAGAGCAAGATAAATGAAAAAAAACTTGGATAATGACCCAAGTGAATACACTGCAGTGCAGGATTCTCTTTATAAATCCACAGCAAACTATGGATAGTGGAACTTTTTAATTAAATGTTTTTTTCTTCCCTGCAAACTAACCTAAGTTAAAGTAAATGCAATGAGCCAACATTCTGACTTCAGTGTAGAGAGGTGTTCCACACATCAATTTTTTTAAAGCAAAGAAAGTGCCTACAGCGCAGAATAAAGGCAGAGAAGGTTGCCAGAAGTTACTGTTTATACTGATGTCTGCAGAGCCTTAAGGAATATCTTTAATTGAAATACGTGCTTCTTTCTTAGATTACAATGTTCATATTGCAGCTGTACTGATGGATGCATTACATATCAAATGATTCAGTAAATAAGTAATACTGTAATTGCAAAGACTTTACAGCCACCAACAGGTAATGTCTAAAGGTACTACACAGGGTCAATTCCAGAAGCTGCTTATGTGTGCTGGGACTTCATAGAAGCCACAGTAAGAGTTTTGGTCCAGCTGTTAAAATGTAACCAGTTATCTTAGGTACATGGGTATCCAAAGAAAACATTGTAAATATATCTCATGCCAAAAAGTGTGTGTATAAAAAAATGCCTTTCCTAAAAAGCTTAAATACTGCATGATGCAAACTTCCTACAAAAAGAAACACCAATAAGTTGAGGTGTCCTTCTTATCCTAGGTTCCATGAAAATGTGAAGTATTTGAGCATGTATTTCTGAAAGACAGGAAGAGGGGGAAGGAAGGGACCCCTCCCAAACACACATACTTACCTGAGGTACCCGGAGATATGAACTGTTTCGCTAACGCAGATTTCACTGGTGTTGAGGAGGGAGAATTGAAACCACTACTGTAGGGGCTACTGGTATTTGGACTATAGGAGCTGGCATAGCTGACTGCACTGAAAGGACTGTTGTACAAACTCTGTCTCTTCATGGCTGTACAAAAGAGGAGGAAAACTACAAATTATAATACAGGAACAAGCAAGAAAAAATGCATATAATAATATGGTAACTTCAGTGTGATTTAATTGCTATACAATTCAAGCAAAGCACTTAAGTCAGCAGGTTTTTTTTTTTTTTTTTTTTTTCCAGCTGATTTCTTAGTCTCCTAGGTACTAATCCTAACACAAGAAAACTACAAGATAAGATAACAAGCACTTTCTCAGTAAAAATCAGATCTAAAATTGCTACACTCGTTTTCTTCTGTTCAGCATGCCCAACCAAAGAGGAGGGAAGGAGGGAAGTGACTCAAAATTTGACGGTAGTAGCTAAGCTATGGTAATACAGAACCTATACATTACATACAAATCAGAGACACCATTAAGTATCAAGGGCTACAAAAACCATCCTCTTTGTAATTAGCCGTAATGAAAAGAGACATCCCTAAATGAAACACAGTTGCCCCAATTACAATCTGAATGAGTACTGGATGCAACCCTACCAGCCTACCTTGGAAAATGACAGATGTTACAGAAATAACAGCAAGTGCTCACTGAAGACAAAGAGTCCTTAGCATGTATAAGTACTGACAGAAAAAGATTGCTTTTGGCTACTCCTAAGGAGCTGCTGCAACACTGCAGTCATCCAGACAAAATCCTAGCATGATTTCCACATAGAAAACCAAACGGTAAAACGAAATTTCTGAAGCAGTTACCTTTGATTTTAGCCATTTCAAAAGTTTCTAAATATCAATTGACCAAAACAACCTTGTTCTCATTCCCCCTAGGTTTCATCTTTGAGAATCACAACTAATCTCTGGGATGGTGTTGATATATAGACAGTACTAAACCAGCCAGCATTCCTATACCTCCTGCAATTGCCTTTTAGGGTGAAAGAATAGTTAATATGTATATAAATCATATGGGAATGCAGTTTACGTCTTGTTCTCCAGAATTCAGAGATTCTGGATTATTTTATTTTTATATTTTTATAAAATATTTTATAAATTTTATAAAATTTAATATTATATTATTATATTTATATATGCAGTATTTAAAGAGTAATCCCAAGACTGGGGTTCACTTCAAAATAATAGAAAATAGAACTTTGATGGGGAAAATGGGAACCAAAGGAAATATGATCAGTTTTGGTAAAACATTGCTGAAAGTACTTTATACCAAACTGACAAAAAATTGTATTTAGATTAATAGCCAGCAGCTCAGTGAGCTGCAAATTAAACTATAGGGCATGACAGTTTTGAAACTGGCAAGAATAGGCTTCACAGATGTGTGGTGATATACTCAAGCAGGCTTTAGGGGGGAAAAAAAAACAGAAATTGAGCTTTTCAAAAGAAAAAAAAAAAAAAGGCTACTGATAGATAGTAGATGAAAAGATAAAAATAACTGAATTCCATTGTGCCATGTCAGGCAGTTTGGCATTCACTTGGTTTACTAAAAATTTCTTTATTCTGTTTTTATTAATCTTTTTAATGTTAAAAGAAGCCAAACAGAAACAGTTGCATGAAATGCTGCCTTCAGCAGCAAAGCCTGCTTGAGCTTTTCCTCCCACCCCACTCTGCTCTTGGTCGCTACTTCCTCACTCACTCAAGACAAGCAATAGAGGGGTTGCACTGTTACCCAGACTACTAAAGCAGTGTCAGTAATAACTGATCTCATCAGAGGACCAGTTTTTAGTAGCACCCCAATAGGGATTGTGTTACCACAACTTAATGGCTAGCAGAGTGCAGCAGAGGTAGAAACAGCAGGAATTAAAACCAGCCTCACAGCAGATTCCTTAAACTTCTCTGCTTTCACTTTCATTATTTTAGCCTGAAAGTGAAAGTTATGTGCTAATTTCACCAGCTATGAAATTTCAGTGAATTTTAGTAAGTATTCTTAAGGTGCTATTCTCAACTTCACTTTATTTAGTGAATGCCACAAAGGAAACCTGAGCTTTATTAGCAAGCCCCGTCAACAAAGAAGGTTATTAAAAGTGGTTGTATTCTGATCGACTCTGATGAGACAATTCAGTGCTATTTTAGTGTTCATGCAACAACTCCAAAATACCTATTCCAAAAACCCCTAAAATATAAGTATGCACAACAGTTCTTTATTTTGTATTTATTACACAAACACTAAAATATCAAACACAAATTTGGAAACAACTGTTCTACAGTAAAATCTTAAAGACAGGCTCTTTGTACATATCCACAGTGATACTAAGTATTTATGACACGCAGATTTCTTCAGATGAAAGCAAGCATACTTTCATTATATACAAATAAGTACTCCCTGATACATCATGGAATTTATATGGTATGTTTTCATCGTAAGCAAGTATGAATTTCTACCTTCCTCAGCATTGTATTTTTTTCTCCACAAAACAAACAAACAAAAAAAAAAAAACAACTGGATTCAAACAATTTTTCCTGTTATAGAATTCCAATAGGGATTTCTATAGCATAGGAAGGCATTAAGTGTTTTTCAAAAGCGCAAAATATGGTCCTTCTTAGGAGTGACAATGTTAGTAAGCTGGATAAATTTTAACATGAAAACAGTTCTCCACTGGATGAAAACTTCAGCTTTGATTAGATCATGCATTAGCTTTTAAAACATAGAGGGAAGGGTTAATGAAATGATGAGCATTTTTATATTAATGCATATTTTCTTTTATAAGATTCAGAAACAGCATTCACCACCCAGTTTATTTTAGTCAGCATTTGGTTGAATTGGTTTTCAATTTCTCTTTTGCTCTAGAATAGAGAGGAATAGTATTTCTGGGTTCCTGCTGCTGATTTCTTCACATGTTCATTCATAAAATCCGATCTTGTTTTAGACGCCCTTGTGCTGGAAGTGCTGGTCTCCAGCCAATATGAAACGTGCTTTTTTGCACTTTTGACCAGGGACTGGAGGGCAAGGCTCAGAGAAGACTGCACCAGGACATGACTAAGGTTACCTCTAGTCTGGATTCTCCTCCAAAACTAAGCAGTCCCCTCCCTGCAACTGTAAACCTGAACTCAAGAGCAACGAGCACCATGCATTTCATGTTCTAAAGAACTGTTTGCATGGAGCTGACATTACCTCTTCCCTTCTTTACCATCACACAATGGAAAAAGATTATAAGAAGAAAGGAGAAAATCTGGAAAACAAGAGTGCATTTGAGACTGAGAAAAGGCAAAAAGATTAGAAACACGTAACAGGAACTGCCAAAGAGAAAATAGTCATGGCAAAACAACAGGGATCAAGGAGAGAAAGTAACAGCAGTATGAAAAGCCTTATCTATGGAGACTGGAACAGAAATATATTAACTGAATCACTAACTCATAGGTGGAGAAATGGGGATCCTTGAGGCAGAATCAAAGAGAATGTAAAATATAAAGCCCAAGATACTCTGGAAATTGTGGGGTAGGAAACACGCAGCTTGCAAGAGAGTGGAGCTTCTTGCTACCCTATTTCTACTGTAGTCTGGTTGGTCTAAAGGACAATCCAATTTTCTGTTACAAATTCACTTTTCCATACATTTTCTCATTCTCTTCTTTCACAACTACTAGCTAATTCTGATCCCTCTGACTCTGTTTAATAGTAAGTACAACCCAGTGGTGCTAATATTCAGAACTCACCTGACATCATCTGTTCCAGCCTGTGGATCAGTGACTTTTTACCACATTCAATGTCAGGACTTGGGTAATCCAACACCCGCCTGCACCAAACTAATGGGCTGACACATTTTTGCATTGGAGTCAGTCTCTTCTTTGGAGACGTGTGTAACCTGAAAAGAAGAAAAACATTATGAAGGCAAACAAAATGTGGATAAATCAGGCATGTAAAAAAAATACTATGCACTATGCTATTTCTATTCTTATACTATATATACAGTACAAACCCTAAATATAAAGAAAGCACAAGTTTTGAATTTAAATTCATGATTTTGGATACTGTCTAATATGGATAACGTGTGGCTGTCTAAGGATTTCTGTCAAAAGCTGATGCCTATATTGTTACACCTTCATAAACCAATCGGTATGCCAGAAACAAACAAACCCCAATATATGGACAATTTCACTCTGTTACATAAACACACAACTGATATATCTGATACATACAAAAAAAGTACAACTGATACTTGATTTAAGTAACATTCACCTTAAAAAAATGAAGAATCATGCAATATGCAACTACAGTTTTCCCAAATGCAAAGAAATTGTAAGCAATAACTGCCTTAAGTGCTGAAGTACACAGGACGCATCTCCTAATTTTGTATCCTTGAATGATAAATGTTTTCTTTCTACTTACAACTTGTACCCTGGCACCTGATCCTTTAGTTTTCCTTTGCACACTGAACAAAGAGACTTCTCTGTCCTAAGGGGTACACAGTCAAGCATTAAAAACAAGGAAGAAGAGATAATTCATGTAGGGGACTAAAGGGAAACAAAGGGACCATATTGCTCTGGAGGACGTGCTGAAAGGCCTTTGCCCATTAGCACTCCCATTCATTTATTCTAAATTCAGTATTTCATAACTGAAGAAACAAGCATTCCATTTTAAAGGCTCTAAAAATTTAGCTGAAAATGTATCACCCCTCAACAAACAGTGCAAAGGCAAAGCCATATTCAACGACTCGCTCAAAATAGGGAAATAGGGATACTTAAGCCTTATCTTTGGAACAAAATCAATTGTAGAAATTTGTTTCAGCAAAAGACAAAGTAAACTGCAAGATCTACAGCGCTAACCAGAGTATCTGCATTTGCAGAGATGGTTAAACGTGTGTCTCTTCCAGGAGCACCTAGTGACAGACCTCATATTCCAGTAGCTTAGGAACATTTGAGAATCATTTGAGTCAGCATGCTCGCATACAAAACAGCAGAAATTCCTGTTTCCTTGATGCCAGTGACATCAGAAGTTATTTTTCCATAGCTCTATTAGGAGATTATTAACTAGTCCCTCATCTGTAATTCTAGAACTTTTCTTAATTACTGCCCTTACTGTCTTGGCAAAGCCTGTACCACAACGGCTGCTTCTTACACAAGCTTCCCAAGAGGCGTATTTAAAAATCACCATGAACATCATGAACCTCCCATGCAGAACACTAATCACTTTGTTCAGAGCACGCTCTAATACATTCTTTCCTCAAACACTGAAACTAAAAGCCTGTATCTACAAATGCAGGAGAGAGGATTTATTCTCACCTATCAGGTTTTCATACAAAAACAAAGCGTTTTTAACAGTGCTAATAGCCACTGTTCCATGCAACAGCACAAGTGGCTTACACTCTGCCTACTGTTATGCTGGTTAGAAGAAGTGCTTTTGCAGAGATCCTTACAAGCACTCTGCCCACAAGAAAATCTAAGAGCCCATCACACACTTACATCCTTGAAGATTCTTGGAAAGAACAGGATCTGCTTGATTTTCATAGTTCTATTGCAACAATTATACTAATTGCTGTACTTTATGCAATTGCCTGCATATAGACAAAGTCAACATTTAACACTTAACAGCACTCAAACACCTTGAATTCACTCTTTTTAGCATGTCATGTACTCTTTTCCATCCTGAGGTAGGGTTACGCAACTCGAAAGAGTCAGAGGCAGCCAAGCCAACCTTGGTGCTGAGCAAGGAGACTCCCAGCTCCCTGGCATCTGGCATGCCTTGCCACATTTGAGAAGTTCCATGCACATTTGAAGTGTTTACAGTAATACCCAGCACCATGGGCAAGAAGTGCACGTTCTCTTTTTATAGATGCACATGGTGGGTATCTTGAACAATCCTACAAGACTACTTACAAAGACAAAAGTTATTTTCTGCAATTTCCAACTGTTGCATTTGTTTGACACGCAATTTATTTACTGATACAATCCAGGCTCACACAGATCCTATTTTTGCACTCACTCTCTAACCAAACCCACACTGCAGATTCTCCCACCTATTTCCAGCCAGTTGTTTTTCCTTTGTTTCACCCTACATTTTAAAAAAAAGACAGAACTGTAGAATATATACATTTCATGCAACTCCTCTACCTCACCATAAGCAGCACACGTGTGCCAATGCAACAACATGATGACTCTTTCAAGACAGTTTCTTCTATGTTGTGCCATTATTAATTCTCATTATTATGAAGCAGTGATCTTTATCCCATGTCTGACAAAGAGCAGCTAATCTGCATTTTGAAACTGATGCAACTCTTGCCTTTCTTAATTTAAGTTTAAAAAATAAAGACCAAGAGCGACATGAAGCGCTGGAGCAAAGGGAAATAGGAACAGAATGAACACTATGGAATTAAAATAAGCATGTAGATATAACTTCACAAAGCTCAGTGATCTTCTTTGTCCAGCTGCTATAGGACTCTAGAGGCACAGGTCCTCTCTAGCTGAAGAGCTTCCCAGAAAAGACTTCTTCCCATCCATGACCATTTACACATTCAACAGCAAAATAACTCCACTGAATGGCAGCACAGCCACATTAAGAGTGAAGATTACCAACGACTTCATACATCTTTAAACACCATTAAATCACCTTCTAAAAACAGGAAATGGAACACATTTGAGGAAGCAGGCAATTTACAGTTACCACCCAGACTTCAAATATTAGCACATCAGAAAAACTACACTCCAACTGATCCACAAGGAAGCAAAGACTCAACTACAGCTTAGTGACACAAGATCAAGTAAATGAAAACAGTACATGAAAAGAAGCTTGGAAGCACCGACCTATTTTCTAACAGCTTTAAGAAGCTCAGGCACATGACTGTGCTGCTCAGGAACATTTCCTTCCTCCAGCTGTCACTAGCCAGAGTGACAGAGCATTCTCAGAGCAGTGCCAGCCTGAAATGTAAAGCAGTCAGGGGCTCTGCTGATTAGTTCTAGGAAGACACAGCACAAAAAGGGAAAGGCTTTTGCACAGGGACAATCATCACTAGGCACTTATAGGACAATGCCAGCCTAATATGGTGAGTTGTGGCATGTTGCACTGGGGCACAGCTGAGCTGGAAAAAGCTTTGAAGTAAGAAGATACAGAGGAAGGAATGGAATTTTGCCATAAGAATTATCTCACCTGATGACCACACCTCCCACTACATTAAGATACAAGTGGCTGGTTGCCACGAGCATGAAGCCAGAAGCCAAGATTCCAACTAGGAAGAAAGGAGGAGTCTGTGTACCAAAACTCTTTTATAGTTCAAGTGCATGAGAAAAACATGCAGATGAATAACAAGGTGAAGATCCAATTAGACGGAATACACCAAGTGCAAGAAACTTAACTTAAAGCTTACTTATTTTAGTCACATTAAGCAAAAACAGGTACAAGAGAGAATGAAACAAGGGAATGGATAAAATGTGTTCCAGACAAAAGCAGGATGAAGAAAGCTACTTGATATGAAAGAAGATGACAATCATATTTTTATCCTCTATCTCTCAAAGCAGTAACTTAGCCAGGTAGCTGGAACAGATGACAAGATCAGAAGTGTAAACTATTAAAAATAGGTATTACTTTAACAAAAATAGCTGCTGAATTATAGTGTGTATAGCAGGAAAAGCACTCACCTTCCATTTCAGCTAAACAGAATACTTAACAAATACACTGAAAATATCAGTTTTCACTATTAACATGAGCAATCCACCAGTAATTTCACTTTAAATGCCTTCTGTCTGGAAACAAAGTCAGTCATCCATGAGCTGTCCCCCAGCCATAATGATGGGCTTTCCATGGAAGTGACAGGCAAACACCGAGATGGGCAAGCTAGTTTCTAAAGCAACACCGCATGTAGAGGATGCAACTGCTCAGAAGTTCACTGTGCAGTGTGCATAAAACAGATACACAGCAACTCTATACAGTGCAGGATGTGCACATCAGAGTAAGTTCTGAACAAAAAACACAATGCTTTGCTCTCATATTTAAAAGAAAGCTTTTCAGAAAGCTTAGGAAAGTGACTGTGCAACAAGTTACTGCAAAGTAAGTGACAGTGTGGATCCACAGCACATTAACTCCAGTAATTGCCCACGTGTACACACTTATCTTGCAATAAATGAGCCACCTTGCATACTGTTACCAAGTCATCTTCAGCATGATATGCACCCACACCCAACCTTACCCAGCAAGTGAGACGAGCAGCTGTATGCTGTGTCCTGCTCCTGTGAACAGAGCAGACCTGAACCGAACTCTTAACAGGCCTAGCTGAAGTGCAGTACTGTGTGCACATGCATACATGCCTAAGGAAAACCTTCAGTTCTATATTAGAAAGAAAGTCTGACCACAGTAACAAGGATTCAGAAGCAGTAATCTCACATGAGCAGTGAAGGTAAAATAAGGCAGTTTTATCAGTGAAGAGAACTATTTATTTTGTTATTACAAGGCTATGGACAATTTCATAATGGGGTATGTGAATACAAGGACTGAAAAGTGTCCACATTACACAAAGTTGAGAAAAAGACAGATAACCAGCAGCCTTCACCAGCTACTATCTCTCACAGCCAGGTCCTTCTGAAATCAACAGCTAAGACAAATCTATACTTCTCCATGCAGACAAATCACCAGACAAATTAACCTTTTAAGCATAAGCTGTGATTTAAATTTAGTTTGTTTCCATCTGAAGTTTCCCCAATTGGTAAGTGGTTATTGATCTACACTGGTATAATCCCGCAGTTTAAACAGGCTTTTAGGTTTAACAGCAGTGATCCAAATCCATTTGAACCTTGAAGAGTTCACACAAGGTTTAACTGAGTACATTCACCCTTTTCAGTCGGTTCAGCTACTTGAATGTCCTTGCATAAGCAAGGCCTTAAAAGCAGGATCTTCATGAAGCAGTTCAAGAGAAAGCTACTTACATCATCCCTCCTATTTTTTCACAGCACCGTTTCTGTTTGATTGATCCACTGAACGTTTTCTATTTCATTTAGAGCAATAGCTTCAGTTTATCAAATGTGTAAAGTCTTCCCACCCTTGTGAGAAAATATGTTTTAAGACTATTCAGTGTCTCAACAGTTGCACTAAGTGTTGTTCAGAAATTGCAGGAGTTCAATTTCCATTTTTATAAAATAATCTAGAAAAAGAAAATGTCACGAGGCAACTTTTCATCTAGCCAAACCACACTTATCATCAAGTGCATATTAAATTATAGCATGAAAGGACATACTGATATTTCTTGATGAGTGCTACAAGTGAATTTTTAAAACAACTCTTCTCAAGTTGTATGTTTTTACCTCTCAGTCACTGTGAATGAAATTTGATACGGTAGTCACTGTAATAGGAAAGGAACAAATACTTACAGCAGACTGCCTTACACCCTGTTGTCTTTTGAGGACTCAAATTTGCATGGAAACATGACTGAAGTCACAACAACAGGCAGCACAATGTGCCAAACAGCTGCCACCAGCAAGTGCAGTGCTGAGTGAGCTGTGCCACCTGCCCATGTGTGTCCAGAAGTGCATAAACAAAAACACACAGCATTTATGTTGTCACTGTAAGCTGTGACATTAACTTCCACTGAAGAGGTTCATCAAGTTGTCCACAATTTAAGATTAACATAAAAATGATAACGCCTACCACCACTAGAAAATACGACACCCAGAACATTTGCTATGTCACTGCAAATTTATTGTGTGAATTCACAATGTTCTATTTCCCAAACGTTCTCTAAACCAGTAGATTAAGGGGTGTAAGCTGGGAAATAAGAGCAGCTACTTTGTACAGACTCATCCTCTGGAAGATGATGCCTTGTTTTAATTTAGTAAGCTTGTGTTGGATCAGAATAAACTTATGTTCTCATACTTCTCTGTGGCTCAGGCTGGATGTCAAGCAAATGACTCCTCTGAGGCAGTACACACATTGTATCTTCCCTGAGCAACTGAAATGATTTCATGCATGGGCAATGTTTAAGTGTTTTTAATGGTGTCAGTTACTCAAATACTTTTATTATTATTATTATTTTTTACAATCTACTTGTCTGAGCGTTAGTCCTTGAAAAATACTTCTGCAGCTGAGCTTGAAAAGCAACTCTGACTCAAGTCAGAGTGTTTCTGTTACACTTATCCTCTCAGAACACATTTTTCTTGTGTTTCTGTTAATGCCATGCTCCTCCGCACTGCTTCTCCTAGAACTCCTACACTGCTCTTCTCAACTGGTGTCACGGGAAACTTCAGGCAGCTGCCGAACAGCATGATGCTAGGAGAGGAAACCTCCCTGGCAGCTAGCAGAAGCTCATCTAAGTGCAATAAGGACAAGATAACAACCTCCAGCTGCTGTATCTGTCACAGCAGCAGGCAAACCGTCCATTTAAACAGAGAGGGACTGCCTACAGCGAGCTGTGGTTCTGCATCGTAGCATGATAGAATTGCAGGGGTTGCAAGGGACCCCGGGGATCATCCAGTCCAGCTCTCAGCTAACACAGGTTCCCTGCAGTAGGCTGCACGGGACAGCCAGCAACAAATGAAAACGTGCAGGGCCCACATTTCTGAGACAGAGCGCGTTACATTTACTGCCTTTACAGCTGAAAGAAATTCAGGTCAGGCGCGCATTTAAAGAAGCACAGCAGCAGCTGCGGGCCGGTTCCGCGCCGCCTCAGTACGGCACGCTGCGCCACGGCTCAGCCGGAGCCGGTTCCCGATGCCGAGCTGTCACCGCGGCCGAACAAAAGCGCGGGGCTGCGGCCCTGGGCAGGGCTATCGCCGCGCACGGAACCCCCGCAGCCCGCGCCGCCCCCGGCTGCAGGCCCCGGGCCGAGGCCAGGCCTCGGGCCGCCCCTCGCCTCCCTCTCATCCTCACCAGCTGGCCTCGTCTTCCTCGCAGCACGCCAGGCGCTCCAGCTCGTCGGGCCGGAGAGGCGCCGCGTCGTCCGGCAGGCCGTCGCTCTCAGCGCCGCCGGGCTCCTCGGGGGGCGGCCGCCGCGCCGCGGCCCTGGGGCTGAGGCAGCGGCCGTCGGACGGAGAGGCGGCGGCGGGGGGCGACGGGGAGGCCCCGCCGCTGAGGAGGCGCTTGGGACTGGCGGGGGCGGCGGGCAGAGCGCCGTGGCGGCTGCGAAGCTGCTCGTTCTGCTTCTCCAGCTTCTTCACCAGCTCCTGCAGCTTCCGCACCTCCGCGTCCGCGTTCACGCTCGAGCCGACGTCCTCCATGGCGCCTGCCGGCTGCGGGGCGGTGTGCGCGAGGAAGGCCGGCCGCGCCGCCCCGTCTACATGGCCGGGCGGCCCGCGGCACAGGAGGGCGGCGGCGGCGGCGGGGCGGGGCTGGGCGGGCGCTGCCGCCTCCTCAGCGGCGCCGGCGGGCGGCGGAGGGCCCGCGTCCGGCCGCCATCTTGCCGCCTCCTCCAGCCCGCCCGAGCCACGACGTCACGCGCGTAACCTGGAAGTGCCCCGCGTCGGAGCCGGGCGGGCGTCGGCGGGCTGCGCGGCGTGCCGCCCTACCGCCCTCTGGTGCCCTGTGGAGGCTGGGACGTGCGGGCGGGTGGCGTCAGCCGTGCTGAGGGAGGGGAGGAGGGAGCGGGAGGGCTGTTGCCGGGGTGGTTGTCAGACTGTGGAGGAGCCTTGGCCCGGGAGCAGGGACCTTTAGTCATCGATGCCGCGTATGATAGCAGTCCTTGGAGGATTGCTCTGTACGTTGGTTTGTAAATCCGACTCCTCCTCTGCACCGTTTGGTACCGAGTGCCTTAATGAAATCCAGGTAAGTTTTGCTAGCATAGCTGGCTCTGTTAGCAGAGCCTTCAGGCCTCCGTAAGGCAAGAAAAATGGTAAGGTTTGTGATAATAAGGACGTTTGGTGCCCTGCTGACACTGCTGGCAATTCAGTGGTTGGTGAGTGTAAAAGTGGCCTTAACTTAGATAGAGACGTTCATTCTAAGTGAGAGCATTAATACAACAATGATAAAATACAGCTTCCTTCTTTTCCTACCCTCAGTCCAGCTGTTGGTGGCAGGACAGATAGTTATGCCGTTACAATAGGTTGGTCTCTTCTGTCCTGCAGATGATGTGCTGGAAGAGCTGGGCAGGCAGCATTAGGAAAGATTGGGGTCAGTGAGCCCTGGGCTCCTTGGGACTGCTCAGTAGAACTGTTCATCGTGCTACATTTGGGGCCTCCTCTTTGATACAGTGGCACAGCTAAGGGTCTGAGAGCTGCTGGTACCCTGCATCTCCCTGCCACCAGTCCTCCCTGCCGGCTGTCTGCCCCCAGGGTTCCTGCCCCACCTTATTGTCTCCTGCTGACAGTGCTTTGCTTCCAGCAGCACCAGCAACTATTCCTCCCAGCAAGATGCACGCTGCAAAAAGATGTGTGGGTAGTGGGGAGGAAAGGGAGGAGAGAAGAAAAAAAGTGTTGCTGAATCATCTGCTGTTTTTCCGAAGTGTAAAGGCAACTGAGATGAACAAAGGGAGTTGCTAGTTAATAGTCAACATAGTCAGTGGTTGAATAGCAAGGAATGTGATCCTGCTTTCTCATAGTCTTGTGCAGAGGGTTTCCGTCATGTTTTGGGAGGGGAATTGAGGACCAGGAGCTGATAATGGGCTTCCATAAGCATCTCATCAGATTCCAAGCGTGCTCTGGGCAGATGTGACAGGCCACACCCAAGCTGAGGCCTCTGGCTGACTATAGAGAATAGTTACAATTGGTAGTAATGCCACAAAAAATGAAATGTTTACACTCTGTCACAAGAGCAAGTGAAATTCGTCTGCCTGTGAAATTAGATGTTGCAGATCCTTTTTTTTAAATTTTTTTTTCTGAGCGGGTTGAATCTGTGCTGTCTATTTCACACATATGGAGAGGAAAGGGAAAATCAGTGTTACTGCAGAGTCTCATGGACTCTGAAAGCCCCTCTGTGCACAGCCAGTGCGGTCAGCATTCTGTGCTATTGGAACAGGTAATAGCAAAGCTGAAGGGCTATAGATCTCTACCTGTGTGTGTGACATAGGTCTAATTCAGTATAAGTGTGAGCAGAAGAAATGGGGAGCAATCCCTCCAAAGCACAAGAAGCCTGGGCAAGGATTGTACGTCACTCAAGTAATTCAAATTCAATTTGTCTCTCTCTGACAAGTGGTTCCTGAGGAAAAAGACCTTTGGGAGCTTTGTTTTCGTGCCCTTTGAGCTTCCTAGCATGGACAACTCTATTTTTTATTTTTATTTTTTTGTACAGTTGTAACTTGCTGGTTTATTTTTAGTGAAATTGTTAGTTTCTGATTTTCATACCTTTATTTTAATTGTCACCTGAAATAACAAAAGATCCCTCAGAGGGAAGAGTAGATAAAGATGGACAGTTGTGCAGTGGGAAGTTAACATTTGTAGTAAATATTTAACTTCAAGCCCGGAAAACTGGATTGCTTTTTAAGCAGATTTGTTTAGTCTCCTGAGGAAGATTGTTGCCTGCCAGACTTTCCACAGGAGGTGTTCAACAGGCCCACACACGCTCTTGCTAGGTGGTGTTTAGATAAACCTTTGAAATAAAAAGAATCATTTGTCATTACAATATCTCATGGCATGCACAAACATTGCGTATGTGGTGGAATTAGTGTCTGTCTCTTTCAAAGCTAGTTTCAAAACCCTAGCTGAAAGAACCAACATTGCAACTTTAATTATCTATAAAAGATATCTCTGAGTACATCTGGTCTCCTCAGTGGTGAGAAAATGTATTTAATCCATTGGCTTAGAATTAGGTTACCTGGAAGCCTAACTATGCTTTAGAAACTGTGAGCAGCAGTGAATTTTTCAAAGACATCTGTGGGCAGAAAAGCCTTTACAAATCTTTTTGCAAGCAGACGGTCTGCTGTATTTACTACTCATACCTCTTAGTGTGAAAGAAGGACTACATCCATGCACCGGTCTTCCTATGATGTTACAAGCCTTTCTGGAGGGCAGCAAGATTGCAGCTGAGTTCTGCCATTGAGATACACTTATCTGGGGTATCCTCAATCAAAGTGTATCTGTTTGACATGAATTAACAGGCCTCTTTTTTTGTGCACAGGAAAGAAATTGTTTAAACCTGCTTTTATCCTCCAAATCTGGAAGAACAACAACTCTAGGGTACTGCACGGGTTTCTAATGAGGCTAGTGTTCATGGCATGCCACGTGGCTAGAAAATGTGTGACTAAATATCTAGTTTAGCCCTCAATTTATACTACTAATTCAGAATGATGATTCTTCAAAGATTATCATCAGAGTTGAGCATTGTAATAAAAGTCCCATATCACCACAGACACCCCGAATGATATCTGCTCACCTGAGGTTCATCATTGCAGTATTGGAGTTCCTTCCACAGGTTTGGAGTCTTTTCTCCTTGGAATTTTAGCAAAATCTGCATATAATATTCATTAATAAATATAAATTCAGCTTCATTGTGGGGCTAGCTACCTGTATTTTGTGCTTATTGATCACTTGGAAATAATAGCTTTTTAGAAACCCACTGAGGTCAGCTTGGTTAAGGTGCTGGGATGGGACAGAGGTGACTCAGAACACTGGGAAAGGACTTGCTGTTGTCAAGAAGATCCATGACTTATATTCATTTACAGATGACAGTAATTTTAGGCATGTGGGCATCACTGAGTGAAGTCTTAGATGTCTCCACCCATATGAAGCAATCTTCTGTTAAACCATTCCAAAAAGTTTCTGAATGTACTGAGAACTCTCTTGATATCCCTCTGTTAATGAGCCAGCTCTGCAAGGAAAAATTGTTCACAGCATTTAAGGGACTCTGAAAGCAGTCTCCCCTGTGCACTTTTTTAGCGGGAAAAAGACCCAAGTCTACAGAATCACACGGAATCGTAGGGGTTGGAAGGGACCTCCAGAGATCATAGAGTCCAACCCCCTGCCAAAGCAGGTTCGCTACACCAGGTCGCACAAGTAGGCATCCAGGTGGGTCTTGAGTATCTCCAGAGAAGGAGACTCCACAACTTCCCTAGGCAGCCTGTTCCAGTGCTCCGTCACCCTCACCATAAAGAAGTTCTTGCACACATTTGTGTGGAACTTCCTATGCTGCAGTTTCAGGCTGTTTCCCCTTGTCCTGTCTCCACATACTGCTGAAAACAGTCTGGCCTCACCACTCTGCCCCCACACCTTAGGTATTTATAGACCTGGATCAGGTCCCCTCTCAGTCTTCTTTTCTCAGAATACACAGTTAGTGACAAGTGAACAATTTCCAAATGTGACAGGCTTGAAATGCTGTATTTCCACACCCGATGAAATGCTGTTATGTTTTGAATATCTTATAGATAGAGCCATGCAAAACAAAATTTGTAGTTAAATTATGTTCATGCTTCATTGATGAATTTCTGCCTTATATTTAGCTAGGCTAGACTCCTCGCTGGAGGCAATATGCTAAAACTGATAAAAACAACTAAGGTTTATGGCCAGAAAAAGCATGTTGTGATCAGTTCTAAATGTTGCTGGAAACAGACAGGAAAATTTCCATTAAACCTGGGTTACCGCCCCCGTGCTTGAGCTTAGAGGAACAGTGACGACGCTTTATTTGCCAAAGGATGTATGGCTTCGTTGTTAAAACCTGCACTGAATTAAGAACCTCTTCTCCCTCCTGTCGGGCTGCCGTTTCTCCTCTCGGTGCAGTTCGGAAGGCCGCCGCTGCCACCTAGTGACAGTCCTGTACATAGTGGCAGCCCCTGCACCGGTGGCACAGGGACCTGGTGGGAGAGCGGCGATGCACTGCTCTGGTCCCCACATGCAGTGTGTGAGCACCTGGAGAGGACCTCTACTCCTTCGTCGCTGTGTTTGGAGGATGTGCTAATGGAAATCTTCCACTCTAACACATATTGGTAAAATAGTATCTAAAGCCTAGGATTGAGCAAAGCACTTCTGAGATAGGGCAAGAGGTAACGACCATACATTGCACCAGGGGAGGTTCAGGTTGGATATTAGGAAACATTTATTCTCAGAAAGAGTGGTGAGGCATTGGAATGGACTGCCCATGGAGGTGGTGGAGTCACCGTCCCTGGAGGTGTTCAGAGAACATGTAGGAGTGGCACTGAGAGACGTAGTTTAATGGGTGTGGGTGAATGGCTGGAGTAGATTTGTTTACTGGTCTTTTCCAAATGTAATGTATAAAGAGAAAGCCTAAAAGGAATTGAAACAAAACTTAAAAAAATTAAAATTTAAAAAAATTAAAAATAAAAGTCTTTACAGGCAGAAGCACGTGGGAGAGGTGAAAATATAAAAAATCCAGCTTAGAGGCTATAGAAGAAATTTAATCAAATAATAAAAGCTGTCTTGGCCATACAAACAAAAATTAAGATAAACAGATGCCTTACATAATGTAAGTGCTGGCATTAAAATGAATCTAGGCACTGCCCCAAACTATTTACCTCAGCTTTGGTAATAATAATGGCAGTGTACACAGAAAAAAAAAAAAAAAAAAAACAGTGAATGTGAATGGGTGTGGAAACACGTTATCACAGGCAAGGTGAAAGCAAAGTGCAAAGAGCTCAGCTCTTGTGGAGGCTCAGAAACAGATAATAAAGCTCTTGATATGAGTTTTAATGCGTTTACTAAATCAGATGCAATGTCATGTGATGAAACATCAGATAATGAAGTAAGTTTCTTTTTCCTAAGGAAAAAAGGGATCCATAAAAATATGTTATTTTGTTGCATACAAGGATTAAATATTTCATGAAAGAAATAGAGGTATGAAAGGATACAAAATGGGAGAAACAGTTACTAAAGATAGATTCTGCCAAATTAACTTGGGATTTTCTTTGATTAAATATGAGACTTTTTTTTTAAAGAAGGAGTGGTGTTTAGTGACAGGATAAGGAACGCTGGCCTAAAACTTGAGCACAGGAAGTTCCATACTAACATGTGGCAGCACTTCTTTATGGTAAGGGTGATGGAGCATTGGAACAGGTTGCCCAGAGAGGTTGTGGGGTCTCTATTGAGATATTCAAGACCCATCTGGATGCCTACTTGTGCAAGATATTGTATGGTACCTGCTTTAGCAGGGGGGGTTGGACTCGAGAATCCCTTGAGGTCCCTTCCCATCCCTGTGATTCTATGATTTTGTGAACTGCAACAAAGCAAATCCATATGGACATCAGTAAAGTGATTAACATGGTGTGTCAGTGTGATGATGCTGGAAAAACAGAGGGAAGAAACCAGCTAAAGAGTTGTACTTACAGGAGAAGGCTCAGGCTGTAGAAAGAAGAGTTTTGTGACTGTGGAGTGCATAGGGATTGGCTGCATTTATCTTTCGTGGTAAGTATTTTGTCCAATAAAGTAATAAATAAAAATAGAAGTGATTAATGAAATATGCTAGTGACACAAAGATGACGACTTTAAAGCACAGAAGGACTGAATCACCATAAAGTGGAGGCGCAAGGAACAGCAAAGGCAAGGAACTTAGTGACCAGCAAGGTTTTATTTAGGAAGTACGGGTGCATCAGCTGCTGACAAAAACTGAAGAGCTGGCTGTTTTAGTCAGTTGTCTATTGTAGGATATCTAAAGACCAGTCATGAAAAGTGAAAACACACCTATATATCTGAAGACAAGATCAGTGATCTGAGAAAGATTCTAGTACCGAGTTGCCTTTCCAGCTTTGTCCAAATACTTGCAATATGGACCTCACATGAACAAGCAATACACTAATGCATATGCTTAAAATCAAGCAGAAGATTTGTCTCATCAAGTCTTCAGATTTGGCAGACAGCTTGAACCAGGAGAAAAGAGAGTGTATAATGGAACCTCTCATTTAAATGCAAGCAAAGTAACCCATGCATTGTTAGTAGAAAGAAAGATTTTGCTGCATTTTGTAAACCAAATTTAACACACTGTAATGTAAACATATCTGTCAGAGCATAAAATGAGCGATGTCAATATAATAACCAACAACTGCCATCAATTTACACCCTTTCGAGTCAGCTGGAATGAAACCTGGTAGTGTCAGGTCCCACGGTGTCCTTCTGTAACTTGGGTGAGCTGCAGCCGTGGCATGCCAGAGTCAGTGTTGGACAAACAATGGAGCTATTTTTTGTTGAAGGATGTGGTAATAATGAGTGTGCCTGTACATACAGCATGTTTCAAATGTCTGCTGACATTTACCTTTTTATATATTTTTGCATATATATATCTAAATTCAACCAAAATGTAAAAATGAGGCGTTACAGAATGATAAGTAGAATTGCAATAAAGCTCTTCTATCTTGTTGACAGGTCAAAGATCAAATTTTAATCCCTTCACACGATCTTATTTCTCTGCCAAAATTGAAATCAAGAATTAATATCTGAATATGGAGTTATCAAGGAAAATCCTCTTTCTTGTGACTGTACCAAGCTCAAAACAACACATCCCTTTCATCAGAAGTGACCTTCTGTACGAATCCTTCTCTGTAGGTAACCTCAGCCACTTGCAGCACTGTACTCTGTACATGCACAGTATAACTGATTTTATCATCTGTAACTTGAAACAACCTTTGGAGTATGCCAGTGAGCTGTGGCCTTTTCAATGACTTTATTGCTTGGTGGAAAGCCTGGGTCATATCATAGAATCATAGAATGGCTTGGGTTGAAAAGGACCTCAAAGATCATCTAGTTTCAACTCCCTGCCATAGGCAGGGTCACCAACCACTAGACCAGGCTGCCCAGGGCCACATCCAGCCTGGCCTTGAAAGCCTCCAAGGATGGGGCATCCATAACCTCCTTGGGCAACCTGTTCCAGTGTGTCGCCACCCTCATCATCATCATGAGGGATTTGTGGAGGCTGCAAAATTAAAGGAATGGGTGGGATGTGTTCAGCCCAGGTGTGGGCTGTGAGTGCAGTCGATGGTACTTCACAGCTATCATGAACCTCAGTTAGGAAGGAAAAGCTGCCTTGAGCAGAAGCTGCAGGGGTAATACTGCCTTCCCTCCATCAGCACCAAGCCCCTGCATTGGGGCTGAGAAGGGTGCTGGTGTCTGATGCCATAAGACAGACTTTGCCCTTTTGTTGTTAGCAGATCTAAGCCTGTTCCAGTGCTCTGTGATTCTTTCAGTACAGAAAGCACTACATAAGAGTTGAGCTATATTCAGACCTCAAAAGATGTGCCGAAATGGCTGAAGCCAACCTTCGGTGGAAAGTTCAGAGAAGAGAGAAAATCAAAGGACCCTTATTTTTAACCAAGAATCCAGCAGTTTGTGTCGATTTCCCAGCTCAGACAATGCAGCAGCCTGGCGAGAGCGAGGTATTTTCTATGGGCTCAGTTCCTACTATTGTTTACAAGCCAAATGTGAGGTTAGATAGTAATGGGTCAGCCCTTCGTAGTCATGGCACAGGCATCTCTTAGCAGTGACATGCCTGTGTGTTAGGACAAAGAAACGTGAGGGCAAGAGACCTACAGTCTTCTTCCTTTCACATAAGCATTTTGGCAAGAAACATTTGAGAAAAATCATAGATTTTTCTGTTGAATTTTTTTAAATTATTTTTTAACAACAACAAAAAAGATTACTATTTTAAGGGAATGCTTTTAACACTCATCATGGAAAATCATTTGATTTTCCTAAGAGTTAAGTGTCTAAGTAGAGATAAGTAAATAGTTCTCAGAAAACTCTGGATTTATGGAAAAATCCAATGAAGTTCAGGGGGTGCTAACTTGGGAAAAAATAGGATCAGTGTCAATTATTCATATTATCCTATTTCTGCAGTATGAAGTGATGACCCAAGCTGAATTGTTTCAAGGTGACTTTCAATAGATGTGTAACAAATAGTGTGTGTGTGCATGTGTATGCTTGTGTTTGCAGGTTCATCTTTGTCTGTATGTGCCCATACATTCATGCACACATCTTTTCAGCGGGGTAGCAGCAGACTGCACCAGATCTAAAGTAATGTTAGAAAGCTGGACATCAAATAGAGAATGAGGTCAGACTGAGGCATGATTTGAAGGAGGCTACAAAACAGTGGTAATTACAGGTACAGCAGAAAGCCAGTTATGCCCTCTTTACATCACCTGAGGCTCCCTAGCCATCCCTATACCTCGAATTTAAGAGCTTTTTGGAACAAAGCAGCAACATCTGTAAAACTGTCTCCAGAAACACCACAGCTGCAAACACAATGTTACCAAGGATACAAGGATACACGTTTATCCCTACTTAGGGTTGCTCAGCAATAGAATTCAGGTGGATGAGTTGGACATAAAGGTTTTGTTGTCTGTCCTTACTGTGTAGCCATGTGTTACTGTTAAGTGTAACTTGAAAAGTGATCATCAGTTACTAAAACATTTTAACACAAAGTTAGCAATTGCTTACTAACAGAGCAAATGCCATTTGCCATTCTCTTTTAAAAATAGGTAACATTAATTGCTCTCATTGAAGACTAGAAAGTGTGTTTTTAGGATGCCACAAAATTCACAGAATTGTAAACCAAGGTAAGAAACTGTAACAGTGGGTTACCTCTGAATTATCGTTACTGTGGTGCCACACACTGTCCTGGTAAAGGCGTAGTGAAGACTGCTGTCCTACCGCTGATGGAACTCTTTGAAGTGGATTTACACAGGTTTGGTTCTGAATCAGAAATCACAAGGGCATTAAGCATCCATAAACAAAGCTGTAGCCTGTGCTATGTGTAAATTCTCTGGGAATACATCTGAGTAACGTGGTCACCAGCAGAACCTGAGCTTCTTTTGGGATTAAGGTTTTGGATGCCAGCCTTCTAATCACAGGGATTCAGCTACTCCTTCCAATTAGATCAATGTAACAAGGCTGTGTAACACAATAATAGCACCTTTTCTAAATGGAGAAATGTTAAGAAAGAAAAGCTTTGTTCATTTTAGCATTTTTGCTTTGTGTCCTATCCCTGTGTGGACTCTCACATGAAACTTTACACACACTAAAATTACACACTGACCACCTTTTTTTCAGAAGTATATTCTAGCTAAACAGACCACATCCTGAAACTAAATCTCCTTTCAGTGTTTTTGCTATAAATGTGGTGCAAGTCCACTGAAGTCAGCCATGAAATCCCAGTTTTGTCAAGCTCAGAATCTGCTCTGTGGAGACCACCGCTGCTGGTTAAATTCGTGCTCTGCCACTTGTAGCTGAAGCCTAAACGTGTTTGAATTCTCGCAGAGAGGTGTCCGCAGGCAACTTCCCCCGCTTCCTTCGCAGCCACAGATGCGCCTTTAAGCCACGCAGTGCTGTCACTCAGGCTGCCCCGCAGTGTCACTTACCGGCGTCACCACAGAGGGGGAGCAGCACACCGCAGGTTGGCCCAGGACGCATGCAGAGACGTGCTGCTGCAGGGTGGTGGTTCGCGTTTCAGGATCCTTCGGGCTTCTTCACAGCAGTCTTAGAGAGAGGATCCCACTGAATGTAGTGTGGCCCTGGGGGGCTACCTGCTATGGACGCTGACAAGCAGTTCCTTGAGCAACAAGGGATCGATCATGAGCTGAAAACCACTAGATGGGGCCACCAATACCCCCATCCACATCTTTGCCTTTTTAGGTAGTTGTTCTCTGCTTCAGTACCAGTATGAAACTTTAACCTGTTCACCAGTGCTGCTGTGCTGAGCTGGCAAGTGGGGTGAATGGTGCTAATAGAAAGTACTGTTTACACTCTCCTCATTTTGTGTACATACACTTACTGTTATTTATTATATCATGTCACTGCTCAAATAAGGCTGCAATACTCTGGGGTCTGTTTTTGCTCTTTGGTTGCTTGGGCTGTGGCAGGTGGCACTGCAATATTGCAGCGCTTCAGAGGGAAATGGAAAAGAGAATGTGTGTGGTCGTATAATTATAGCAATGGTTGTGGTCAGAGAGGCTCACCAACAATTAAAGATGTGTAGCAAATCCTCCTCCAAATTTATGGATCCAGTTTAACACTCAAATGCATGAATACAAATCCTGAAGCTTTGTAGAGACATCTGCCTGTGTTCTGAAGGCTAATTTAGCTTGATATGTAGTACTTCAACTGTTGCTCCTTTAATTAATAACTATATTCACGTTCCTTACAGAGTCTTGTCAGTTTTATTTCCAGTACATATTTATCACCCAAGTGTTGACAGTGCTTTTCCTCAGTTTCTTTTTCCTCATGGAGTTAGCTATCAAACCAGACATAGCACACATTTTATTGCACCAGGCACCAATGTCCCACCCAGCCTGTTGCAAAGATGCTCTTGCTTTTTCTTGCAATGCAAGTCTCTCCAAAACTGTGTGTCAGCTGGGATACACCATGCTCTCATTGAATGCAGTGAAACACAGCCCTGGTGGCTGGCACTGAGCTGGCAGCTGTGGGCTGAAAGGTAGGAACGAGAGAAAAGCTGCCCAGCTTGTGGCCATTGGAACCTGTCCAATGATAGCCAAAAGAGATGTCATTCTGTCTTTTTCTGATTACATCTTTCCCTGTTCTTATGTTTGATTATCCCCTTTGTGTTTGCTTATAGTCAGAAAATGAGTAACATCTAACTAGCAAATGGGTATATCTTCCATGAACTGAACAAAAAGCTCAAATTTTTATTTCCTGTTCTCCTATGGATGCACATTTAGTGCTTCAGGAATGCTGATGCTTCTCAGATCCTTTAAAATTTGCCCCAGAAGATTGACTATGTTTATTTATTTATTTATTTATTTATTCCTGATTATCTGTCTTTGGCCTTGAAATAGAGAGACCCTGATCTGCAAAGATGTAGATGGACTGCAGAGGAAAGAAGCAATAGTGGCAGGGAAGCCAGTGCTCCCATGGTGTGGGACAGATGTGTTCAGCCTGATCTGCAAAAAAGGGATGTATGGCTGATGTCATCCCACTTATCATGTGCCTTCCCCACAGCAAGGGATCATCAGACTTACTAGCACTTTTTTTTCCATCTTCCAGTGGAGCACGTTGTCCCCACAGGGCATTAAGCGAAGCCTGTCTTTTAGGGCTTCCTCCAGCCAGCAATTGTTCTACAAATTTGCTTGCCTGCATCTTGACACTGCAAGAAGAATTCTTACAAAAATAGCTACTTCTGTATTATTAATATGTGCTGTATTCTCAGAAGAAAGCTCACAGGACTCTTGGAGGTGTCCAATTCAGTATTTCCACCATTATAGCAATCCATTCCAAAACCTCAAACCTAGGTTTTGAGTTTATAAAGGAAGGATAACCAGACCTGAGCTTGAAATCAACTCTTCTCCCTACTATAACCTATTAGTAGTGAGTCCAGAAGAATTTGTTTGTTTGTTTGTTTTTTCCAGATAAGGATGTGTCTTTAACAAAAGAGGGCAGGGAATGTCTTGTGCTAATGCTGCCTGTTGTTATGACATTAGAGGAAACATACTGTCTGCAAAGAGGAAGCAGAGCAATGGGGGTTGTTCAGTTGCTTGAAGAGAAGGAGGTAAAAGCAATTCTCAGCAACAGAAAGCTGCTTGGTTGTCCTCAGAGCTAGGCAGAGATTTACTCAAGCACACAGTCATTATGTAGCTGTCTGGCATGTTTGGTGCTGGTGTGCCCTGACTGTGACTGCTGAGTCCTCAGACTGATGGGATTACACAGTGGTAGTTATAAGCCAACCCTTTAATGGATTATAACCTGACCTTATACTTGAAGTCATCAGCCCCTTCAAAGACATTTGTGGGCTTTTAAAAGTCTCAGTTGAATCAGTGGAAGATCCAACTGCCTCTGTCTCACTCCATGTTTCTCTTGAATCTCAGCCTGTTGCAGAAATAAAGGCTTCAGTGGAAAAAATAAGATTGACTTTACTGTAGGCTGAGATGTAGGTCCTGGGCTGTGCAAGGTGCAGATCAGTTGATGGTGGGGAAAGAGCTAGAATGACCTTGGTAAGTTACTGTGATATCTTATAGGACAGACAACAAATATTACAGGCCTGCTGTAAAAATATGTTTATTTGTGTCAGTCAAGCATGAGATCCATCCAGCATCCTGCTTTCAGTGCTGACCACAGATGGATGTCCAGGAAAAGCAAGAACAGGGCAAATACATATCACACCTTCATACAAGTGTTCCTCAAGTGTCTTTCTGAAGGCTTCCTGGATCTGAAGTGTTGGGTCTGTCTAGTGATTCTCAATAGATTCCTCTTCCAAGTGTCCACCCAGTCTCTCTTGAAGCTCATTTGATCTGCTCCATCCATAAACATTGTTTGCAAAGCAAAGAATTCCACACATCTTCCAAGATGCATAATGAACCATCATCTGTTTTATTTCAGTCTAGCTGTTGTTGGCTTCACTGGATAACTTCTAGCTTTTGTATTGGAAGAGAAAATAAACAGCAGATTCTTATTCAGTCCTTTCATCCCATTTAACATTTCTACCATACTCACTTTGTGCTATCTGTCTTATATGCTGGAGGTGGTCCATTACACTCCATCCATCAGATGTAGCATGAGGCATCCCATAAATACATTAAATGTTTCCTCAGACCAAGCTTCCAAAAAATGCACAGAACAAGAAAGCACGGGGCAGCCTGTGAGATAGGTACAATAAAAGACTGAAGAAGTAATTGTTTTGTAAACTTGATTCATCCTAAATAAGGAAGCAGAAGAAGTAGAGAAGTGGAAGAAACATCATGATTGAGTAACAAAATACTGCATCACGTTGCTTGCCTGCAGGGCTACTGAAATAAAATTACAAAGAGAGATGGTACATAGCTCCAGGGAGCCTCTGGCCTCTGGCCCCTTGAAGTCCTGACACGGCCTGTCAGCAAGGGCTGGGATAAACCATTGGCTCTGTCACGTGATGTAGTGGAAACTCTGGTCTTATTGTTCCCTTCAATACACAATTTGGTGAGCCATGCTTAATATTTTCCCCCTAACTCAGCTAGACAGAAGGACAAAATCTTTTTCTCAGTTTCACAGAGAGGATCAAATAGAAACAAAACGACTTAATGGAATTATCACCTCCAAAATCTCTCAAAAAGAAAAGAAGCTTTGGAGACATGGTAGGCAGAAAAAGCAACACATTTGCTGATATGGAAGCCAGATAATGAGAAACAACGGTTATTTTTCCCTCACTGACACAGTTTACTCCTGGCAGTGCGAAAAACTCTTGTTTATCATTTCTTTCAAACAAGTGAATTTTGGGGGGTACTGAAGGAGGGCTGCCCAGGCGCCGGATGCAGTGCTGCAGGCCTGGAGGCGGGGCAGAGGAACTGTGGGGAGAGGGCTGAGGGACGGCTACCTGCGCGGTGGCCACACAGTGACTGCACAGGCATTCATCAACCCAGAGCTGCCCCGTGCACCAGGGATGAAGCCTTGCCGCTCTCGGGACTCAGCAGCAGCACGGCTTTGGAGGCAATCCCCCAAGTGAAAACAAAGGCTCTGTAAGTCATTTCCTCTGTGCTGAACAGAAAGACATCTGTGCTGATCCAGCCATTATGTATAGGCACAGCAAAACAATACACTTGTTAACAGTACAGACCCCTCTGGATTCACACTTTAAAACATTTAGAGGCGTGTTTTAGCCAAACTTTTCCAGCTTTATCACTTAACGAAGTTTTGCAGACAGTTTCTATGGAAAGTTGGAATAAGGGAAGGCAGTGAGGAAAAGGGCCTGGATGACAACTCAGCAAGAAGTCATTGCAGCCGTGGCTGGTGCCCAAAGCTTTGGGGTGGCTACGTGCAACCACAGCGTCCGGCCTGGGCGCTCTGCCACGGGCATCACGCAGGACGCACTGCGGAGCGGGTACCAGCAGCAGGACCAAAGCACACCGTCACATTTTCAAGGCGCGCACCGAAAACCGGGGTGGGACGTGGCATCCTCTCTTTACGATTCACCACCTCCTCCTCGCTTGGTTTGTTCCCCCACGAAGCGCACACACCACCGAGACGCCTCCGCCCTCTCCGCACCTGCGGCAGCGCCCAGCGCCTCCCCGCCTCCCGCACTCCGCTCCGCCCCCCGCCGAAGCGGAGCCGTGCCTGCCGCTTACTGCGTACTACCGCCTCGCGGCCCCTTCCGCGGCGGCGACCGGGAGCCGCAGGTAAGGCAGAGCCGGGGAGCGCGGTGATAAAATACGACAAGTGAAAGCTCAAACTTTTGCCGAGTTGTTAGTGGGTACGGGGCGGGATTTGCGCGCAGGTGGCCGCTGCCCGGCAGCTCGGAGGCTGCTGGCCGGTGCCGTGCGGCAGCTGCTGCTCTCAGCAGCGGGAGTAGAGGCGAGAAATGAAGCGCTGAGCGGTAACCGCTTGGAACCTCCGCCGGTACCGACAGACGGTTCGCGTGATACGAAGTGCGGTAGTGCGGACCGAGCAACAGCGAGCCGAGTGTTGCTCGGTGTTTCCTTGTTTACGTGACTTGGAGTTTCTCGATGTAGCCGCGTAACTGCTCTGCTTCAGCGAGGCTCCGCGTCTCGGGCCGGGATCAGCTCAGTGTGGGGTTTCGGTTGTGAGTACGGCTCCGTGTGCCTCCTTGCCCTGCGCGGCCGTCCCTCTCGTGGGAGCGCTCCTATGGCTGCTACGCGTGGGGCAGCTAACGCGGTGGCTGCTGTGCGAGCTCCTGCTGTGTGAGTTCCTGCTGCGTTCCTGTAAGCTGCAGTCGGTCATTAGTGACACACTGAGCTTTTCGGGTGGACTTGGCCACGGGCTCTACTGATCTGAAATGCCCAGTATTATTTCATCAAGAGTGCGTCTCTTACAGAGAATAATAATAATAAAAAATATCAGCAGTAGCAGAAACGCCAATGTAAATGTGTCTTGGGAGTACTACTTGACTGCTTGTTTTCAGTTCAGAGTACATGCTGCTACAGGTGCCCAGACTGACTTAGGTAGAGCGTGGCTCTGGGTGAGGCATCGCTTCTTAATTCCTCTCCTAACTCTTCAGTGACTGAAGGATTAATTGTTGCATGTGGTTGGTATAGAAGTATTTCATAGAATTATAAAGGCTGGGAAGGACCACTAAGATCACCAAGTCTATCATCTCATCCCCACCATGCCTACTAACCATGTCTGTCAGTGCCACAATGACATGTTTCTTGAACACCTCCTGGGATGGTGTCTCCACCACCTCCCTGTGCAGCCTGTTCCAATGCCTCACCACTCTTTCTGAGAATGTTTCCAACATCCAACCTGAACCTCCCCCTGTGCAACTTAAGACTATTACCTCTCATTCTCTCACTGTTACCTAGGAGAAGAAGCTGACCTCCACCTCACCTCAACCTCCTTTCAGGTCATTGTAAAGAGCAGCAAGATCTCTCCTGTGCCTCCTCTTTTCTAGACTAAACAATCCTGGATTGAGATCCTGTGTTTAGGCTGTTTTGGAGTGGCAGAATGCAGAGCCCATACAGGCAGACTCCCAGTTACCTGTGCCCTCTGCTCTTTTTGTCTGGTTTCTCTCCCTTTGCTCCATTCCCACCCTGGTCTCTTCACGCTTTGCCTTCATGCCATCTCCCTGAAGTCCTTCCCTGTAGTCCAAATGGTCTGGGGCACTGGAAGATGCTTCTTTGTTTTGTAGGGAGGAGGTAGCGTCCATGCAGGGTGCAATGGAAGACTGGGAAGGGACTGGTATGTGGGGCAGGGGTGGTGGGGAGCTGGTGGGCTGCCTCTTGCCATGTGGGGTCATGGTGGTGTTCAGCGGCCTCTGGCCTGCTATAGAATCTCACTTGTTTCTGAAAGATCTCGGGTGGTTGTGATCTGTAGGAGGCTAGAGCAGGAAAGAAGCCCATTTGTTGTCAGTCTCCTCTGATAGTGTTCATATATCTCAGGTTTATTTATTGTATCTATTTATTTCTAACCAATTTTATTTTTTTTGAAAACATTAAAGCTCAAGGTGAAATACACCCATCTCTACTTCTATTCCTAAATAAAAGGGTGATTTACATGCCCTGCTAAATTTCAAAAAGAATCCTATGGGTGAACCAAAACGATGTCTGTGAGTCTGCCTACCAAAACCACTGAAAACAGAATCAACATGGTTATATTGGGCACCTGGGTACTCCCTCTTCTTTTTCCTCTCTCTTTTTTTTTCTAATGTGATCATCTCACAGGTGTGAGAATCAAAGCCAAACATTTGGCATTTAGAGGTAGCACACGCTGCCAGTTGAGTTGCCTTTTAACCCAAGTTCTCATTTGACAGAGCTGATTTTATTATCAATTCAAAACTTACAGAAGGAGCACCTTTATTTTCTTTTTTCCTTTTGGATATTATTTTAGAGTTTGATCTTCTAAAGGCATAGATTGCAAAGCAGCTAGAATTATGTCCTGAGTTATGCTGCATTTCAGCTCCCAGCTGTGTGCTTAGCCTTGTAAATCAATTCTGTTGTATCCAATAGCCTGGCTGGCTGCCTGCAATGGCTGCAAGTGGAGAAAAATGAAATACAGCTGACATTGTTTTACTGGCTTTATTTCATTTTATCTTGCTCTGAAACAACATTGTATTCAGGAGTGCCGTGATAGTGCAATATCCTGTAATTAAGGTTACAATAGCTGGGAAGTGGTTAATTTCACAGAACTGGCTGGAAGCAAGAAAAGTCTCCCCCTGCGCCAGCCATAGACGTAACCTGTCGTAGATTAGTTCCTTCTGTATTGTGTTAGCTAGTAAACTGAGTACACAAGATAAGGCACAGAATGGTGTGCTTCTTACACAAATGTTTATATCTCAGATATGCAAAATATTTTCTGTTTATCGGACAATGGAATTCTGTGCTTCCTACTGTCAACGCAAATGTCATGGAAAATGCCTTCAGCCTCTATTAACCATTGACCTCTAAGATGTTTTGCTACTTCTGTATGTTTTGACTTTTTTTGGTACCCTGTTATGTTTTCACTGCTGCAGTTGGAATTGTGCTTTAAAAAAGAGACAAGCTTGTGGGTGCCAAGAAGTGAGTTGTTGTGGTCTATAGTGGGTCTCCTGCAGCAATAGGATACAAAAATGGCAGTATAAAACTCAGAAGGTATAAGAAGCAGTGCTTGGGTGAAGAGGACTACAGTTTGGCATGGAGAAGAAGGCTTGAGGTGGCTTCTTTTTTTTTTTCCTTCTATATTTCAAAAAGCATACATGTTTCTGAAGGACATCTATCATAGAGCAAAGAAGGCGGTGTGTAGATGAGGGCGGCTGGTGTCCAGGTGGACACATGTGCCCTTTCTGTCACAAATGGTAGAAAAGGAACTGGGGTGCAGAGCTGTGTAATGGAGCACTGTCCCGTGGCTATGATGGCTCTGGCAGCTCTCAGTCATCCCCTGCCTCAGCGCTGTGATTCAGAGTCAGGATGCAGAAATGAGAAAAATACCACATGAGACAAAACTTGGAAAAATAAATAGTCGTCTTCTAGAAGAAGATATCTGTGGTGAAGGGCCCTATCATAAGTGATGCTCTGAGAGGGGTAGATGGTAGGATTTCACAATTTCCCATGTGTGGAGGCATGATAGACAGGTCACTTCCTTGCAAGCACCATAAAGGGCATGCAATGTTCAAATGGGAGTGCAAAACTTGAAAGAGTAATGGAAACCTGCTGGGGAAAAAAAAGAAAAAAAATCCCAATGTGCTGGGAGTGCACGGAGCATGGGCCAAGTGTTTTCTTGGTGCTCCTCCTTTCCCTTACTCACTTTTCTCCTATAGGCAGGTGTATGAATGGGTGCTGCTCTGCTACGTGTGAGGTACAACTGCATGGTGCTTAAGTGGGTCACAGGAGGGTTTCCTGTCAGAAGAGGTTTTGCTCAACCCTGTGCCTTTTATGAGCTGTGATCTGATGAAATCATATGAACACCTTAGATGTAGGCCTTGTTTGCACTTGAATAGGACAGAAAAACGTGGTGCAGTGTTCATCGTTTTGCAGCATGATGTGTGCAGGGCACTGGCAGCCAGCATGGCTCCTTGAATTACAAAGCAAAAGAAGTCATTTTTCTCTGGTGAAGCAGCCACACAATGCAGTATTAGATACAAGTGGTAATTGCTCCTTGCCTGTAGCTGAATGCAGTACTTTCAACTCTCTCCTAGGCAGCCCTGTGCAGAGATCTTTTTGTCATCTGCTCTTCTTTTTGTCTAAAGTGTGAGATGACAACAGCACTTAGAATTCTTGGTGTAGAGGATGGTAGTTTCTCTGATGGGCAGCTAAACTCCACCACACCACTTTCACTTCCTCTCCTCAGTGAAAGAGGAGAGAAAACACATTGAAGGGCTCAGGGGTTGAAAGGAGGACAAGGAGATGACTACCAATTGCTATCATGGGCAGACCCAACTCAGTGTAGGGAGATGAATAGATGACGGCTGCTCCAAAAGCAATGACTCCTATTTTGTTTTGTTGGCTCATGATGCCAGAGGCAGACAGTGGTGGTATGGCAGTAGAGGTTGAACTTTCCACAGGTCTCTTAAAACTTGTAGTCTTAAATACACCTTTTGAAAGCGAAATGGCTATCTAGACTCTATCTGGTAAAGATGATTAAAAGAACATTTTCCAGCATGGGAGAATGTAGCACTCAGTGTTAAAACTGATTAGTTTACAAACTTCCACTGCAACTTCTCTTCAATTTGCTTACGAATAATGTGTCAGAGGATAGGGTTCAGTTATGTGGTCACATGCTGTGGCTGATTTAAAAACAAAATAATGGGCAAGTGGCATGATTCCTCAACTTCCTTCAGTTATTTCTCTAGATCTCTCAAACTGAAACCAACCCTGGAAGTCAGTGTGAAGCAGGCAATCCCTGTGAAACTTAAGCTCTAGCAGTAAAACAACTATCTTATCCTACATTTACAGTCTCTTGCATTTATTCCATGTAATCTGGACATCAGTGGGTCTGGATGGTGGAAGTGTTGCTTCTAGTGTTGCCTATTCTGTGGTATTTTTATGCCTTACCATTAGTGATCAGAGTGGATTACATGGCACATGATGTTATCACACATTAATGATGGTATCATACAATATCTCAAAGAGAGTTTAAATAGAATACAGCTGCTTTAGATGTTAAATGTCTTGTGATGCCTGATGAGTGCTCTTGTCCCCCTTTAGCTCACAACGGCTGAAACATCCTGACATCCAAGAATTTTCATCGAGGGGAGTGGGGTAATGAGCCTCTATGCTAGAGATGCTGACTGCCTCACAGGATTGAGAGCCTGAGAGAAAAGGAATGTACAAGATGACAGCATTACCTCAGTTGTGTTGATTTTCAGGTATGGTGAGAAATTATTTCCTTGAGATAATACTTAAAATTTAACGGTGGTGAGACTACAGTCCTTTAGTATTCCTTGCTCCTTGGACTGTGTTGTATGTAAAGGAATTCTTTAAGGTTGCATCCTGAGTTTTTGGTCCTCTATTTAGAGACTTTATTAGTAAAAGGCTGAAATGCAAGTGAAAGTTTCGCTGTTTTAAAAAATCTACAAATAAGGTCAGGATAGAACTCTGTGAGATCTGCCTCCAAAACTTCAGGAAAATAGGTCTCAGTCTTTCAATTATCCATTCAGAAAGTACCCAGCAGTGTGGATTCTATGTAGAGAGACTATTGTTATTTGCTTGTTGTTTTTATTTTATTTTATTTTATTTTTAGTCCTTATCGTGTCATAGAACTTGTTCAAGTACAAAGCAAAGCAGAAACTGAAAGGCTAAACTTTGAAAGAAAATGAAAGCTGCTGTAAATAAGTGCAGTCCTTCAAGTCATTTGCCACCTAAGCATGCACAAAGCATGACACTGTACAATTCTCTCTGGTAGCATGACTGTTACGATTTTGAGTGCAAATCAAATGGAAATTTGAGCATGAAATGATGGATTGTTACTGAAATGAGACATGAGGGTGTGGCATGATGGTGAGGGAGTTTTGAGTTGAGTTTCATCTGAGCTTCATTATATGAAGTTTTTCTTGTAACCCATCCAACGGATCAGGGTCAGAGAGGCTGGAATCAGAAGATAAGAATGTAGACCTTACCAACATCTCTGTTTTGGTAAGCACAGCAAAAATCACACAGTTTGGGAAGCTGTGAATTGCCAGATGTGGGAAAAGCAGTACAGCGTCTCAGCTGAATGATCATTGATTTGCAATCCCATCTCCTCCATTTGCTTGATGATGTATCCTGATGAAAACAATGCATGGGAAACTTGACACACAGGAACTTGCAGTCTTGCAGTATTTCCTGCTTGTTGGCTCGTATTTTTCTTGTGCGCAGAAGATGATTTTGATGAATAACTCTAGATATATCAGCACTGTCTGTATGAGAGAAGGTTTGGGGCAAGTCAGCTATTAAATAGGTTTAAAAAAAAAAACAAAACAAAAAAACAACAGTTGCCAACTTGCATTACTGTACTGCCTCAAGAAGATAATCAAGAATTTCAGGGGAAAAGTAGGCGTTTATTGAGGTCATTTCATCATTAGAGTAATTTCACGGTTTTGTTTTCTGCTGAAATTCCCAATTACCCAAGAACTATTCTTACCATTATTCTTACCATTTTTAGCTTCCTCACCCTATCGTGGTGGTTCTTGTTTCTGTATTTAAAACCAGTTATTAATACAAGTGTGTATTTTTCATATTAATTGCCCTATTAACAAATATATTTAAAGATAGTGTAGTTTCTGGTATATTTTGTTGGAAATAAACAGTTGTCATAATGAGAAATGTATGTTATGCAAATTTCTATAATTAATAACTAACATCTTGTCACATAGCATATGGTTACCTTGATTATGTACTTTTTCATGTTTTGTTTTGTTAAAATGCTGGTGTATGAACACTGGAACCAGTCCTGGTGCATATAGGGCCTACCACAGCTGCGCTTAGTCTCTGACAGTCTTTGATTCATTTCTGATAAGCAAACTGTGCAGTGAATGCATTAGTTTCAGCATTGCATCTCACTGTGAAGGTGCTCTTCATAGACCATCTGCCAAAAGCATCTAAAGGGTAATTAAAAATAGGATGTGATTTTGTTAAACTGTTTTTATTTTTGGAGGGAGAATGGTCATTTTGTGCCTGCAGTAGAGCTGCTAACAGGACATGAACTTGGCTTGTATTTAACCTACGTGTATTACTTAGGAGGCTGGATATCTGATAAAAGATTTAAAGATGATCATGATTTTTAGCAATATGGAGAGTAGTTTGCATTCTTCCACAACCCAGAGAAAAGGAACACCACACCCCTGGAGCTGGTTCAAGGCTTCCTCATCTTGTTCTGGGAAAATTTGGTTTAAAATGAAAGACAAACAATACAGCAGCCGTCATTCCTCTCTAACCCAGCTCTTACCCAGAGGTAGCACTCTCTTCTGCTAGCTGCATGCTCAAGATTTCCCTCAAATTCCCTGTAAACCAAGTACACATTCACAGTTTTTCCTGACCTCAAAATTTCCTTGTATCTCTTCCCAACCACACTCTTGCTTCCATGGTCATATGTCCTTTGTTGGGAGGTAACCAGTTCAGTGCAGATGGGTTTGGATTAAATTTCCCATAAACTGTCCCTTTGCAATGAGGCTCATGGAAGTTTGTGTGGCTGTCACTCTGTAGGTGCCAAAGCGTTCTGTCAGCTTTTTTGTTGCAGGTGCTAGCAGTTGTCATCCATTTTGGGAAGTGATATAGTTTCCATATAACCGCACGGGGGAAAGAAAGTATATTGAGGAGCATTGCAGAAGTCATAAAAGTCGTTTGGATTCTGATGAGACACTTTCATCACAGACTGAGGAAAGTCTGATGTTTGAAATAACAGAAATAATCTTAGTAGACACACACAGGCCTGCTGTCAATTTGGGAAGTAGTAGTTTTCCCAGTAGTGTGCAAAAAGAAAGTTCCTTTACATTTCTTATGAATAAAACAAGTACAAAAAGAGGCTGGCAGGTTGCTAGGTGAATAGCTTGCTTCCTTAGCAATAAAACAGCAAGTAGAAGTTGGTGTTTGCAGCGCATTTTAAAAACAAATGCTGTTGTGATTCAATGAAAGATCATCCTGAATTTTAAGGAACATCTCCAAATAACTCATTCTGTTAATTGTACTGCTGGCATGCAATTGTACTGAATGTTGTGAGAGTGAATTACAAACACTTTGACTTCAGTCAGATCATTATACCTGGGTGTAGTGCGACTGCAAGCTTTAGTGACTTAAAGCTGGCCTTTGAAGATGGAAGCAGACACAGGTTATCAAATCCAATTCACATGGGATGTTCCTATGGACTGCTTCTATGTACTGTTCTTGAGATATGACGATATGTCTTTAATTCATAAACCCTTTGTCAAATGTACATGTCAATCCAGTTCATGACATGGTTTGAAAACTATATATCTACTGAGAAATGAGTGACTCAAAATGCTCATGCTTGGATTCATCTGTGTCTTTTCAGCAGAGTGCAAGTCAAAGAAGCTAGTGACAAGCTGGCTGGGATCAGAAGCAAGTGTAGCATAATTCATACCTGAATGAACAATTCTAGTGTAGTGCAAATGAAAAGTAGCACTGGTACTGCTTTTTCCATAGCCAGCATCCCAGCCAGGGTTTCTGTTGTTTCAGCTATGCTACACAGACATACCAGTGACAGTTTGCCATGATGGCCCTTTGGTGCAGAGGACAGCCGCTTAGAAGTATTCCAGGTTTGCTGACAAAGCCTGTGCAAGGTAGAACTCCTTCAGCTGCTGATTGAGTTTCCATGATGATTTAAAATGATTCAGATAATGAGCAGATTCCTTATGCTGTTTCTGTGTCCGTGGCTGCTGCATTGAGCATATTCTCTCTTGCTGCAGCCTAGGACCTTTGCTATCATTGCAGTGCTTTCCATTGCATTGTAGCATTACAGTTGGAAAGAAAAGTTACTTTAGAAATATTGGACGTTCATTGTACAGAAAACAAGGCACCATTTGTGTGAATTATTGTATTTTAGTTAGAACATGTCAAATTTTGTCTTGACTACTAAAATAAATTGAACTATTTGTGCTATAATATACTAACTGCTCACCTGAGATTGTGTGACGTTAGGAAAACCAAATTAAAATTATGAAGAAGTTGAATTAAAATTTCTCCTTTAGTGAAATTAAAAAGAAGAAGTTCAGAAGAACTGCCTGAGGCACTGTTGATGTCAGTTTTGTTTGTTTTTCCCAGTTTTGTGTACGGTTGCAATTCACCAGCTACTTAATGGTGAGCTTTAGAGTCCCTGAACAGAAGAATTAAGTTAAACCTCTGAGCAGAACGTTTAGTTTTTAATCCCTCTTAATTTCCAGCTTCCTGTAAAAGGAAGAAAACTTTTTCCACCAGCATCACCCATTTCCATTGCCAATCTCATCTCTGCCTGTGTTTTTAGTAAGTGGGCGTTGCTGTTCCTCCTCCCTCCTTATCAGGAGGGGTGTTTAGGGGGAGGGCTGAGGCAGTGGTTCTACTTTGCCAAATGTCTGCCCAGCTCTGTGGAGCCAGTGAGAACACTGTAGGCGACCCAGCTATGTACAAGTGAAGTAAATGCTCTGCTCTCTTTCAGCTTCAGCTACTCTAAGCCAATGCCATGCAGATTTGGGGGCACTTCTTCCATTTTCTTCTCTAACATGCTCTGCAGATGCTTGCCAGAATGAAGAGGACTGTTTCTTTTACATAAAAACATACAAACAGGGCCAGGATACCACATACTTCCTATCAGTTCCAACCCTGACTTGACCCTTTTGTTCATGTGTTCCCATTTCTAGTTATATTTGTACAAGGAAGCTGAACTCCTGTTCTTTACCAGATCTTCAGGCTGCACCCATGAAGAGGCAAATCCTTGTAATCTCTGCCTCACCTGGCCATCCACAGCCCAGCTAATCACAACAGCATCCTGAAGCCCCCATGATACAATCAAATTCATGAGTCAAATGTAGGATAGTTAAAAACATGCTAATTTTCTCACATGTGCTTCCTCTGGCTGTTGTAGGAGGTCTGGTCAGAAGGCCCAACTGGATATTAGTTTGTCTTGTTAAAGTTTGACTGTGTGCTAAGGCAAATGCACAAACTATAGCCAAGCCTGAGTTAGTAAACCTTGCTAACAGGATATTTTAGTTTGTGTCAGACTGTATATGGCTTCTGGTAAGCCCAAAACCACAGCCTCTCTGTAGAGGCCAGTTCTGCCTGCAGAAGACTCAAGATTGAGTTTCTTCTGTGGGAGGCACTGTGCAGTTGTGATGTGTTGCCTAGAATCTTGCCATTGTCTACAGCAAAATGACATGGTAATTTTGGATGCTGGATTAGAATTTATAATAGTAGCTAGTGTGAATAGCAACAGTATTTATGGAAGTAGCCAGAAAATGCTAGATATGCTAACTGCTAGAATGAACAGGGATGATACAAAGCCACATTACATTACAGAATTATTTTCTCAAGCCTAAAATATCAGATTGACAGATATTTGAGATTTCTTACTGCTATAGATTTGCTTTGTGTATGTTTTAAATTACTTTCCTATGAATATGATGATTTTAATCACCTTCTGTCTATGTATATACGTATAAAGACCCCTTCATCCAATTACATAAGCCATCACATTTTCATGTTATATTACTATTACTTTGAGATGAAAAGAGGGTGGATGAAGGTAGAGGTTAAACTTTATATTGCTGGTGGTGAAAAGCAGCAAAAACTTTTCACAAACATTGAGAGTGGCAAAGAGGCAGGCTTACAGATGTTGCAGCCTTACCATCATCACTTGGCATGCAACAAATAAGGTGGGGGATTAGGTTCACATTCAAAGAGATTTGAAACTCTTGGGCAGTGGGTTTTGCTTTTCCTCAATTCAGAAATGAAGCTGATTTTTACTGGTCTTTGAAATTGTAAGACATCCTTATAATACCCTTTGGCTAACAAACAGGGTAGGTTTCTTTTTGGGAATGGAATATAATGCAAGAGCTGATCTCTTGTTTAATAGCCAGTGCTGTTTCTTGAGGCTGTGACATACTCAAAGGGTTTTTATCTTTGAAAAGGACAGGTGGCTGAGAGTGCTTGAGGTCTGTAGGATGAGAAAGCTGCTTGGATTTTGTTACTATAACAAATGTTTCATGATTCTTTTTTTCCTCCTTATTTTCCTCCATCCCAAACAAAAATTCAGCTTTATTTTCTTCCAGCAAAGAACTTTACAAATGCTGAAGTCTTTTTGATCTGAATAAACTGTGGGCAAAACATTTACAGGTACTGTAGGGCCCTTATGTAGAAAAAATAGGAAAAACTACAACTAGTTACCCATGGAGGAATAAGTGAAAAATCATCTGTCCATCCTTCACGTGGTATCCGGTAGTGCTGCTAACTCTAAATTAGTAGATAATGACATTAATTTTTAAGAAAGAAAACATTTTCTACATGGATAATAAAGTTGTTTTTGTTTCATAAAGCACCACCTCCTTTCCTAAATACTTTGTAAGGGAATTGATGAAGGTACCTTATAAATCTGTGAAAGGATAACTTAGTCATTGTAGTGTGCTCCTGATCAAAGGGTTTGGAGATGCATATACGTTGTTCTCCTGAACCTGAAAGGAAATAAGCCCTTTTTCCCAGGCTGTTCAGTGCTCTTTGGATTTGCCCTCTCTTTTGTGCTGGTTGATAGCCAGCAGTGAATTGGTGCTCCAGTTTGGTGTGCTGAAGCTCCTCTCCTCATTGCCAGCGCACCCTATCCAAAAGGGACCAGAACGTTTTCAGTGTTTGCTTACCAACCCAGCTTCCTAAGTTATAATGCTAAAAGAAAACAAACATTTTTAGTTCATAAAATGTCGTAACCCTGCTTTTAAGGAATTTTGGAAAACCTGTGCAGATTAAAATGAAATTCTCCCAGTGCATATGTGAGTGGCTTACAGTTGAAAAAAGGGTATTTTGCAACATTGTGTGCTTAACTTAGAGATTCTCAAGTCAAAGGGGTGTCACTGAGTTACCCCTTAGCCTGTTTAATTCTTTACCTGAATGTGGTGCACGAAAATAGGAATTTTCTTTCCACAGGGCCTGATTACATTTAGAACTAGTGCACTGGTATTTTGACTGACTTTCAAGTAAAGATCAGGGTTTGACAGACATTTAGGTATAATTTTCAAATTCATTTGAAAACTGCTGCCCAGAATTACATTTCTGTCAGTTAAAAAATAGTTTGCACGTGTTAGAGCCACGTGGCTTCTCAGTCTTCTCTTCAGAGAGAGGAGAAAAAAAACAACCAACCAGTTTCTCCTTCTCTGCCTCCCCCCCCACGCCAAAAAAATAAAGCTCATAAAAAGCAACACAATTTGCAGTTGCAGATTTTGAGTTGCAGATTTGCATCAAAATTCTGAAGTACCATCTGTGTACTTAAAATTGACATCTTCATATTTTGTAAACTGAATTGGTGAATATCACAGTGTTCTAATTAACGTGCTAGAGTGGGTGATATGTTTTTGGTGTTAAATACAGAGGCTGAAATTGCTGCCAATTTGAACTGATGTGCCCAAAGTGTGAAAAGAGCATATGTGCAGGATATATAAAACCCAAGCCAGAAAGCTGAGGGTGTCCATTTGTCAGACAGGTTATCTGTCATGACTGGCAGCCCATCATGTTAGCATTAAGACTTTGCATGGGAAAACCCAAATTATCAGGTAAATCACTAAGGAGGGAGGAAACTCAGAAAACAGAGCTCTGGCTTGGCTTGATTATTTTAGATGCAGACAAATGTTTTCTTGGTGTTTGTTTTATGACTCTTGTAATAAGTGTGTTTATAGGATGCCTTTAGACCTCTGAACAACTCTGATAAAAGGATTTGCTCTGTGAAAAGTAGCAGTTACTTAACACCTCTGGGCTGGAGGAGCTCCAGCCAAATAGTGATGCACTTCTTCCTTTCTAACTGGAGCTTCTGTTGGGACTTGCATCTATTTATGTGCTCACTGATGGGCTTGCAGTGGCAAATTGTTTCAATAAACGAATGCAGGCCAAGAGATGGGAGTGGGAACGCGAAGTTCCCAACTACAGGAGCAGTGTTGCAAGTGCTCTGGTTACCTAATCGCTTGATGCTTGTTTTCCTAGAGAAACATGGGAGAGGTGGCATGCATAAGCAACTCTAGCTACAAGGAAAAACCTGGCTTTGTGGGTCTTGACCATTATTATTTAAGAGATTTATCTTAGCAGCTTTTTAAATTTGTTCTGAGAAAAGTATATGCTGACTTCATGGCCTTACATCTGGATGTATTAAAGTGTCAAGATTGATCAGTGCAAACTGATGCCTGAAGCTGGGAATGTGTTTCTTTTTTATTTTCCCCTAAAATTTTTTGAGCATCTGTAATTCTTTCTTATTTCTGTCATGATCTGTAGTACTTGTAAATTAGATTGTATTTGTTATCATGTAACTCAAGTTGGCAGGGAGATGGGCAAGCCTTAGGCAGGAAGTATTATGAAAATTTTAGATGGGTGGCAGCATGAAACTCCCACAGCTGTTTGGAACAAGATAAGAATGTCTCATACGATAGCTTAATGGACTTGGGAATAGTTTGGAAACAATTGAATATTTGGGGATAAAAGTGTAGAAAAATCATTCTGAAACTGCTGAAGAAAATAAATGATGTAGAGGTTTCACAAGAGGTAAGAGTGATTATTATAGCTTGTTGTCTGAGAAGTTTGGAGAAGAGTTGTAGGTGACAGTTCTGTTGTTCTGAGACTTACTTATGGAAACAGAAATGTGGCTAGAAACACTGATGTGAAAAAGCAGGTTTTGTGATCAGGTGCAGGTTCAAAGGCTGATTTTCTGACCTGGGAAACTGGTTCTAATCTGTGGAGATCTCCATAGCAGCAATAACTCAATGTAGATAAATACGTGTAGCAACAGGTGCGAGCAAAGTGCAGACATTGACCAATTATATTTTATTTTTTTAACCTGATATTCTTTCAAAAGAATTTTTTTTATTTGTTTCTTGTGTAACGTTAATTTGACTAAAGAGGGCTGACTGGGAGATAAAATATTTTAATGTTATCGGTATTGAGATCTGAAATCAGAGTTAATATCAAATTATTCTTGTTGTATCTGTGTTAGACTTCTGAGATCACAATTTCTAAGACAATTTTTTTGTTGTAAGTGCCAACAGAGAGTTTGTGCGATGGAGAACACACTAATTGTTTTGAGAGAGAGTGCCTATGATGAACCCTTGTAGTCTGGTGTGTGCTAAGGTGATCTGAAAGCTAATACTAACCTTTAATTCTTAGAACAGTGTTTGTATTTTCGGTAGTATCCTTCTTTCTTAATTACCTTTAAGATTGTGAATTTATATTCAGAAGGATAATAAACAGAATGTGGCAGCTTGGATAATTAAATAGTGCACTCAAGATGATTACTAATTCAAAAATTCATCTTCCTTTCAATAATGCAATGTGACAGATGACCAATGAGTTTATGTGCATACATCTATCAGAGGAAGAGGGAAAACAAAAAGAGATTGTTCGTAGTAATTATTTTGTCCAATTTTGTTACCTTCTACTTAAGCATCCTATCCTGTCAAGTGTAAACTAGAGACTAATCCTTCAACGTATGCAGATATATACCTTAAAAAGAAAGGTACTTTTTAATGCAGTGAACAAGAAAATAAATCCAGATGTGTGAAATGGTCGGAGTGTAGAATGTTATAAATTAATCAGCTAAGACAGTGAGTGAAACATGGTAACATGGTTAGACTGAAAGGCAAAGGGCATCACTGCATGTATTGTCAAAACAAATAATGAAAGGTTTGGGAACAAAGCAAAAGGAGAGGCATTGAAGTGATTGTGTTTACGTTTAACTTTATTTAAACATTTCTTCTGTAGGATAATGAGCTGTGAGCTGTGAGGTGACCTACAGCTTTTCAAGCTTTTCTGTATGATACTGTGAAACATGCTGTTTAATTGAGATCTTGATAGTCAGCCTGAAATCTTTGGAAGTAGAAGATGGAAGGCATGTACTCAGCATCTGCTGAGACTTAGGCTTCTTTAATTCTTTGCTTCTAAACTGACATAATCTAAACCACTGTTTGCAAAAGAAAATTTTCATTGATGTAATAGACAACAATTTTCAAAATGTTTTTTACTGTTGCATGTTCAATTTTTTTAGAGCAAACTTATTTTTGCAGAAGGCATTTATGTATATGTGTGGGCCTTAATGATTAAAATCTGGTTGCTGAAGATATCTCATGGGCACCTGTCTCACCCAGAGTCTGTCAGTGGGATGGGAAGGATGAGTTCCTGGGCTTCAAAAGTCCTGTTTCTTAGGGAATTTTTCAGAAAATTATTCTCTTAAACTGCTTGAAGTCTGGTTGGTACTATGGTGAGGAAGAACAGTCAGATGTGTTCACTTTATTCTCTCTGCGATAGGATCATAGAATATTCTGAGCTGGAAGGGCCCATAAAGATAATTGAGTCCAACTCACCTAGAGCAAGATAGGCTGCAATGTACTTTATTTCAGCCCAGCCAGGTACAGCTTTTGGCAATGCCTGAACTTTCCTGTGTAATCGTTACCTTCTGTGAACTTCCAGGTGGTTCAAATGGACTCCAGCTGTCTGTATTTTCAGTTAATTTCATTTGTAAGTAGAAGTTCTTTTCAATACAGAAATCTCCAGAGCTGTGATTCTTCAAAGACAGAGTAATGACTTTGTTTCTCTCATCTTCACAGGAACTGATATTCAATGGCTAGAAACAGAGGTGACAAGTGGCTGAAATGAATATGACTGCTATTCTACAAGAGATCTTGATTAAAAGGTCACAACAGAAGAAGAGGACTTCTCCTTTAAACTACAAAGAGAGGCTTTTTGTACTTACAAATTCTATGTTAACATATTATGAAGGTCGAGCAGAGGTAAGAGATACAGATTTATATAATAGGCTGCCTTTGTTCTTTTGTCTGCTTTTACCTTTTTCCTTGTAGGATATCATACTGTCAGGGAATGGATGGGCTGGATGGCAGTGAACATAAACCACTGTTTCTCAATTCTCTTATTTATAATGTATGTTTGCTGAAGTGCAGATTACGTATCTGGTAGTGTAAACTAGTTCCTAATTGGGGCAGAAGTACATGGCCAGGATGCCAATAATAAAATAAAAGATGGTTGCTAAGAGCTGTTTCCTTTCTCTCTTATCTTCAATGGTTTTATTTGTAGATCTTTCTGATGGAAGGGTCTTGGCATAATTTTACTGCTGGCATTTGTCACTCACTGTTAATAATTATTTCCCAACTGGTTATAGCATCATTCTTTCTGAATCTGGCATGTTGGATATTGTGCTAGAAAGGCTTCTGTAAGAAATTTACGTTTTCCCTACTAATGGGACATCCTTTAGTTTTTCAGTTGATTCTCACATAGGATTTTCTGTACGGTATGTTCTCACTAAAGAGTTTGCTGTAACTTTGCTATTGCCCTTCTTTGGCTTCTGTCCACGCGTAAACTTCGTTTCCATTAGTTTTGGAAGATTTTTCAAATAGACTTCCTTACGCTGCTAGGGAAAAAGCCTTGATTGTTTTTCCGCTCCAAATTGGGATGGCCAGCCCCAACTTGTATGTGGCAGTGAGATTGTAAACTTCCTTCCACATCTGTAAAGTAACTGGCTTCCAAATCCCAACAGGAGCAGGAGCATGTGGTAGGCACTGCAGACCAAGTTCACTAGGGATGGGCTCAATTAGGATGAATCTTGCAGCCTAGCAATTGAAGTGAAGCTGGAAGCAATTTCTTTGGCAGCACTAGCAACCCATCTCTATGTAAATTTAATGTAAATTCATTTACGTGACAAGTCAACAGTATACACTAGGCAAATCCTCAGACCAGCATTTTTCAGAGGAGATCTGGATTCAGTTTCATCAGGATCATCTGTCCCTGATGTATCCCGTCATGCAGTTAGTGTTGAAGGGTCACATTTTCCATGTAACAGAGCCTACCTTTCAGATTTGTCATGGTGAAGATGGCGAATAAAATGACTGCAATATTTAGAAGAGCTTTTGCTATGCACAGGATAGCTGTACAATGAATAAAATGTAATGGAGATGTCTCTGCAACCTCTTCTGTTAGATGCCTTACCTTTGGTGAAGAAGGCTGATTAAATGTGGTTCTCTGCTAGAGCCAGGGCTCACCACAGAATTGAGCTTGCTTACTGGAGGACCACGGCAGACTCTTGTAGCTGCCTGTCACATCTCACCCAAACATACCACAGAAATTGTTTTTTGTTGGTCCTTTTCTCTGCCGTGTTTCTGCATGTAGTTTGTATGCGGTCAAGGATTAAAAACAAGAAACAGATTTCTGTATTTTTTGTGTATTTTTCACTGACTGCTGCAATAAAATATGCATTTAATTTATAATGCAACCAATCTTCCTTTCCCTTTCCTTCAAAGAAAAAGTAGGAGGAAGCTAAGAAGCCGTCTGGAACATGTCTTGCATGCTTTTTTTGTGTGTGTGTGTATCAGTGTACATTCAGTCCACGCAGAACTGTTACTAACAGGTTTTTCAGGTCTAGCTGTTATCTTTCAAGAAGTCACCACTTCCAGCTTTATACCACCTTTGCCCTGCAGGTTGATACCCTCCAGCCTACAAGGTGGATCTGTCTGAGGAGGGGCTTAAACTGCAGGTTTGCTTGCAGTGAGATGGAGTAGGACATCGTGCCCTCAGCTGTGGGGACAGTAGCTTCTTGAAATGTTCCAGCTTGAGGTCAGGACTGTTGGTGTGAAACTACATGCTACACCTACACAACCCAGCTGTGGAAAGAGACAGATCGATTTCCTCCCTGTCCTCAGCTTGCAGCACCCTCACCCTCCTTGAGTTGGTCCTGGCATTTCTTGGGCTCTGCGGTGCTCTAAAGGCATTTTTCATCAGCAGAAGGATGCTTGATGCGTTTTTATTTTTGCCAGGTGAGCATTCTGCTGGGTTAGGAAGCTGCATTAGCTCCATGTAGGCTCTGATGTGCCAGAGACAGTGTTAGGTGGTGGAGAACAAAATGCTCCAGCTGTTGGCATCAACAAGTTGTCAGACTGGCTCAGCGACAGCATACAGCTTTACAACCTACACCTCCAATCCGTTTCCATTTTCAATGTGCCTCCCACATTAGATTCTTCTAAACATTAATCAGCGTTCTGTTTTACAGAGTGTGTGTGAAAATAATGAGCTCTGATCGTAGAGGAGCATGCAATACTTCATGTCAGCAGTACTTGGGCTGTGCTTACTGTGTGACTAAGATCTCTGTCATGCAGCAGTAGTTATTCCTTTGTGTCACTGAGCAACTGAAATGGAAAAAGGTTGAGGGTTTTATTCATCTATTTTAGCCAATGTTGGTGGTAGTAAATCTGTATTAACAGTAAGACAGCTGTGTATTCTGGCTGAAGCAGTTTATGTGAAATGAAAAAAGTAATTGGATATGAAAGTCGTGGTTCCTCTGAATAGTTGGATGTTTATTGCTGAAATGAATTGTGATTTACTGCTTGAACATAAAGATATGGCAGATAAAGGGTATGTACAGACCAGTCTAATTTCAGGGCTGACAGCGGACTTACCTTACCAGTCTGATCTGTTGGTACTTTACAGAAGTTCAGACTGTTAAGGTAAATATGGAAACCAAGGCCAAGAGAATTTCACAGCATCATTTTGGTCACATCGCTGCAGTGGAAGCAGTCGGTCCAGGGTGGCTAAGCTCTGCTCCTCCAGGCAAGGATGTGATTCCCAGCATGGTCACTGATAGCTTTTTCTGTTTTGACTTCTACTGGGTACCTGGCAGGGAGAGTTCAGGAAGAACACAGGGTTTATGTTTGTGTAAATAATCATACCACTTTTATTTTATTATTTATTATTAATATTTTTTATTAATTTATTTTATTAAGATTCAATCTTGTTAACCAGATAAGTCAATACTCAAAGTGTGGGCAACCTGGGATCGTAAACGGAGAAACAGAAGAAGAGACTTGATATATCTGGTGGCAGAAGTGGAACATTTATGACAGCAAAAAGCAGTCAACCACAGAAGAACGTTGTTCATGTAAATACTTCTGGGAGATCTCATTGACACTTCCCCTCCCCCCCCAATTCTCTGCATCCAGTGATAGGAGTTCACTTGGTCTTTGACAACAAACTGCACAATATATAAGTACTGCTCTCTATTTTTTTTGTTGTGTATTGCAAAGTGCTGTATGTCTACTTGGAGCATTAAGCGATTATCTCACAAGCATGACTGCTTGCAACAGGGTAAATTGTTTTAGAACTAGTTCGTAACTTTAAATACTTCGTAAAAAACTTTAAATAGTTCGTAATTTAAAACTTAATTTTTCATGCACTTTGAAGCAACTCAGCACTCTGTCATTTTTGTACGGTGGTGCAATGTACCTATATTGAATTTGGAGCAGCACTACAGTCTTTAGAGGAAGAAATGGAGCTTCTGTGCTCTAGATGTACTGTTGGAACATGAGTCATAGAGGCAGTGTATGGGTTATCAAACCAATAGAGCATAGCTACAGAGTCAGCGAGGAATATTTGCTTTAAGGCTGTTTAAAAAGATGGATGTTGAAAAGCTTGAGAATAAATATACACAAGGAACAGATTTGCCTGAAATGTCACAGAGATAATTTTTAATATATTGCCAGAAGACAAGAGTATTGTCTTCAAGCTAGAGGGGGTTTCTGGTTTTGGCTTTTAAGCCAAAATGGTGAAGTGAAAATGTTGGGGAAACACCGTTATTGCAGTATAAAATTGTGCTAACAGTAATGGCAAGGATAAAAAAGGCAGCGCTAATGTTGTCTGTTTCATGAAGTTTGCAAGGGTTAATTGGCAGAGAGCATTTTCTGCCCTTTTCTCTTAGCGTTGCCAAAGTGGCTAATGAGATCTGAATGAGGTTGATTTCATTTGCGGTGAAGTCAAAAATTAATCACAGTAAGAAATAACTGAAATGGCCTCTAAGCACAGAGTACTGATCATGATTGTATAAAGAGATGTACTGCTAAGTATTATAAAACTGTTTATCCTACAGTCAGTAAGAGTTAAGATATGTACAGTGTTCTCATGAATGCACTGTAGATTTACCAAACCAGTTTTATAAATAGATTTTTTCAGACAATGGTAGTGACATCTGTTAGGAAGTACATGGCTCTAAGTACAGTTGAACATTTTCTGTCAAATGTGGCCTCCTTTCTTGTATATTCAACTTCAAATGCTCTGGTTTTTGTTTTCAGAAATGTGGTGCATTCATTCTCCCCACTGGCTGTCTGGAAAATCAAGACTTGGTACTTATCTAGAAGCCTAACTTATCATAAAAATAGAAATATTGCTGTAAATATCAGCTGCACAGTTTTAATTGAAAAGAATACTCACTTTACAGCTCCACCTTTACAAGCCAGGCACTCCTTCATGGAGTGAGCATTAGCTGCTGGCAGAACAGCATCTTTTGTTCCTTTTGGGCTAGCCAACAGGGCAGACCACACAGAAAGAGCAATTCAAGCTGCTTTATCCCTTGGAATTGTCCACAAGTCCAACAGCTTATGCTATTTCTACTTGTGTGGCAATAAGCTGTACTACTGTGAATTCTTTCTCAGCGCATGGTCAGAAGATGTGTCTGAGCTGGAAGATACTATGGAATTCAAGTGGGCTTATTTCTGTGTTACAGGACAGCCATGATAGCAGGTGGGGTGTACTTTGCACAAATGGTAGTCAGGTCGTGCTGATGAAGCAGCTCGCTTGAACTAAAAGCATCACTGTACCTGAGATTTGCACTATAGATAGCATTTTGGTTAAAGGAAATTCTTTGAGGTGAAGACAAGGTGATAACGTAGGTGTTGAAGAACTTCTTGCCACTAGAGCAGTTGAAAGAATCTGGTTTGTGTAAGTGAGCTGTCCTGCCAGCTTGCTGATTTGAAAAATTTCTTATTGCTGTTGCTCATGGGTGCAGTGCTTCCACAGAGCTGACACAGATCCAGCTGTAGCTTCATCAGGTGGTAACAATGTGCTGACTGCTAGTACTTTGTACCTGTGGGAGCTGTGGAGTGCTTCCATTCGCTGTGGTGTTTTTTCCCCTCTCAGGCTCCTTTGCAGTGGTAGTCTTTAGCTTGGCAGTGTGCTGATCTGTGTGGTTTATTTGCTCCCTCCCACACACAAGCTCTCATTAACTTCGCAAGCCCACACCAACTTGCACTGACCTTCCGTGAAGCTTATGAGCATGAGCTTAGGCATGCAGAATTGCTTTAAAGCTTAACAAGTTCAGTGTTCGCTCACATTTGCTGTTTGGATTGCAGTTTGCAGTAATAGGGTGTTCATATCAATGTCTGCATTTTCAAAAGAGCTAGACCAAATTCTGACCTGCACGATTATCCTGTGCATGTGTGAGTGAATGGGGTCTGTGGCACTGCAGGGACGACAACAGGGGGCAGAGGTAGGGCTGTTAGCTGGGGGCTGCACAGATCTTTGTATGGAGGGCACTGGAATAGTTATGGCACTTATCTATCTGTTGGAGTGCAGGAACCACTTGCTTCCAGAAAAGGGAAATAAAAGCCTTAGAGGGTAAAAAAAAATAAGAGTCTTGCTTTGAAGGACAGTGTTCTGGAGTCAAGTAGGAAATGGCTTTCTCATGAACTGACGTTGGGAGGTACAGGGTGCTCTCATCTTCTCTGGCACTATTTGCCATCAGGATCAGTGCAGGGTGAAAACAGTCTTGCATAAACAGCACAACTATTGCAATGAACAAAACCAACCAGGATTTAAGTGACAAATGCAGAGGGAAGAAACTTAAATGTTCTTGAGGATTCCTAATTTTGAAAGTCTCCTCTAGGGAAAAATGGTTCTTCTGAATGAGTTTTACTTGGTTCTTGTAATTTGAATAGAGAAGAGACAGAAGCTACTGACATGACTGTGGTGATATTTTAAGGAAGGAAAAAATAACCCACCCTAAAGCTGTAGGTTTCAGGATAAAATTGTGTAGCTGCATTTCAATGCTAGTTTTGTGCAAATACTTCCTCTGGAACAGAACCACAACATCGAGTTCCAATGGCCTATACTGATTACTTTTCTTTTAGTTTTTAAATAGAGACTAATGTGTATCCATTCTACTGTTGGTTATTCATCTTTGCAAAATCTGTGTCATTCAGAATGTGAATAGTCACCCTTTCTAATTTATTTGTGTAATGTCTCTGTAGTGACAACAACTATTGCTTTTACGTATTATTGCCGTTTGTAAGATAGTTGATTTTAACTTATTTTTGCACTTAATTAGACAGAAATCAAGGCAGCAAATTAGCATGCGACTTAGCAAGTGTGTAAGTGACTGATCAATGGATACTCATGAGGTTATAATTAGACAAGCAGGCTTACAGGTATCTTTGCTGATATGGCAATACCTGTGCTGTTCCTGTAGATCTCTATCCTTCAGTAAAGTAGCATGTTTGTCAGACAGCCACCAGCTTTATTTTAGGAAATGAGGTAGGGCAAGAAGCAGGAACTAATTGTTCAAAATACAGCTGCGTATAAATCTGGACAGCATTTTGAGCTATAGAGGTGAGCAGAAGAAAAGTCTGTGTTCTGGAGCAGAGGCCCAGAAACCCCTTGTAACGAGCAGCAAGGAAGCAGGAGGAAAGTACCTAAGAAAATCTAAGAAGGAAAATGTCACAGAGAGGGTCTGGATAGCCTGAAGACTTCAACTCTCCTCCCTTCTTGGTTCAAGTTGCCTAGGTCTAGTGTTCAGACAGCTCTGGGGTTGCTGAAAGATGGCTGAAGGAAAGGTATCACTCTCCAGCAGGACAGAGCAAAGACTGTGTGATCTAAGGGGAGAAAATAGGGCAGAAGTGTTACAGCTGGGTTAGCTAGACTTAGAGCTCTGTGAGGATGTTGCAGGAAACAAGGAAGAGAATGCTTGTCTGAAAGAACCTTGAAGCTAAGTGCTGTTTGTTTAGACAGCTGGAAGACTGTATGTAATGTAGGGCCTGATATAGATGGAGGACTGGCTGATTTATTTTGCTTCCTTCTCTCTTATTTGCACTGCTACTTGATGTGAGTACAGCAATATAACAGAACTGTAATTCTGTATGTTTGACTGACTGATCTCAGTTGCAGGAAAATAATAAATTGCATACAATGTACTGCAACAACGGCTAGGCAGTTTCATCAGTGCAACTACAGATAATTTCTTTTTCATTTGTTTTTGTTTGAGTCTTTGCTGGTGTAAAGATTTCTCAGTTTCATAGTCTGCAAGATAGGGTTTAAGACTTTTTCCTTCTCACTGAGATTTATTTGCATTATTTTTTTCCTCCCAAAATTCTTCCTATGAATCTGATCTTGGATCAGGTCAAGCTATATCAGAATAATAATCACCTCTCACTTTTATCTCAGTTATAGCCATTTCAGAAAGGTGGACAGAATCAGAATCATTTGAGTTGGAAGGGACCTTTAATGGCCATCTAGTCCCACTCCCCTACAATGAACAGGAACCCCTACAGCTTGATCAAGTTGTTCAGAGCCCTGTCCAGCTTGACCTTAAATGTCTCCAGAGGCGGGGCATCTACTTCCTCTCTGGGCAACGTGTTCCAATGCTTCTGGACCCTGATTATCAACATTTTTTTCTCATATGTAATTGAAATCTCTCTTCTTTTAGTTTGAAACCATTTCCCTTGTCGCAACAAAGAGTCTGTCCCCTTCTTTTTCATAGCCCCCTCCCTTTATAGTAAAAATACTTGATACTTGCTTTTCCTAGAATAATTTAGAATAATTTAAAAAAGAAAAAACAAAAAAACCTAAAGGGAGGCAGTGTGAATTTTAACATATTTAATGCACTGAAAACATAAGAGAGAAAAATCTGGCCATCTAAAAACTAGCTACAGTATTACTATATTTGTATAATTGGTAATGAGATGACTTGGGTGAAGATGCCTCTCGTATGGGAGCAGCCATATCCAGTGTGTAATGTTAATGACAAGGATATTTAAAATAAATATATAAATTACAAGTATGCAAGCACCCTGCATTTGGCTTTGGAGAATATTCTACAGAGAAATAGGCTCAGATGACTACTGGGATACTCAGGCTTTCCTGAGGTTTCCCAGCATTGCCAAGCAGCTCCATAAAAGGAGATGTAATGAAGGCAGAGACCTTTGGATAGGTTAGGGGTCACAAGTTCCCTAGGTTACACACTGATGACCTATGATTTCCTGTGTGAGAATTAGGAAGGAAGAGAGAAATAGTGTGAAGAACAAGAGTAAGAAACAGAAGTCGTGGGTGAGACAGAAAGTAGATATTTATTGACAGCAGGATTGACTTCTGCATATTTTTATTTGTTTTTTTGTTTGTTTTTTTTCCCAAAGTGTCCTTTGTACTGCTTAATCCCCATCCCCGCTTTACTGAAGATAAACAGCGTAATGCCTTCGTAAACAGAGAGGAAGTGCACTGAAGAACCGTTTTCTCTGACAGTGGGAACATGGGTTTCTTAAGAATTTGTAAAGCTACTGTGTTCAGCCGAGTTGTTGTTTCAAGTGTGTAGAAGATGAATTATCTATGCTTCTTATCTCACAGATATTTGTTGTCTTCCTCTATTCTAAGATTTTTTTTTTTTTTTGTACAGGAATTTCATAGTCATGTATTTTTACCATATATGACAGTGTATTTCTAGTGTTACAACTTTTTGATACTACTCTATTTTATTAAAAAAAAAAAAATAGGAATGGCTTATTCTTTGCCCTGGGAACATGACATTGTGTGCAAGGAGCAGGGCTTCTGAAACTGGAAATCAAGCTTTTGGAATGAAGTATGAAGAATGGATAGCATTTGGATTTTTTAAAAGCTTTATGTAGTAGTGGCAGAAGTGTTGCTTCCCTTTTGTTATTTTCATCAAGCAGATACATTTTTAAAAACAACAAAAAACACACCACAATCCTTTAGATCCTTTAGGGTGACTTTGAAGCACATGCTTTCATGTTTTTATCTATTTGTTATCCTTATTGGTATACACTGTGTACTTTTATTACAATTTTAACTATTTTTCCTTCAGTGAGCGTCCTCTAGAAGTATATGCTCTGCTTTCATAGGTCTCTTGTGTTCACTGACCATTTGATTTTCAAATCCTCTGTGAACACTTCTATCCAGAGAGCGTGCGTGAATGTACAGGTGAAATACTGCCCCTTCTACAGCAAATCCAACCTTTTCCTACTACGCTGGACATCTTCCTCTAAAAACAACTGCAAAAAATGGTCCTCTTTACACTGTAGATTTGTACTGCATTATTATCTCTTATAATAATCCTGTCTCTGTCACTTGTTGGAAAGAGTGGCTGTTGGTGGCTTTCTCTTGGCTGGCTCATGTCTGCTCCTCTACTTCCACAATAGGTCAGGGCTCAAGCTCTCACTTGATCCCACATTTCTTGACTGCTTGTGCCTTGGTCTAGAGCGTGCCATTAGGCGTTCATAATAAATACAGTACAGTGGTGGTGTGCAGAAAGTCCCACTGTAAGAGGAAACTGTTAAACTGGGGAGGTGGGTGGAATGCTAATGGTCTGTTTGGCATCTTTCTTGAGTCATTCCTTCTTGCTCATGTGCACGACAGTTTAATTGCAAGAAATGCTAAATGTCCTTTACATCTGCAGACCAGACAATTTGAAAGCTGGTGGCCATTAATAACTGTTGCTCCTGATGCAATCTGGAGCAGTACATTTGTGTTTAATTTCACATATGCAAGGTTTTTAATTTTTTTTAAGTACGAAAAAGTAGAATAACATACTTTCATTAGGCTTTATTTGCTGAACTGGATTTTGAGGAGGGTCAGATTTCTATTGGTTTAATGTAGCACCTTATGGTGATGCAAACCGAGCCTCCCTGAATCATGAAAGTATACAAAGGGATCACACTGCTGTGTGTATCAGGAGCTTTGCTTTATTTTAGTTTATATATTTTTCCAAAATACTGGTTGGTTTTTCTTGGTTTCCTGTTCTTTATCTTCCTAGCACGCATACACTCTTTTTGAGCACTCATTGGAACGCCAGAACTGTCATGAAAACCTGGGAGCTGTGGAGGAGGAGAGGCTTAAAGTAATATGGCCTGTTCCTTTAATGAAAGTCTGTGACTCCAGACAGGAGAAAAAAAAAAAGAAAACATATAATCTCTTTCTGTCTCAGCACTGCAGTTAACTGCTAGATGGGATCCACAAAATACATGATAGCGTTACATGCTATCAGCAGTGATTTGAATTCTTTTAATGTCTCAGTAGAATGCCTAATTATTGTTGCAGCTTGAAAAAAGTTCCTTTCTTCTTCTTTTTTTTTTTTTTTTTTGTCTCTGGTATTGCATGATGGTTACAGCTTTATCTGAACTCGGTTCCTGCCATTCTTCCTGATGTTGACCATGACGAGCCTGAATTTTTCATGCATGTTTCTCTGTTTTCTTCATAACAAACTCATGAGGTGGAATACTAAATATGTTTTTAATGCTGAGTAGGCTCCTCTGTTTTTTCTGGATGGTGCTATGAGGATGTTGTATTACAAGGGTGGCAGAATCACCACGTCTGCACAGGAAGCGGCTCCCCTTTATGTTTTCAGTTGCATGTTATGGTGCCAGAATTCTGCTATTTGGGCTGAAATTCTCATCCTCAGGAGAGAGGAGGGGAGCTGAGTGGGGATTAGAGCATCTCCAGTAATTCACTAATTACTTCCACATTGCATGAACAGTGTTCATCCTTCATAAGCTGCATGTTGAACTGTACTTGTTGGATGTCCTTTACAGTGCAAAAGTTTTATGTGCATTTACGTGGGACCAGGCACGAGCTGCTGCCTTTTTAATTGTATATATTTTATTCTTATTTTTGTTCCAGATTCCAGTGGAATCTTCTCCCAAAAGTGAGAGGTGGCCCCCATGTTGTCCGTTCATCATCTTCATACTCAGATTAAAAAAATAGAAGTATAATTCATAGAATCATAGAATCACTCAGGTTGGAAAAGACCTTACAGATTCATCGAGTCCAACCTGTGTTGTGCTGGCATGCTCAACCTCTTCCGTTTCTCTTAAATGAAAACAGTATAAATCAATTATTTCAGAAAAAGCCAGTTTAAAAAAATCTGCATGTGGGTGGACTTCACTATATTTTACAGATAGATTGAAGCACAATATAAGCTACCCCCAGCTGTTGTTCCACTGAGAATTGTAGAGTCATAGAATCAGAAGTGGAAGGGACCTTTAAAAGTCATCTAGTCCAGCTCCCTTGCAGGCACACCTACAGCTAGATCAAGTTGACCTTGCTTCTTCAAGACTTCTGTCACCGTTGGTCAAAGAAAGTTCTTTCAGCACAGACCTCAGCTTATCTCAAGGACAGGTTTCATCCTGTCTTCTCCTTTCTACTCTGTCTGATCTTGTTTTGCCTGTGCATTGCAGTTTCTTTGGAAAGCTGGAGAGACACAGGAGTAGCCACAAAACAGTGGGAGCACATTGGTGTCAGAGCAAGCGAGCAGATCAGATGGCGTTGGAACCCTTTTCACTCACCCCTTTTTGGTCATAGCTTAAGATCTGTAAGCTGTCCTTTGTAAGTTCCTTTGTAAAGAAGAGTAGGCCAGCCTATTATTACTAAAGATTGGAAACTTTATCTTGAAAAATGTAGTGCTTTCTACTAAGCAATAGATCTTCAGTGTAGATCTTTGTGCTCTCTCTCTCCTGTTTTCAAATTACTTCTGCAGTTAAAGCTATATTTCTATTGTAAATGGGAAAGAAAGCAATAAGACTTTGCAGGGGAGGTAGTTAAGTAAGTGCCTGTAGATGAATCAGTCTTCAGCTGTATTTAATATAAAGTTAATATAATGTCTTTTCTTACTTTTCTCTTACAGAAAAAGTACAGAAAAGGATCTGTGGATATTTCAAGGATTAAATGTGTGGAAGTTGTACAAAATGATGGTATTATTCCCTGTCAAAATAAATATCCGTTTCAGGTATGCTCTTTTGGTTAATATAAAATACAGCATTCTTTTCAACATCAGCAAGCTGTTTGAATGTAACTTGCTTGAAATTACTGTCACTTCTGTCACTGAAACCATTCTATAGAACTGTGTAGGAGATGGTTCAGTGTCAGGGCTTGTAAGCCATCCCCCAAAAGCTCTTCTCCCTCTGAACTCCTTGCTCTTAGGAGCAACTCTGACAGTTGGTCTTTTTCTTTCCCCAACACACTCTGCCTAGGTTTTGACTGGAAAGTGCCTTGTCCACCAGAACGAGTTAGCTGAAGACTTTGTCTTCTTTTACATGCATACTGCTTATACCAAGTGTGTGATTACCATTAATTTATATAGGCATAAGAAAATCAAGATAAACCTTATTGTATTTTCTTTTGTTGTGATCCAAATGTAAATAAGTGGAGAAAACAAACAGTGAACCAAGCAAAGCATGAGGCAAGCTTCAAAAGGAATAATAGGATAATTACAAAATCCTTACTGCTCTACTGACAACACTATGTATAAATAACAAACACTCCCCTGTTGCTTCAGTTTTATCTCATGCTCTTCATATGTCTGAGGACACTCATTTTGCCAAATGTTATTTTTTGCCTTGTTCAGTATATTATATTCCTTTTGATGAGAAATAGATAAATAGCATTACTGTATGAAGGTATTTATTGGTGTTTTGTGTTTTTTTTCCTTGCAGGTTGTATATGATGCTAATACACTTTATATTTTTGCACCAAGTGCACGAAGCCGGGATCAGTGGGTGAGGAATCTGAAAGAAGGTAATGAAAACTGCTTGCAATTAATATCTGGCATATTTAGATAGCTTTCTAGAGCTGTGTGCTGGGTCTGACTAGGATGGTGTTAACTTAGTACGTATTTCTCTTACTAAGCTCTTGCTATCAGCCCACAGCTTATCACTTTTCCTCTTTCTATTATTTTCCCCTGTCACACTGCGTGGGTGCTTTGCTGCTGGGTGGGAACAACTCACCACAAGATAGAAAAATAAAATAGTGAAACTTTATTTTTAATTTCTTTTGAATTGGGCCAGATTGTCATTTGTGTATGCAGCATTTGATGATGGGTATTGGGCACATAGAATCGTAGAGTGGCTTAGGTTGGAGGGGGACCTTAAAATCATCAAGCTCCAGCTCCCTGCAATAGGCAGGGCTGCCACCTACCAAATCAGGCTGCCCAGGACCTCATCCAACCTGACCTTGGGTGCCTCCAGGGATGAGGCATCCCCAACTTCACTGGGCAGCCAAACACCAGACTAATTTCATTTATTTTGTGTCATGTAGTCTCACTGCAATCAGAATTTGAATCTATGCTTTTCCATAACGTGTAAAGCACCCAAAAAGTTCATCCAAGCTAGTTAATGACATTACTCAAAGGTTTTGTTTGAATGTAGCTAGCCAGAATGAGGGACCTGTCGATGGTCTAACACTGGGGGGACATCTCCACTGAGGTATGATTCTGATTATTGCTGCTGTAGTGAATAAAGATCATTTTCTCAAGAGCCTCTTGATTGCTTTCTGCTGCCATCAGTCATAGAGTGATTTCTGAAACTCAGCAAGCTTCAAGGATGGGGGTGAGGAGCTTGCTGAACCAACTACAGGCATTGTGCCATGGAATAGTGGTGCATGTCAGCTAACTCTCTCCAGACTGCTAACTGTAGAGGAAATTCTGAGTCACTTCTGGTATTAACAAAAGGAAAAGAGGCAGCCAGAGCTGCAGCGCCTTCACAGCCATCTGACTGCATTGCAGGGGTCAGCTGGGTGCCTAGGCCTGTTATGGTGAGCCCTGGCCCTCTGCCCTCTGGAGGGCAACCAGCTGGAGTAGCTGTGTAGGCAGGGAGTATAGCACTCTCTTCTACAGTACAGTCACGTGTGGCCCTACAAATTGCACCTGCCATCAGTGTATGTCCTCCGTGTAGACTTGTGAAAAGTTCCTCAAGAAAAGCAATGCTACAGTAAGGACAAGCAGCAAACATTATGCTTCATGTTGAAAGTATTTTAAAAGTCAGGTTATTTTTGGTTTGTTTGTTTGACATTTGCTCTTTATTTCCTGTAGGAATAAAGAACAACAGCAATATAATGATAAAATATCATCCTAAATTCTGGACAGAAGGAATTTATCAGTGCTGCAGACAGACAGAAAAATTAGCACCTGGCTGTGAAAAATACAATCTTTTTGAAAATAGTAAGTACGTGTGTCCTTACATGAAATGGTTTTGGCATATGATCATATCATCACACTTGAATGCTGTAGGTAATGGGGAAATTTACAGAGCGGGGTGACTCAGTGACACTGTGCCTAGATTAAATCAAAATATTTTTCATCTCCAAGCACTTGTGTAAAAAAAAAAAAAAAAAGAAAAGAAAAGAAAGAAAAAAAAAAGTTGTCCTTCCAAAAAAAAACATTGGAGACATCTGCAAGGAATCATTGAGAGAAATTACACCAACGTGAAAATGATGCAAGAGGGTAACCAGACTTAATGAATTTGCAGACACATGGATTAGGTTTCCTAGTAGTTTGCAAATATTCAAATGCTGAACCTGATGAAACATCGCTTCCAAATACATATGACTCTTCTAGCATGCAAATCACAGCCTTTGCTTGTTCCACAGTGTGCTGTGGCATACGAAGATGTGGAAACGTGACCCTCAGTGCAATATTGTTCTGCATAACAATACAGTAATTATTTGAACTTGATTCAAGGAATCCTCTTTAGTAAGAAAAGAAATGGCACCAGTGTTCACTTCTGGTGAAATCAAGAGTGCCCAATTGGTTCCCTTGACCAGAGCCTTGAGTGGCAACGGTTAGGAACTGTGGATTCCATTCCATTCGAAGAGGAATGAAAGATTGCTCATGGTTGCCCTTATTCTACAAGACCTTTTGAATGGAAAAAAGAAGCACAGGAGACAAAAATACTTTTGGACCCGAGAAGTAATTAAAAACTACCTTTTTATTCAACTTTACACATTTCTGTACAAAAAGTAGCCATTGATAGAGCTTGCATGAACGCTGCTTACTCTCTGAGCTAGTCTTTTTTCATAGGACACTTAATGCTTTTCTGTGTTCTGTTTCTAGGTGTAGTAACGCTGCCCTTGCCAATGCCAGAAAAAAGTATGGTAGGTATCTGTGCTGCTGGTAGAGAGGCTCCAAAAATAAGCACCATGGGGGCTGCAATGCTGTGAGTGTCCCACGCATGCCTAACCTGACCCCACAGCTCCCTCATGGGACAGTCCAAACCAGCTCAGCCTTTGCCTCTGGGTTGCTCGGCTCATTTGCACGGCTGTAGTAGCAGAGGTGGGGTGGACGGAAATCACAGCATGGAGGAGGATGATGATAATTTTGTGTCATTTTCAGCGAAGGCCACCACCACCTGTTCCTCCAGCTGAGGAAAATGACAATGAAGAGGAGGAGATAGTGGTTGCAATGTATGACTTCCAGCCTACAGAACGTCATGATTTAAGGTTAGATAAAGGTGAAGAATATACAGTAATCGAGAAGAATGACATTCACTGGTGGAAGGCAAGAGACAAATATGGGTAAACAAGAGTTTCTTACTTTTCCTTATGATGTTATTTAGGCTATTTTCATGTTGTGGTAGTTTATATTGATTGCATGTTAACAAATAGATGAAATTTGCCCCAGTTCTTTATTCCCACATAGAATCCAATTAAAAAAAAAAGTAATTCTCAATAGATTGTGGAGACTGATGCAGAACTGTAAGCTTTTACAGTGGTAGCTCGTGTCAGACTCTATGGTTTCTGAGTTATAGCGTCAGCAGGCTGCAAAACCTGGTTGGTCTGGTACTCCTGGTTTCAGGCAATGGCTCATTTGGGAGAATTGTGATTGATGTTCAGATCAACAGGCTCTGAGTTCCAAGCTTGAATGATCATTACCTTATTTAAAAGGGGATCATTAAGGGTGATCTTTGAAAGAACTGAGAGAGTTGCAGTGAGATGCCTTAATGACCACTGTGTCTCAAATTCAGTTCTCCTGTGTTTAAATCTTTTCACCTGATTTTAAAAGTGAAAGTAACCAAACTGCAATATTGATCAAGTCAGTGTTGTGAGCAGTTAATGGTAATTGTGAGTTAATAGATACAGCAGAGCTGCTGTGGCAGTCTCCAGTGACCAACTGCAACCTCTGACCACAGAACCAGAGGGTCACTTTGTTTTCTCTCCTCTTGGCTTTGTTGCACATTTCTGCTGACTATGTAACTCTTTAGGTGCAGTGAAGGCTGATGTGGAAATGTTGATGCGGAAAACTCGTGACTGAGTAATGAGTAGTACATTGGATTGCTCAGTAAAAAAAGAATGACTGCTAGTGACCTCTGGTAACAGCAGAATTAATGCTGTCTTCTGGGCATGTAATTTTGCATCTTTTTGCTCAGAGTATATATTATATATTTTTTTAGGCATGAAGGATATATTCCAAGCAACTACGTAACAGGAAAGAAGTCCAACAACCTTGATCAATATGAGTAAGTGGATGTTCTAATTAAAATGTGGAATATCATAAAATAAAAGCTATGCTTTAAGTATTACAATGCATTTTTTTTTTTTTATGTTTTGAAACCATATATATTGTTGTAAGCATTGAAAATAGTGCTATTTACTCGGTAGCACTTAATTATTTTAAATATGCATATATATGTTCTGATTCTCCTTGCTGATTTTTTGATGTGATGTATAAAGTAGATTCAAGACGGAGATAGTCATCAGGCAAGTAGTTTCTAGAAGATTACTATAAAAAGCAAAAAAACCTCACCAAAAATAAACCAAACTACAAAACCCTCAGAGTTTCGTGGTGGACCAAAGGAAATATTAAAGGAAATTTCTTCATTTTAAATGTACTGAATATCTGAATGTTTTTTAATATTAAAATGTTATCCTATCCAGGATGTGGCAGGAAGATAGAGGAGAAAACAGCAGAAATTATCCAAAGTAAATGTAACATCAGATATTTTGGATGGAAGCTCTCATTTTCAACTAAGTATTTCACTTGGGGCATTTGAAGTCTCACTGTATTCATGCAATTTATCAGCTGTGAAAGTATAGAGAGATTTTTTTAAATTTTTTTTTCCAATTTAATTATGAAGTAGATATTTAAGAGCACCAGGATAAAATTGGAGATCTCCAAGTCTGTTGTTCCTGAAGTTACTGAATAACAGCTGGCAGTCAGCTTGCCAGAGGACCAGGCCATGTGTAGGTAGCTGCTTCGGGGCCACCACAAGGCTGCTGACCTGCTTTAGGAAATGTTTTGCTCAAAAATTAGTCAAATTTCCTGAACTTTATTGGTTTGTGTGAGATCTCTGGATTTATTTTAAGGCATTTTTATGGGTAAAATCTGCAATGTAACAAGGACTGTTTTTTTTTTTTTTTGTACATTTACTCAGGTACAGTTCTTGGCCGTTAGCATCAAAAAATTATCAAAATGGTAACTTTGCAATACTTGGTTTTAAGCCTTTTACGTAAATCAAGTGTCGGGGGGAACTTTTGGTTAGGTGCTGATGTTGTGTTGCAGGTGGTACAGCAGGAACCTGAACCGCAGCAAGGCAGAGCAGCTCCTCAGGAATGAGGTGAGTATGGCAGCCTTGTGTACAAACCGCAGCATTTACTTAAACCTATTTAAGCTAACATTTCATTTTGGCGTGTGCAAATCACAGAACAAGTACGAAGGACATGCAGCTTAAAGTTATTTGTGGTATGAAACTGTCAATGTGCTTGCATTTTAGGACAAAGAAGGTGGTTTTGTGGTGAGAGATTCAAGTCAGCCTGGCCTGTATACAGTTTCCCTTTATACAAAATTTGGAGGGTAAGTTTCTGTGTCCACCCTGCATACTTTACCTTGCCTGAATTTATGTGCATGTACACTGAAACTCTTAGCCTGGGGGGAAGGTCAGGAGAAATCTCAGCAAAGGGGGGAGAGTTGCTAGTTAGAAAACGTGGGTGACATAATGTTAGCTTCTTGATTAGGCTTCCTTGGGTTTAATCTACTGTAGATCTGACCTGCCACCAAAAGAAGGAGGCTCTGACTTGCTTTTGAGTCTTTTCCTTTGTGCCAGCCTATGTGCTCACGAGGGGAGCTGCGTTGAGGAGCAAGCCAAACAGAATTAATTCATGTGGTTAATCTTCAACTAATGACGTTGTTTGACTTCCTTTTTTCAGAGAAGGTTCATCAGGAATAAGACACTACCATATAAAAGAAACAGTGACATCACCAAAGCAATACTACCTTGCAGAAAAACATCTCTTTAACTCCATTCCAGAAATAATTGAGTATCACAAACATAATGCAGCAGGTAGACTGAAATTTTCCTGTCATTATGGGTTGTTTTGATAAGGAATCTGAGGTTTTTAATGAAGGCTTTTAGGATTTTGTAGATCCTAGATATAGAAGACTGCACTAAACTGCATTTCACGTTTTTTCAATACATGTAATCATTCAAAAGATTGTGTATGCATATGTGTATACATACATACATACATACATACATACATATATATATATATATATATTTATAAAATGTGTATATAGCTTTATGTAATTTGTGTTTGTACCCACACCCACTTGCTATTCCTATTGTTAGCTAAGAGTAGTGGCTAGAGACCAGGGCTGAGCATCTGGTTTTATGAGGACAAGTGGTGTTTTCTTTCCATCAGTACTTTATTTAACACTATATACATTGCTCTTTTGCCATTCCTATTTGCTTGTTGTACAGTGAGCTATATCCTTTTTCCCAGCTGATGTCCAAACACAGAACAAAACAAAAGTGTGGCAAAATTAATTTTTGACAGTTCTAGTGCTATTCAGTGCATTCTGATCCACAGCATTACAGAAAAACAGCTTTACTGGATCAGAAAAAAAAAAACAAAAAAAACCACTCATTTTGTATTGTTTCTAATGCTGGTCTTTAGCCCAGAACAGAGAGGTAGGGGTAGTACTTCTTCAAAGTACTCTCTAGGTGCTAGTTTACTAGTGGGTCACCACAACTTAAAATGATAAAAAGAAAGTAGAAAACACATGTGGATAACAGTATCTTTTTTCAGGAAATAAGTGTGAAACCGGAGGGGTTTGTATGTGCAAAACATAAACGATCAAAAGTAATATTGTGAATGTGCATTTTGGACAGTCTTTCTGGTCTGGTTTAGGAAAGAGATGGTCTTTGCTCATTCTTTGCTAGTGCTGGCGTAATTGTAAAGCACAAATACTTATATTTATGTCTCTCTCTTAACAGTAAAGTGGATGCAGCAAGTTAGATTCAGTGAGTGCTCTTGTGTGCTCTTGTAGCCACTTTGGATAGTCAAAGCAATGAGTTAGCAGAGAATGTGGTCAAAGCTGTGTATGAGCTTATTGCTAGTCAGTGTTGTAGTCTGCAGTGAACAAATGGCTTATTTGCTACCTGGCACTATTTCAGAAATAAACAGTCTCTCTTGAATTACCTTTGATCATCAGGTCTTGTTACCAGGCTGCGTTACCCTGTGACCCCAAAGAAGACAACAGCACCAACAACTGCAGGATTCAGCTATGGTAATTGTGTTATATTGATCTTACACACCTTTTCTGATGATTTCATATGTATAAGCGGCCATGATATTTTCTAAAAATTTTGGAAGTTTTGTACTATTGTTGCCTATTCTAACTAACTAGTGGTTTTGAGTTGTACTCTGACACCACTGCAAATTGCCATGGAAAAGCCACCAGAGCCAGTAGCATGTGTGTGGTGCCAAGGGGCACTGTGTGGAGAAACAGAGCCCGTTGCTGGTACTTCAGAGAATTCAGTATCTTCCTCCATGTTTTTGTGGACACCTTGGGTTCTGCCTTATTATAGAGCTGTGCCTTTGCCTGCCTAATAAGCCTTCAGACTTTATACTCAAACTTGTTCCTTTGATCTTTACAGAGGTGGATTTGTTAATTTGTTTTTTAATGTTTTGAGTGGTCTATTTTTAATCACGGCAAAGCAAGTGATGTGATCAGCTTTTATGGGTTGGCAGAGCTTCGTATGATGGTAGCGTGTTGAACCAAGTCTAATAATATCCATATTTATTTGTTGGCCTTGGGAAATTTTGATTTTCATCTTCTGTGTTTGTCAACAGCTGGCTAAAAGCTGTATCTAGATGAAAAAATATATATTTTCTTGGTGATATGGATGTACTACATTTTCATGTTAATTCTAAAAAGTTTTCTCCCTAATTTTTTAGGAAGTTTCCCTTCCACTTCTCTACCAGTTCAGCACATATCCTAAAATAACAGTCAATGATTCTTGCTTGTTTTGATTTACAGAGAAATGGGAAATTAATCCATCAGAGCTGACTTTCATGAGAGAACTGGGGAGTGGCCTGTTTGGAGTTGTGCGCCTTGGGAAATGGAGAGCACAGTACAAAGTGGCCATCAAAGCAATTCGGGAAGGTGCAATGTATGAAGAGGATTTTATTGAAGAAGCCAAAGTAATGATGTGAGTTGCTACACAGTGCTTGGGACCTTTATTTTTGGTCCCTGATGGCATATACTAGTTATGGAAAAATCACTTCAGGCAGGTGTATTTGGCAGTACTGGGAGGTGGAAAGCAATAACTACATGATGCCAATCTTTTCAGGAAACTAACACATCCTAAGTTAGTTCAGCTCTATGGTGTGTGCACACAACAGAGACCCATCTACATTGTGACCGAGTTCATGGAGCATGGCTGCCTTCTGAATTACCTAAGACAAAAACGTGGGGTTTTGAGTAAAGATGTCCTGCTCACGATGTGCCAAGATGTCTGTGAGGGAATGGAATACCTGGAGAGTAACAGCTTTATCCACAGAGACCTGGTAACATCCCATCATGCAATACACTTCCTTAAAATTTCTGTTTTTGACTGTATCTATCCATTTTTGAATCAGCATGTTTGTAAATATCAGCTTTTATTCTCACAGAAGACTACTAGTAATTTAAGTTGACTCTTTAGGTTCTAAGCAAATATGTAAAGCTGCAATGTACAGAAAAAGATGATGTCTCTCTCTCTTGAGAAAATAAAGTCTCACAAATGTTTTTAGAAAGTTGATAGCTCTTTGTGCTGAAATAACTGTGAATATTGGTGCTATTTTTACCACTCCAAAATGCCTTGAGATCATAATTTCTCCTGGTGACTTTTTACAAAATGGTTTAGTTGTCAAAACAATGCTATCAGGAGCCAAATACATGTGCAGCTTTCCTTCTGGTTCATGGTGGGAATATGCCTCTGTGCTTGCTGCATCAGTGAACTTGCTAACTGAGGAGGGCGAAGACTCATCAGTATGTTGCAATTTGAGCAAGAGACTGAAAGTTTTAATGTAAATCTAATGATTCTCTTTGCAGGCTGCCAGGAACTGCTTGGTGAATGATTTGGGAGTGGTTAAAGTATCTGATTTTGGGATGACAAGGTATGGCTGAGCGTGCAAACATAATTATAGTGATATTGAAAAATTTACCTAGCCCTTTTTCTTTTCTGTAAGGGAATACACACCAAACAAGGTTACAGGTAATAATGATCTTTTTTGAGTTCTCTAAGGAACATCCTTATATTTATTTTTCCAGTGCCTTTAAAGATTATTTGCTCTGTAGTGATGTGATTTGTTCCTTCTAAATTATGGAAAAACAAAACCGTGTAGTTTATTCTTTAGAGAATTAAGTGTCTCTGCTTCTTACATTGAGAATCATGGAATCACAGGGATTGGCTCTAAACAGATTCCGTGGTCTGACTGGTCTTTTATAAGCATTTTTCTGTTCAAAAACAAAACAAAAAGCTCAGAAAAGCAACACAATAGTTGTTGAAACATGACCTGCTTGACTTTTGCCACTTTTCTGTGCTTCTGCTCTTGCATGTCCCCGTGTCTAAGTTCAGACTGACCAGTGAGAAACAGAGCAAGAAATGAAATATTTTGTATTGTTTTTCTTGTAATATGGGCATTTGACTTGCAAGTGGCCTAGGCTTTAGAAGACTCCAAGGTAGCAGAAAAAGAAACAGTGTCTTGCCTGAGACACTAGTGCAGGTCTGATGAAGCCTATTTTCTCATGTGATACTAAGTCATGGCCTTTAGGTGGCAATATGAGCTGCAAATACTCAGTTCCAGATCTAAGTAACGATTTGTAGGCACGGAGGCCAGCTGAAAGACATGATGTTTTCTTTTTAGGTATGTCCTTGATGATCAGTACACAAGTTCCTCGGGGGCTAAATTTCCTGTGAAGTGGTGCCCACCAGAAGTTTTTAATTACAGTCGATTCAGCAGCAAGTCAGATGTCTGGTCATTCGGTAAGGTGTTTATCACTGAAACAAAGCACTATTTTTACATTTTGTCAATTCCGGTTAAATTCTAGTTATCATGTAGTATTCACACATCTAAGAAGGAGCTCACAGAAATCATTTGCCGTGGTTTTGTGCTTGCATGAAGCTCCACAGAGGTTGTTAGAGCTGTCATGTATTAAAACACGTGCTACTAGAGTAAAGTTTATTCGGTGACGACATGTAAGTGCTTGTTCTGTAATATGGATCTCAAACTATTTTTCTTTTAGTAAGCCTGAGTCCAGACATTTATTTTAATAAATTATTTGCTTATTTTCCTAATGCTTATTTAAATTTTTTAGGTGTTTTAATGTGGGAAGTGTTTACAGAAGGAAAAATGCCCTTCGAAAAAAGTTCCAACTATGATGTGGTAACTATGGTTAGCCAAGGACATCGCTTGTACCGCCCCAAACTGGCCTGCAAGCAGGTGTATGAAGTCATGATGATGTGCTGGCAGGAGGTAGGCACGTTTTTATTTTTGCCTTTGAATTGAAAAAAAGGTCAATCCAGCAACAACAATCAATCTGTATTGCAGCATTCTTCCTGTAACCAGGGCATCAAGGCCTGAGATCCCAGAAGACTTATTTCTTAATGAACAGTGTTCATACGAGGATAATAGCTGTTGGCTGCTAGGACAGAAAAGAACAGGGTGTCTTTTCTGTTCAGGTGGTGTGAGAGAGGCATAATGAGGAATTCAAGGATAAGAAGGTTCTCCTTTATCTATTGCAGATAGTGCATAAAAAATAGGGTGCAGTAGGTGAGACGTTGACCACAGCTGAATATTTGTAGACAACTTGTAAATTTGCTGCAACAAGAGAGTCAATTGAGTCAAGTAGAGGGAATTGTTTTGTATAGGGATCAATGTGAGAATGGCTTTAGTTCAGTGACAAATACATACCTCAGGAGAGAAGGGAGAGGGAGGGAGAAAGTGGGCAGAGCAGTCAAATATAGTTCTGATACAACTGAGATTAATTGAACACATGCTTTGCACACAGAATGTGGGTGAGAAAATAAAAAGGTATGAGCCTGTTTCCTTGTGATCTAAGAGTTGACAGTCTTGGACCTATATGTCTCTCTCAGGTTTTCAAGTGCACAGCTGTAATGACAAAAGCCACTGAAGAAATTTCTGTGAAATAAATGAACTGTAAGATTAGTAATAAAATGAAATAATCAGTAAGTCTTAACTGATCATGATTATTTCTGTGTACAAGCACTGCTAGTAAAACTGTATTAGTCAAAATAGTCCAGAATTGAGGACTTGTTTCCATATTGCTTCAATTTAATACCATGGAAACGTGTTATTAAAGCAGAAACCATCTGAAAAGGTTAGTTGTATTTTTTGCCTCCAGTTTTCAGAGAGCATTCAGAGGAACTAGGGATGGAAAGAGCTAAATGATTGATTTCTAGTTTGTCTTTTCTGCATTGGATGCTGAGGAAAGCCTGCTCTTTTCCTGTAAGAAAGATGACATACTGTGTGACATATGTCTTGACTGAGAAGGTGCTGGAACAAGTAGTTAGTCACCAAATTGACTGGTGAATATCTAAAGCTTACAGAGCAGTTGGTTTATGAAATGAAAAACAGGTTAAAAACTACAGTGCCCTGGAGGGCTGAAAAATAACAAACATGTCTATGGTCCCAAAAGGCTTCTCACAGGAGCCAGGAAATTATAGATCATTAAGTTTTATTTGTATTTGGTAACCTGCTTGAAATGTCCATTAAAAAGGACTAATTAATCACCTGTAAGATAACTACGTTATTTGTTAACACTTCTTCAATATAGATGTATTTTTAGAATTCATGTGAACATCAATTCATTGATTAAATATGTATTGATTTCATGAGGGGTTATTAACATTAAAGTCTAAGCAAACATTGTATGAGAGAAGGAATCTTTGCAAATCACAAATGGGGCACAAATAATGGCAACATGCAGTCAGTCTTTGTCATAAAATATGATTAGGTACCTCAGTCCTTGCTTGATCAATTTATTAATTATTTGAGAAGTGTGTGAGGCTTCAAAATTCAGCAGGTGATACAAATTTATGTAGGTTGATAAGTGGAGGAAAGGTGCAATTTACACTCTCATTCAAAAGATGTTACATTAACTCTGTCATTAAGGTCTGTCTCACTGTATTGTTTTGGTTAAACAAAACAAAGAGGATATTAACACAGGGAATTATATGGACAAAAGAATAAATGAAGAATAATATCACATAAGTCTACAATGCAATCTCATTGCATTATGTGAAAAATAATACGGAAGTAAAAGATTTCAGAGAATAATGCTCAGAATGTTTAGGAGCACAAACAAGTTGCATAAAGCAAGATTGGAATAATATACTGAGGCTGCGGTGGGGATGGGTATAGAGAGAAAAATGAATGTGTGGCATTATGCAAAATAATGAATTGCAGGAAGGGTGTAGTCCAGCAATACATATTATAGTTTTTCATAGCACAGAAGTAAAAGTGACACTTTATGAAACTGCAATGCATTCAAAACCTACATGAGGGAGTATTTTTTTTCTACATCACATTTAATAAAGTGGTGAAGTCATTGCTGCAGAATGATACTAAGACCAAGAATTTACTCAAACCAACAAAGCTTTGTTATTGTCTCATCACAGCTGTACACATTTTTGTTTTTAGAAACCGGAGGGACGCCCAACTTTTGAAGACTTGCTCCATATAATCATTGACATTGCAGAGAGTGAAGATGCTTTCTGAGAAAAGTCAATATCAGCACAAGCACGGAAGATAAACCACTTTCCAGAGATGTCTTTACTGTTTGTTTTCAAAGGCTCGGTCCTGGATGCTGCTAGATGCTGCTAAACAGTGTGGGGAGCCCGTAGTGTTTAATTCAAGACAAGGACAATTTCACATGATTTTGGAAAATAAGCACGGTATCTTCAGCAGTAATAACAGTCTCTGCATTTTCTCTGAAAATTCAGCACTGCGTGGCCAGAAAATAGTACTCTTTGTGGAGGAAGAAAGTAAAAATGACCCAAGTCTGGGAGCTTAATTTGCATTTATTGATTTGGGTTCATGTACATATGGTCCATGTTTCTGAATTACTCTTTATACAGGTAGCAGTAGTAGTGATGTGCATGCTTAAAAAATGAAGGTATCTATTTACTGACATACAAATGTTTCTAGGGATTCTCCAGAAACACTATTCTTTTCAGTTGATGGGTGTTTCATGACATACCGGGAACACAAATTTTCCTCTTTCATTTGCACGTAGGAAGTTGTTAACACAGTCTTCAGTTTGGTGTAACATCAAAAGTGTTGTTTTAGGACTGAGCCATGATGTGCCCTGAGCTATTCTAGGCTGTTTGGTCAACCAAAGACCTTCCAATGTTAGTCATGACATTACTCATGACAAATCAGTCCAAGATTCAGCTGGCTGTCAACATACCGTAGTACCTTGTTTTAGATTAATTGTAAAATAATTTATATGCTGTAGGTATTGTAAATATATACATTTCATGCATTTATTTATATAAACTGTTTTCCCCTTGGCATTTTCAAACACAAGCTTGTCCTACCTTGACTTACATACAACTCTCAGTGTATGGGGTTGTAAATGAGAGAAAATGCACTCAAATGTAGTTAAGGAGGAATTATTTTTCTGTCTGTCATCTGTATGTACGTTGATTTAATCTTTCTGTTCTTAACAGACAACACTGTACTACATGTGTATATAAATAAATTGAATGTTAACTATTATTTGGAACGTGTGAAGAGTTGCCACTAATTTACTGTCAAGACAGTGCATTGTAAGCCAAACTCATTGTTCATGTAAATATGGCATTGTGATTGTCCATGTATATACATGCCTGTGTGTACACATGCTTTCTATTAAATGCATATATTTTTAATATGAATATGTATTTAATTGGATTTGTCTGTGTTTAGTGCAGAAATGGCTGAACTCTTTAATACCTGCATACTGTTTCCCCTCTGCTGGAGGCTGACATCTCCTCAGCCTTGCTGAAGTCTGTTTCAATTCACCTAACTTTGGACCAAAGCATCTTTGCACTTAAATTTTTCTGTACCAACCTTTTGATTAATTTCATTACATGTATGCTTTATTTTTTTCTTCTATCCTTACCTATGCTCTTGTGCTGTGTGTAATGCAGAATAGATTGCCAGTTTGCTTCTCAAAAAAAGATGTTTCCTTGCAGAGAAGAACATAGCGACATTATTTCAAATGAAGTTATTAAAGGTAAATATAGTTACCTTAACACATTCCATCATTTCTGCATTTCATCATTTCTGTCTTGGAGGGGCTTAGTTTCCTCTCACTGCTTTGTCTAAGCCCTTTGTATTTTGAATGAGGAGGAAGCATCTTGTATGAAGAAATGCTTTCTTTTCCTTGTGATCAGAAACTTAGAGGGTGTCAGAAAGGATTGAAATTATTATTTTTTTTTTAAATGACCAAGTCTCACAGCTATGGGAATGAGTTTGCCAAGTATTGAGTCCAAACCACAATTTAATACCAACAGCAAATATTGTTAAAGGGAAAGTTCTTGCATTTTCTACCTGGGGCAGAAAAAGTAATGTGAATGACCTAAGGTAAGCCAGGCTCATCCTTCTTCTAGCCGCTCCTTTGAATTCCAGTTTCTTGATGGAGACACTGCAAGATATGGCACTGCCAACATCTCTGACATTGTAAGTAGTTTTACAGGAATAAGCAGTATTTCACTTAAAACATATATGAAGCATTGGATTATCAGGTGAGTAATAATTTCTAGTAAACCTTACGGATGTTTCTTTATTCTACAACAATTATGTGTTGATCTATATGATAAAGATTACCTAACTGTACTGGTGTTTGGCAGGTTTCCTCAGTGAAGATGTGTGCTTTAGATGACTCTTGAAATGCTGTACTTCACCTGCCTCTTTGTGCTGCCCAAGTGTAATTTCTACATACCTCCCATTGGGTTTGATGCTTACATGACCTGTCAGGAACTGTGAGGCCACCTCATTTTTAGATGAATGCATTTTTCAGTTGAATATGATAGCCTCAGATGATTAGTTTTGGGATGAATCAAAACAGTTTTTTGAGGCAGCTCTCTTGGCAACCTTCTCATGTGATCAAAGGCAGGTTAAAACACCACATCATCATTTCTTCTTAGTGAGCTCAGGCACTCCTTAATCAACTTCATGCTTTCTCTTCCTTTTTATTAAAACTTTTTTTTTCCCCCCAAATGTCAGGATCAAAAATTTATCAGAATGGGACCAAATTCTGTGGCATACAGCTGCTGGATGTTTTTACCATTTTCAGCAGTAGTTAGCCCTAGTGATTATAGTTCAATATATATATATATTTTCTGTAAAGTGTATGTTTGATTTTAGAAAGCAGAAAGACATTTTTTTCACTATTTCTCCTTTTTATAAAAAAAACAAAAAACAAAACACCAACCAACACTTAGCAGGCATGAGATTAATATCTAGTAGGTTGTTTTTAAGGAAAGTAGGCGGGGTCAGGCAGTATTGGTGTTTTGCCTTGCTTCACAGCAGAGCTAAGAGCACTGCTGGGGTATTCACAGGCACGGCTGATGAAGGAAGGTTTGCATTTTCACGTGAATATAAGCAGAGAACCAGATATGATTCTTTCAACCTGTAAGTAAACGGGCCCACCTATATTTTTCTTGAAGTATTGTTTTGTGCATCTGTTGTGTGTACATAGCAAATGAGCTACTTAATTATTGCCATAGCAATACCCAACAGTTTTCTCTTGTGCAGCTTGGTTGCAGATTGAATGATCTGTATTTGGACTCCTTTTCTCAACTTTCAAAATTACTACATAAATATGAATCCATTAGATGATGGATTCAGCAAAGCATCTGTCTTTTCTCATGAAAATGGATGGAAATGTGGAGATATTCCCACGTGCTGTCTTCAGCGGCACATAGAAATTAGTTACCAATAAAAAGTTTGGTATAACTTGAGCCTGCTTTCCTCTGGTGCAGAATTTAACACAGACAAATACAGAAAGCCTGAGTTTGTACATTTGAAAAGCTGAAAGCTTGTCTTTTGAAGTATTTTTAGCAGCAAACTACTGATATTTTGTACTAGATTAGATATCAGTTGTAGTTGATTAGGAGGCATATTGAGTGTTATAGTAAAGACTTGGTTTTGGTGAGTGAAGCTGAATTTTCAGTTTTTCCTCAGAATAACCTTGTGTAGAGTTAACATATCCCTTCTGCAAGCGCAAGAACTTTGCAGAACATACCATAAAATACATATCCTAGAAATGGATTTCAAAATCAGTAGCGCTTTGAGTCGCAGTGAATCAGAAAAGTGATCAAAGTGAATCAGATCAAGGGACTTAAGAAATAATAAAATGCTGATTGTAAGAACTCATCTGTAACCTGTTGCTTTTGTTTAAACCTTTGATGCTATTTCCCAAAGTCTACAAAATTGAGTGAGGTATAACTGAAGACAGGGCGAAGATTGCACGTGTTTGTGGTCAATTCACACACTCTCACACAATTTTATCAACCCAACGCATTCTGCTTGATGCTCTAGGACTTTTTTAGGAAAACTACTGGCAGCAATGGACCGTCTCAAAGGACTTGCATCTTTTCACTGTGTCTTTTCTGTTTTTTTTTGTTTTTGTTTTTTCTGCTTTGTGAGTATTTGTCAAGTGAGCTTCAACGTCTCATTCCTAGGATTTCTGCTTCTTCCACAGGACTCACTTACCACTATATCTTCTCTCTTCTCTAGGCATGCTAAAAAAAAATTGATTTGGGGCACCATAGTCCTATAAGTTATCATAGTTTGTACTTGTGTTGAGTTTCATACTTGTTAATCTGTCATCAGGAAAATGTGATTTTTTAAAGACCTATTTCTAGGAAGAAAAAGATACTAGCAATGAAATGGGCTACCTTTTTTGTTCCCATGTTAAATTATTTGTAGAATTGACTGATCTCTGTGATTGCAAGCATTTGTCGGAAATTAGAAATAGAAAATTCTCCACACAGCTAAAGAAGGAAGTATTGGCAAATCCTGGATTCAGCAGCCTAAATTCTCATCTTGTTTGAGTTGAACCTACATTTCAAATTCTCCACCCAACTGATTTGTTAGAGATCCTTACCTCCTAAGGATCAAAGCCAGATGTATTTTTGTAGCTTATGTTTTGACAGAGCTCAAGGGAATGTGGGCTGAAAGGTCTAGTGGCGCTGTGGGTGCTGGAGAATTTTCTTCTTTCTGAAGTGCTGCTTTCACTGATACCACCACTGCTTAATTTTTAAATAATGAACTCTTCAGTGATCAGAGGATCAAGGCCTACTAATACTTATGCAACTAAACATCTTTGAATCCAGTGTTTTGTTTAAGAAAAGGTCCTTAATTCAAAACAGGGAAATCAGAATTATTCCATCGATTCCTGTGATATGATTTAGGGTGATATGATTTAGCAGAAAAGAGAATCAAGAAGAAATGCTGAAAATTCATTTTCAATTTCTTACTTGCAATTTTTTTTTTTTGTATTTAAATATGGAGAGGTGTCTATTTAATTTTAACTTTTTAAAAAATTTTGATTTAAAGCTTTTGAGTAGAAGAAGGTAAAGACAAAGGAAGAGCCTCAGTCGTTGGGAGGGTGTGTGCAGCCATAAAAGCCTCAGGCAGGAAGTGCAGATTTCCTGTAGCTGTGCAGTGAGCATCACAGGGGCATCTGGAGGCAGTTCTACGTGTAGAGATCTGTGTTGCTAGCAAAGATACAGATGTAGACCACTTTAATCGAATTGTTCGGTGTGTCACCATTTGCAATGTTGGCCAAATATGTTAAAAAAAAAAAAAAAAGGAGGTTGGTATAGGACAGGTTTTTCTGGGCTACAGCCATGGTCTAACCCATGTGTTGACTTCCAGCTTTGGCTATATGTTTTGCCATCTTTAAAATCTTACTAGAACATCAATTTCATGTTACATTGAAACTCTGTCGTGCTTCTAGTTATTGCTAATAAGCTTCTATGAGGACAACAGATCTAATGAGAAATGATGTATTTAATCAGACTACATGGGGCGTCATCAGAAATAGACAAGTTTTCTTTTTGCACCTCACTTAGTTTATAAACAACAATTAAACTTCTAGGTTGTTTTTTTTTTTTTCTTTTCTCTCTTTCTTTCTCTTCCTGTCTTTCTTTCTTTTTTTTTTTTTCCCAGGAGCAGAAAAGCAATATAAATAAAACAGAAATATTTCCCAGCTGACTTTTTAAAGAGGATTGTTCGTTCCAAGCTTGATCATGCTGAAGACACTAACAAACTCAGTTCTACTGCCCAACAATGCTAGAGACTGTGTTCAAAGTTAACCTGCTGTAGTTTTAAGCAGCTGAGAGACAGCTTAATACATTTAAATTGTGCAGCAAATAAATTACATTACCTTCAAGTTTTTGGCCTGGTTTCTTCAAAGAAAATTGTCACTGTCATCTGGTTTGGGTATTTTGCATAGCTGTTAGTGGAAACTTGTATCAAACAGTTGATTGTGTCTTCTGATTAGTGTAGGTCGGCCACCTTCCCACACAGCAGGTTCTTTACAGGATGCTGCTCTAAGTCTAAGGGAAATGCCCTACGACTTTCATGACAAATAGTCTAATCAAAACACATATAAAATAGGTCTCTTCCACATCTGACTGAGAACTATTTTTGTTCTTACTTTTCTGACATCTGTTATTTTCTCCTTTTTCGTTTATCACAATGAGATTTACTGACTCATATTCCTTTATAAAGAAAATAATTGCTTTTCTGTCACACAGGTTACTAAATGTTTTGAGTGGTAGAATACATGCTGTCAGCACACTTTGCTGAACTATTGATAAAATACATTGGCAAATAGTCTCACAGGTTGACGGAAAGAACAACCTTTTTATTCCAAGTCAGGTCATTAGGATCAACAAGTCAAAAACTCTATGAGGGAGGAACAAATGAAGACATGGTGTGTGCAAGGATACATAATGTGAATGATTATAGAATCATCTAGGTTGGAGAAGACCGTAAAGATCACCAAGTCCAACAGTCAACAAGATAAAAGATCAAATACTAAGACCTTAGGAACCCTATTTCACTTAACGTTCTGAGACCTGTTTTTGTGCTATGACCTCCATATTAGAGCCTGTATGGAACTGGAACAGTGCAGCTGTCAACCTTTTACTTAGAGATTTCAAGTCTCCTTAATGACTTCTAACTCATTTTAAATCAGCTGGAATTATAGTGTATTATCCTTGCTCCTCATACAAGATATACCATACTAACATTTCTGTAAATGTACAGTGTAAGTGATGGTGTTTCTGTTGTATTTATTTTAGAATTATCAACCACATAGTATGTAAGTGTAAAGCACATATTTTGTGAGCATATTAAACCTGGGTTAATGAATATATTATGTGAATAGCTGGAACAGAATCAGGGAAATCAGTATTAATTTAAATAATAAAATATACTGCATGTCCTTTGAGTAAGTCTCAGAATAAGAAAATCTAATGCAAATGCTGGTCTGTATTTGGCTCAGGTGATGTAGAAATTCTGTGAATGCTGAAGAGGATCGGTTCTCTATCTCTTGTCTGTAATGATACTGTGCACAGGGCAGTATGGTCACTTACATCAGTACATATCTCACTGATGTCTTTTTTTTTTTCTGATTTAATTAAAAGAGATTTTAATGCTGTTAGTGAATAAATACAGCTGGGTTGGGAGGAAAGTTCAGCTTCTTTGGTGGATGCAAATTCCACCTTAATGTTTTGCTAGATATCTCACAGCAAGAAAGAGTTAATAATAGAGCTAAGTAGTCAATCGTTATGTAAATTTTGTAAACAATCACTGCATATGCGGAAAATGTTCTTGTTTACAGATCACACCATCCAGTCTGTTTTCTGCTGCTGCTGCTGCTGTGCGGTACAAAAACGGTATGTGAAATCCTTCAGATTTTCAGCAATTGAGACAGTCAAAATGCCTGTACATAAAGTCCATCTATTTTAAAAACCATTATAAAATTTTAAAAGTCCATCTATCTTCAGTAGAAATACTAATTGTGCAAAAGTTTGAAGAAGTTCTACCCTGAACATCCCTAATGTGAACGAAGGCATACATTTCCGTAAATATTTTCATGTGGATGTTTATAAAAGTGTAATCACAAAAACACTTCTTATTTTTCAAAATTAGAGCAATGAGAACAAAGATAAACGTGGACCCTGACACTGACCTGGAGACGCAGTACTCAGCCTCTCAAGCAGAAGATTCATATGCACATACTTGGAAGTGTAAGGTAAGTAACATTTTGGCAGATGAAAAAAATTGAGATGATGTGACATCCAGTGTCTCACTGCTGAAGCAAGCAGAGGAGTAGCTAGCTCTTGAGCACATAGGTTGCTTTGTTGCATAAATTAAAAAATCAGAGTATCCAAAGATACTGATGGAAATACAGGATCATAGTGGGTTCCCAAGTTTGCTGTCATGGATGAGGGTAGTTCATTCTCCAACTTTTGGGTTTGGCTGATGGAGGTGGGAAAGGTGCCCTTTAGAAAGGTGCAATTTCATTGTCGCAGAATTGCAGGGGTTGGAAGAGTCCTCAAGAGATCATTGAGTCCAGTCCCTGTACTAAAACAGGTGCCTTATAATATGTCACATAGGTAGGCATACAGATGGGTCTTGAGTATCTCTGTAGAAAAAGACTCCGCAGCCTCTCTGGGCAACCTATTCTAGTACTCTGTCACCCTTACTGTAAAGAAGTTTTTCCTCGTACTTGCATGGAACTTCCTATGTTCAAGTTTTTGGCCATTACTTCTTGTCTTATCACTACACACCAATGAGAAGAACCTGGCCTCGTCTATTTGCCTTTCATCTCCTTTTAGATATTTGGTAAACATCAATCAGATCACCCCTTGGTCTTCCTTTCCCTAGGCTGAACAGACTTATGCTACTCAGCCATTCCTCATACTGGAGATGCTCCAGGCCCTTTATCATCTTTGTGGCCTTCTGCTGGACTACTTCCAAGAGATCCCTGTCTTTTTTGAACTGGAGAGCCCAGAACTGACACAGTAGTCTAAATGTGGCCTTTCCATTTTAACTTTGGCTTTGATACCAAACTATTCAACTGTGAATCATACTGTTTTACAAATAAGAGTTTTACAAGGTTATTGTGCTGTATGGCAGGAATTTATGACCATGATTAGTACCTTTTAGTTACTGAGATGCTATAGTAGTAGGGGAATTATACAAGAAATAGATGAGAGAAAAGACTAACCATGGAAGATACTTTCTTTTTCACTAGCGTAAGAAGAAATTGCATGTAAAGAACAAGCCTTTACCTCCTCTACCTGCTGAGGCTTTTGAAGACTACACAAAGAAACTCAAAGTTATTGCGTTATATGACTTTTTCGCAAGAGGACCCTCTGATTTATCACTCAAGCAGTCGGAAGAATACATTATCCTTGAACAGTATGATCCTCACTGGTGGAAGGCCAGAGACCAGTATGGGTAAGAGAGACTGGGCATCTAATTTTAAACCCTCTTCCTACAGAGAGATAACAAGAACAGCCCTTTGTAGGATTATCTTACAACCCTCCAAGCATGTCGAATGAGGTACATGTAAATTTAATGGAGGTTTGAAGGTATAGAGAAGGTATGTATGAGGAACGTGGGTTAATTGAGAAGAGTTTGGACAGTATTTGGCACTCCAGAAATGGGGTGACATCTCCTCTCTGCTGGGAATACAGGGTTAAGTCATAGGCTTAGTAACTTCAAAACAGCGTAAGTATATCTGAGGACTATGTGAACCACTGGGCTTTGAGCCATGTGAAAATCCAGCTTTATATGCTTCAAGTGCTCTACCACGTGTTGTGCATGTGTAAAGTCTTCATAAAGACCACAGAGACTGGTAAGACATTTAAGTTAAACAAAACCCCTAATCAAAGGTTCTTGGACATTTTAGAGAACTGGATAACTTGTTTTAGGATCCTTGCTGCATTTATATATTTTTTCATGATGTTCCTCTTTCTCCACAATTTCTTCAGTGTATCCTGTAATCTGATATGAAGAGTGATTACATGTTATGTAATAACTGTCTCTTTTTCATTCACATCCCTCCTTTAAATACTTTTAAGCACTTTTTTGCTCAAGTCAGATTTGCCGTTAGAGTCCGCTTTCTTATTATTTGGTATAGATGCAAGCACTCACTTTTTATTTCTTCATATTGAAGATCTGTTACAAGGATAGAAATAAAGCTAATGATTTCTGATTTGGAAGAAATGTCACTTTTTTCTAATCTTTGTTTTGATTTCACTCAAAAATTTTCCTTGACGTGCTGTTCTTGGCACTCTAAGTACCCATCATTTCAGTAGCCATTCACATTCTGGGGCAGAAACACTCTGCCTCAGGTGAAAGGAGTTATACTCTTACTTGATTCTCATGTTGGGATTCAGAATCTAAAGACATAACCAATAGTAGAAATAACTTCTGTCATTCAGAAAAAGAAGATGTGTATCTTGATCCTATGAATATTTTACATCTTACTATTATATTATCCTTAATATGTTTCAGGAATGAAGGTCTAATTCCTAGCAACTATGTTACTGAGAACACAAAAAGTAATTTAGAAACATATGAGTAAGTACTCTTGAAGACGATGACTCTACTTTCTTTTCTAAAAATTGAGCGGTAACTTTTGACGCTTGATCTTTCAGCTTTTACCAGAAGACTGACTGTGAACAGGGAACAGGTGTTCTCTTTGTTTTCTTTATTGAAGCCTCTTTTTTGTTTTGTTTTGTTTTGTTTTGTTATAAAATTTCACCCTTAGAATGTGTTAAACATTTTTATTATGGTCTATCTGTTTGGACTGTATAATATGATGATGACACCAACTTGAGCTGTGCAGTTGATACAGCAGAATGGAGGAATGCCATCCAGAGGTACCTTGATAAACTCAAAAGATGGGCCCATGTGAACCTAGTGAGGTTCAACAAAACAAGGTGCAAGGTTTTGCACCTGGGTCAAGGTAATCCCAGGTGTGTATACAAACTTGGACAAGAACTCCTTGAGAGTAGCCCTGCTTAGAAGAATTTAGGGATTGTGATTGATGAAATCAATCATAATAATCATATAATTATGATTAATCATAATGACAGAATCTAGGTATGTCCTATTTCTGTAGGCTCACTACATAGTATCTCTTTATTCTGATCTCTTCCCTTTGTGAACATCTAGTTGATTATCTAGGATCTATTTTCAATTTCTTCAGCCTGGTTTCCTGGAGAGAAAAGTAAAATACGTCGTAACTCCAGTGAAGAGGGGGCTGAAGCAGCTTCGCTGTAAAATTAATCAAAATTTAGCATAATGGTTTCCTGTTTTTTTTTTTTCCTTTTATTTCACCTCACGTTTAATTATAGTGAATCACATTCAATGGGAAAGTATTTGTTATATTTGCTGTGGCCTAATGAAGTAATTCCAAATTAAGAGATGCCTGATATACAACAGTGGTTAGTTCTATTCAGGTGTTAACATTGGAGATAGAGCAACTATTAAGACTAACCCTTCTTTCTGTGAAGCAGAACAAATGTTAATTTGTACTGGCTGAAGTTGATATGTCATCTCCTTGTTGCAGGTGGTATTGCAAGAACATCAACAGAAGCCAGGCAGAACTACTCTTGCGACAGAAGGTAACTCAGCCTATGCATTGAGTTAATAATGTCTACAAAGGATTATCAGTAGAAGCATCTTGAGAGTTTCAACAGCCAAATCCAACTCTGTTTGACATGCAAGAGAGAGAGAGAAAGAGAACGTGCTTTAATATAAAAGGATGGCTTTCTGGAGTACAGTGTAGTGCAGACTGTCTAGACATCCCAAAATTTTACATTGTAACCCCAGCAAATTCTATTAAGATTTTCCATATTGAGTAACATGAGTTACATGGAGCTTACGGTGCTTGTCTTTGGTATGAAACACTGAAGACTGAAATCCTTGCAGGAAGTTAGTGAGGTGGCAGAACTTAACAAAACCCCTGATCCTTCCTTACATACAGATCAAACAATTCATGCTGTATTCTACCCTCTATCTCTGATGGGCATTTGTGTGTCATCTAGCTTGTGTAAAATTCATTAGGCTCAAGGGCTAATACAGGGCTTGGGCAAGATAGAGCAGAGAAGAACACCAGAGTTAAAATTGTTTTGCAGCAATTTTCTAGTGATTTGTATAACCTGAATTTTTAATAAATGAAAGAATTTTCACCGCTTCACACTGAAGAGTGTAATTCACCCAAAATATTTAACTCTGGCACTTGATATTTTCCTTTGGTTAATTTTGCTCTGCTTTGTTATCAATTCCTGTTCAGTGCTGCTTTATCACCCTCCCAAGTAGTCATAGGTATACCGCTGAAGTCAGTAATCATCTGCAAGTGCTATTTCAACAAACCTTTATTCAAGAAAGTAAATATCTGCATTTCTTTTCAGTCCAAAGAAGGCTCATTTGTTGTCAGAGATTCAAGCCAACAGGGAATCCTTACACTGTCTGTGTATTCACAATCTAAAGGGTGAGTTGCTCCAAATGGTTGTGATTTGATTGAAAATGTGAAGGGTTTCCCTAAAACTCCTTGGGATGAGGGGCAGGCTGGATATACGGTGCATGGGAGCAGTGAGGCACCAGCACTATTTGTGTAGCACTGCAGCACTGCAGTCAGTGAATTGCTGCCCATATACTGAAATGGTGGTGCTGAGCATTTGGGAGTCAGGGTGCCGATATCCTAAGATAAGATCAATTGCATTCATAGAAATCCTGAAATACTCGACTCCAAGGGCTGCTCATCTCAGCAATGTGGCACAAACAATAAAGCCTTATAATCTCATTTTGCCTGTTATTACACCAAGTACTGTGGCTGCCATATCAGTAAAATACAGTTAGATTCGTAGTATCAAATATTTTTACTGACAATCATAATCTTTTGTTGATTTCAGAAGTCATGGTGGAGACATTCGACATTATCAAATTAAGAAAAACCATTTGAAACAGTATTATGTAGCAGAAAAATATCTGTTCTCCTCTATTCCTGAGCTCATTCAATATCATCAACACAATGCTGCAGGTAATGGATGTAAGCTGATAAGGTTTTACTACTGATAATCTGGAGCTCATCAAGACTTTGAGAAATTGGATGTCACTCTTAAACTAATATTTTCCTTCCAAAAAGATACACAATTTTTTTTATTGGTAATAAATTCAGGTATACTGTGATCCTTTCTGCTGAAGTTGTAGCTGCAATGTGCATATATAATATGGAAAATGATAATACCAAACTCATACATATGAATGAAATTTCATTCATAAAAATGGATGAAACTAGAAGCCTTATGTTCTTACCCACTCTGTATTCTGTTGATTCATATTTGACTGAATGTGATCTTGCACTAAATTTGATCATAGTTCTTTCATTGCCTTCAACTCAGTGACTTGCATGCATGCAATCTGAGAAAAACAGGAGCTGTGCTATGCACCAGCAGGCAGCTTTTGCAGCTTTTGGCACACACATGACATACAGAAGGCAGAACTGGAAGGCAGAAGGACTCTCTGACACTGACTTGCTGTCTACCAGAGTTAGCCACCCCTAGTTGTTGGCTCATGGCAGCCTTTTATAATTTCAAAATACCATTCATTCTTGGTTCTGCCTATCATTTCAATATGGATTAAAATGTTTTTACCATGAGTGAGTAGAGACAGAAATATTTTTGAGAGCAAGTATGATGTAGTATACTTAAAAATGGAGCAATTTGTCAACAGAATATTGGTGCTTTGTTTCCTGCAGGTCTTATCACCCGTCTCCGACATCCACTCAGATCAATCAGATGTTCTTCACCAGCAACAGCAGGATTTAGTTATGGTAAATTCTTTATCTTGTTTTGGTGGAAACCTAGGTATCTGTCTGGGCAAGAGTTGAGATTGCATTCATTCAGCTAGTAATTGTGTCATAAATTTCCCAGTCATAAGAAACATATAACCAGCTTCTTAATCACCAGACTCAGACACCTCAGGTGTCAAATCCAAATGAAAGGCCTGACTCATTTCCTTCAGTTCAATGAGTGTTATGCTTCTTTCACAACCACTAATGCCTTTCTGGACTTCCATAAGCAGACCAGAAACTCACATATACATTTAGCAGATTTGCAAAAGGTTTTTTATTTAAATGCCTATGAAAATAAAATTAATATTGTTGATGGGGAAGATTCTTTTGTCAATTATGGAAGTTTTAAGAAATAAGAATGATGTCTTACACAGTGTTGGAAAGCAAGCAGTAAATGCTGGTGCTGTGCACACAGATCAGGAAGTTAATATTAACTGATAGATGTGTATGTACGAATATACACATATATATGTATGTATGTATGTATATGTGCGTGTATATATACATATATATATATATATATGAATTTCCAAAATTTTTACTGTGCATTTTTACTGTGAATTAGTATTAAGGCTTATAAAACAGTATTAAGGCTTAATATTTCTGGAGAGCAGAACTATTTTGGTAGTTTCAATAGAGGCAGTCAGTGACTATTTCTCTGGCTATATTAGCCCTCTGGAACTGATTTAAAGTTAAAAACATAGATGACAGTGCCAAAAAGAAAAAATCTCAGAGGTAATCAAAGCCAATTTCTTGCCTTATCTTCAAGCCTCAGGCTTTCCTACGTTAAACAATTTAAACAGCATTCTACAAGCTGTAAAGTACCACTCATGTATGAACACATACATGTGTGGAAAATTCCAGATAATTAAAATCCATGCTATAGCTGATGAACAGTCGTGATACTTTGCTGTGTACATTAACTGCAGATGGGCATGTCTCCTAGACTACTGTAACACACAGGATTGTTTTTACAGAGGAGTGGGAATTGAACCCCTCAGAACTGACGTTTATGAAAGAGCTTGGGCGTGGACAATTTGGAATTGTTCATCTGGGTAAATGGAAAGCAACCATCAAGGTTGCCATCAAAAAAATCAATGAAGGTGCGATGTCTGAAGACGATTTCATGGAGGAGGCCAAATTGATGATGTAAGTACAAAAGTTATTCTAGCTTACAGATGACACTGAGATGACCAAGAAACAAATATAACCTAAGTCCATTTAAAACAAACAAAGCTATTGTGATGGGAATAGTGGATGTTAAGGACCAAAAAGCTAGTGTAATGGTTGCTAAACTGCTCACCAGGGCCTTTCTTTAGAATGTGTGCTGCTTTGCACTTGGAGAGTAGGGGCAGTAGATGTGCTTACAGTTACTCCTACAGCCATTCTTTCGTCTATAACTCAGTGCCTCTAGGAGCATGGGCAGAACTAACTAAAGCTAACTAAAGCTTCTCATAAGCTATATTGCCATTCCTTCCAAATTTGAAAATTAGGGGATTATCCAGACCACGTATTGTCTCAATCCATAGAAAGAGGTAAAAACAGAGGTGAAGAACCCTTACAGCCTTTCATGTCCCCTGCCTGAAAGCCAGACAAAATAAGTCCTTTCCGCTTCATATTTCCAAATCAAGGTTTATATTCACTCCATCTGTATAACTGATGGTCTATCACAATTTTGCAAAACGAACCTTTTTTAGGAAATTGTTTACAGAAATGTGTTAGGTAGAGGACAACTCCAGAGCTAGTTGAATTGAATAATGTTTATAAAACACTGAAGGTGTTTCTCAAAATTATCATGATAATTGATCATGAATGAAAGGTCTAGTTACCTTTTGAGTTGGACTTGATGAGTCCTTTCCAACTTGGGATATCCTTTGATTTTGTGATTCTACCTACCAGAGACAAGTGATCTACTAACTGAAATGCAATTTTAAACAATGTTAAACAGGAAACTATCCCACCCAAAGCTGGTCCAGCTGTACGGGGTGTGCACACGCCAGAAGCCTCTCTATGTGGTGACTGAATTCCTGGAGAATGGCTGCCTGCTCAACTACCTGCGACAGTGGCGGGGGAAGCTCAGCAGAGACATGCTGCTGGGCATGTGCCTGGATGTGTGCGAAGGGATGGAGTATCTGGAGAGAAATAACTTTATTCACCGTGATTTAGTAAGTACAATAGGTTTTCTGAGGTTTTCAATGAATACTGATGATATGGAATATGCTGTTGAAATTTAGGGGTGCTTATGTGCCCTGCAATACTTCAACAAAGCCTTTCTGTATTCATGTTTCTTCTGCTCCCTGCTGCCTTACCTTTGTGCTGGGATATATAGCTGGCTTGTCTGCCCTGCCCTTCAGACACAGGGAATTAAGAGGTCACAGAAATACTTTTTTAATAATTCATATTGAGTGTCCTGATGTTGACATTCAGGAAAATACCTGTTTGGATAACTAGACTCTGCATCTGAAAAGTTCTTTTATTGTGCAAGGATACTTGAAATTATTGCAACTCATGAGACAAGCATTCATGCAGGTATATGCTATATGCATGAAATCACACAGCAGTGGAAGGTGTTCACCAACACTGAGCCAGAATTTTACTTATTTCTCATCTTTTTGAGCAGGACACATACCTCCTTTCAGGATATAAAATGCATGAGCTGAAAGTAAATTATCTATTCTATTCTTCCTAAAAATGCTTTTGCCCGGATTTCACATATGTTTTTCTCATTTTTCCTAGGCTGCAAGGAACTGTTTAGTAAATGCTGAACACACTGTTAAAGTATCTGACTTTGGCATGGCAAGGTAAGAGGTGCAAGCTCAGTGTGTGTCAGCTGGAACGAGGCCCATCACCACCCTTACTGCTTGCTTGCTGGTGTGGGAAATTCCACTGTACACAGCATCTACAATTCTGATCAAATCAATAATATTGTTGTTCCTCTGTGAATAGAGTGTCATATTGTCCTCTTGCTGAGTGCAAGACAGATGAGCAAAATATCTGGTGAATGTCAGCAGTAGTTTGTGGACATAGAAATTCCCAGTGTGCCCTGGTCTGCCAGAAGCTCGCTCTTCTTCCAGGAGAAGAGAAGGCTGCTGGGTGACCACATTGCAGCCTTCCAGCATTTAAAAAGGGGATTATGAATTGAAAGGGAATCAACTTTTTACAAGGATAGATAGTGATAGGACAAGGGGGAGTGGTTTTAAGCTCAAGGAGGGAAGGTTTGTATTAGGTGTCAGGGGGAAGTTCTTCACAGAGGGAGCAGTGAGGTGCTGGAATGGGCTGCCCAGAGAGGCTGTAGATGCCCCCTCCCTGGAGGTGTTCAAGACCAGGTTGGATGGCACCCTGGGCAGCCTGGTCTAGTAGCAGATCTGAAGGTTGGTGGCCCTGCATGTGGCAGCGGGTTTGTAACCTGATGATCCTTGGGGTCCCTTCCAAACCGAGCCATTATATGATTAGATGGTTCTAAGCTCAGTAGAGTGAGTGCTCCAAATTTCCGGAGCCCAGTGAGAGCAGAAAGCCACTGGGAACAGAGGCAGGTGTTGGTGCTGACCTTTGGAGCCTCAGCAGCAGGGTAGGTGAGGAAGGAAGACATGTGGGCAGGAAGTGTGACGTGTGCTTCTTATCAGGGAAGTGGTTTTTCTGCTTAGTGAGGGGACCAACCACACATGAAGAGGGAGTGCAAGCACAGGCCAGAGAAACAAAGCTCCATCCACTGTAGAGAGGTGATGAGAACACTCCCTAATTAGTCAGAGCTCAGAAGACACCAGCTTAGTACTGTTTTGTATGTTCTTTATCCAATAACCTCTCATCTTTCCGTGCCTGCCCCAAAAATAAGAAAGAGACACAAAGAAGCAATTTCTCATGGCCTCAAGTTGTGCGAGGGAAGATTTAGGTTGGATATCAGGAAAAACTTTACAGAAAGGGTTGTTAAGCACTGGAATAGGCTCCCCAGGGAGGTGGTTGTGTCACCCTCCCTGGATGTGTTTAAAAACCATTTGGATGTGGTGCTCAGGGACGTGATTTAGCAGAGGGTTGTTGGATAGGCTAGCATGGTTAGGTTGAGGTTCAACAGGTTGGATCTTGAAAGTCTTTTCCAACCTGAGCAATTCTATGATTCTATGATTTTCTCAATGTGACATCCTTTGAAAGGAGCTTTAAAAGATACCAATACATTATGCCTTCAATTGTAAGAGTTGTGTAGTGTATACCTGTTGTCTTCTCATGAGAATTTACAGAGCTTGTTTGGATATTGGGCTCAGCCTTTTAAAATATCACTGTATAAAAGCCCTTATTGGGCACATAAATTCATAGAATCATTAAGGTTAGGAAAGACACTAAGACTATCTAGTCCAACTGTCAACCCATCACCGTATTGCCTACTTAGCCATGACCCTTAGTGTTCCATCTACAGATTTCTCGATCTCCTCCAGATGGTGACACCACCGCCTTCCTGGGCAGCTTGTTACCATACCTTATCACCCTTTTGGAGAGAAATTTTTTCCTAATATCCAAACGGAACCTCCCCAGGCACAGAATAAGACCATTATTTCTCTTCTTAAAAAGTAACAATAATACGTATTGCTGCTGTTTTCCCTGCCTGCAGCATAGGGACCTTTTCCAGGGGGCGATAACAACAGCCATCCTGTGAGCACACAAACAGCACTTTTTATTATGACATACCTCTCACAAGCAATCAAATTACTCATTTAAATTGAAATTTCTTTAACTGCATATATTTCATTTCATTTCATATGCATTCCATATTAAATTAATGATGTAATTTCTTTTCTTACAAACTGACACAGTATTTTCATGGAGTTGTAAACCACCTGAGCAAAACGCTGCCAGAACTGCTTTCACTTTAACTCTTGCTAAAATACATGGTATTTGCTGATGTTCTTTAGATACGTCATTGATGATGAATATGTCAGCTCTTCAGGTGCCAAGTTTCCAATCAAGTGGTCATCTCCTGAAGTCTTTCATTTCAAAAAGTACAGCAGTAAATCAGACATCTGGTCATTTGGTGAGTGGGTTAGGTTAATGTGTTACAAGCTGTTTCCCCAAAACTACTGATAAGATTGAGGAAAAAGCAACTTTTTCTGATGTTTCCTGTCTTAATCTTTAGTGTATCTCATTTTTCAAATCTTGTCTGTATAGGAAGACTGTGTGGGGTTTTTTTAATACACTTTTAATCTAAAAAATTTGGTTTTCAACAGACATATGTTTTTGAAGTGTCTCCGTTAACCAAATGCTTATTAACCTCATTTTCATGAACCATCACTTTAGCTGACTTCAGTATGAGCATAATTACATCAGTTCATTGTTTTTTTTCATTCACCTCAGGTTGCCCATATTTTTCATTCATAATTAAATGCTTAGAAAAGAATGGGACTTCTAGTATCATTAGACAACTTGTGGCTTTGCAGTTCTTGTTTTGTTCTACATATTTTGATTCAATTCTAGGTGTACTGATGTGGGAAGTTTTCACAGAAGGCAAAATGCCTTTTGAAAGTAAATCAAATTATGAAGTTGTGCATGAGATTTCTGCAGGTAACCGACTTTATCGGCCACATTTGGCATCACACACTGTATACAAAGTCATGTACAGCTGCTGGCATGAGGTTTGTTGGTCTTTCTTTCTTGTGATATTACTTTAACTTCACTTGCAATGTGGATCTGAATGCTATCCTCAAAAATTGGAGCAATAAACCTTTACTTTGTGGAATCCTCAGTAATTTTTGCTATGCTTTTTCACAAACCACATCTAGTTTAAAAGCCTCTGTTTCTTTTGACTGTTGCATTCAATAAATACCAAGCACATAATCTACACAATAGGTCTACACCATCCCTGGTTTTGAATATATCCCCTATGTTTCCTCCTGTAGTGTGCAAAGGAATTTTGCATAAAAATGCTTTCTTCTGAAAGTACTTTTTCATTCTGTTGATTTCTGGCACACTGATGTGCAGAACAAGATAAACTTCATCTCTTTAACCTGTCTCAACAAAATAAAATAATAATATGAATAATAATTTTAACCAGTTTCTTTGATGTACCTGTAACCATCTTCTATTAATTTAAATTTCTCCTCTGCTTTTTTTTTTTTTTTTTTTTTCCAGAAGCCTGAAGGACGTCCTACTTTTGCAGAATTAGTGGAAACCCTCACAGATATAATGGAGATGGGATAATTGGGGATTTTATACAGGTGTATTTACTGAAAAGTGAACACTGAGCTGGCCAATGTAGCGTATGCTGAAAACTTTAGCCTTTTAAAGCAGTCTCTACTTAAGCTATGGTAGCAGCATCCCCATATTGAAGCTGTTTGGGCTTGGCCAAATTTGGAAAGATACCTGAGGGGACTGGATTACTGGATTTGTACTCTCAAGCCTTTATTTCCATGAAAAATCTCCTATCTAGAAAGAAGTAACCAAGCTTACTCACCACATAAGCATTTTTACTTATTCTTTTTGTCAGAGCTACACTAATTCCTGTAACAATATTGATAAGAAATGATTTGTTACTTAATATGGCTCATGCACAGGGAAATAGTGATTAGCAGCAGCAAAAGTGGTGGAAGAACCTGTGAAAAAATTCCAGGACTAAAGGCAGAGACTTTTGCATTGCATAACACTGAAGGAATGGAGCAGTTTCAGAGGTAACTCAGCCTCCAGGGCAGCATGCGGATTTTTGCCCAGACACTGCACTGCATGTTGCTGGGGATCCAAACACACAGAAGGGGTGGAGGCAGCAGTTATCCTTTGGCAGCTCCTGACTCACATCCAAACAGCTGGAAGTGCTCAGCACCCCTGAGGAACTTTAATTCTGCTCATAGGTAAAGGCTAATTTTGTGTGAAACAGAGAGAACAAGTAAAGATTATTTTATTCAAGCTTCTCCCTGAACTTTTCATTGTCTTCCATTCCTTGCTTGCTGCAGCATACTCAAATGCCCATGCTTTTCTTATTTCTCCTTCTGCAAGTGCCCAGAATGGTGAACAAAGAAAGGCTGGAAACTGGCCATTAAACAAAGTGTTTTGTGTTAGTTTAACTCAAATAGAGTCTGTGAGACCTTACTTGCACCATATTTGTAACTGTGCTTGTTAGCATATCGTTCACTTCTACTTCTTAATTTTGGTCAGTGCAAATGTATTACAGAAGAGGCAGGTGAATTTGGTGATTTTTCAATACAGAGAACAATCAGGTCATTACAAATAAATAGTAGTTTAAAAATGTGATTGCGCTGTGAATTATTAATAGGTAAGCACATCATATTACATTTAATGGAATATCATAGACAAAATACTTCAAAGCCAGTAGATGAAGAATGATGGATGTCTGAACAAGTTAGTTTTTTCATTTCCATATTTTAAAAGTAACTGAACCAATACAATCAATCATTCCAAGTTTTGGATTTCCAGAAGGTGATGACACCTTTGGTCTAAATTCATGGCAATAATAGTTCATTTTTACTGCAATAGCATTCCAATAGTTACCACCCCTTGGGGCAGGGAGTACTTAACTCTACCATTTGGGAGTAACTTCACACACACACTTTTAAGATCCTTCTGCTTGAGTGAAACATGATATTCTCATCCTTTTGTGTAATCTGCTGAAAGAATTGCCACCAACCTATGGCTCTGTTTACTTTTATAACTGACTTATTTATGAGCATTCAGTTCCATCTCAGACCTCTAACTGCATACAAACCTATACAATGCTATACAAAGCACTGCTTTGAGCTTAGTACATGTTTATGCCTGTATTACAGTAATTCAATGCTTTTGAGCTCTACAAAAAAAAAAAATCAAATTTTATCTGAAGTATAAATGCACTCAGGGACTTTTAATAATATTAGAGGAATATTTTCCAACAGCTCTTGTAAAACTGGTTTTGCTACATATATTACTGCAGGTTAATATGTAATACCACAGTACCATGCAATAAAAAGGGGCTCTGGTAAGTTCAAGTTCTTGAAGCACCCTGCTTTTGTTTGCATTGTTGAGTTGTCCCGTGGTTATCTTTGACACACACTGGTCTCAGATGGAAAGTAATATTTGCCTACCATTCCTTCATCTTCAGAATTCCACCTTTCTGGAAGGTGGGCAAATTATGAGTGGGCTGATGTCAGCACTCTGACGCAGATGAATTTAATAGCTGATATCACAAGGCTGACAGTAAATAAATTAAAAAGCACTATCATGTGCTTCAGGATCAGTGGAATCAGAGTTTAATCAGTAAGAAGAAAGGTCTGGCAGGGCGAAGGTTGGGTGTGTAGGGCATGTTTACTTACTTGAGAAGCTATACCCACATATAAAGACCAACAGGCCAACTTAGTCCTTGTGGTGGCTCCTAGTATACCTCAAACCCCAGACATGTAAAAAAAGAGAAAGAAAAGATAGGTGAACAGTGAGAATAACTCATGCCATTGATAACAGTCATATGTGTCTGCTAGCTGTTTGGCTTTTTTTTCCTGATAAACCTTTGAGTATTTCAAAAGAGATTTTTGATAGAAAATAAGATATCTGAGGAGCAGACGAGGCGGTTTGATCTGGAGAATAGAAGGCTGAAGGGAGATTTCATGGTTTTCTACAACTATCTGGAAGGCGGTTGCAGTGAGAAGGATGACACTCTCTTTTTCTCAGTGACAAGTTGATAGGATGTGAGTAAATGGTCTCAAGCTTAGCCAGGGGTGGTTTAGATTAGTTATCAGGAAGTATTTGATAATAGAGAGGGTAATTAGACATTGAAATGGCCTGCCTAGGGAAGTGGTGGAGTCTCTGTCCTTGGAAGTATGAAAGAGATGTGTGGATGTGGCACTAAGGGCCATGGTTTGTACTAAAGGGTGGTTGGTTGGATGTGATATTCTTAGGGGACTTTCCAAACTAAATGGTTCTATGAAAAGAGCAGTAAAGATTGGAAGGAAGCACAGTGTCCCCGAAGGGCTGTTAAGAGTACTTAGCAATGGCAAAAATTTGGCCACTGTTTGCTCATCAAATATCATAAAACAGACTAACAGCCAGGTGAGACAAAAAAAAAAAAAAAAGCTGTTGTCCTAGCTTCTATGCAGCAACCCCTTAGGATGTGCCTCTTTTCTATCAAAAGCTGAATTGCTGGCAAACTGCAGCATATTTCCATCCTCAAAAGTACTGCTGGCAAGTAATCACTTGTGTGTTATACGTCTGGGCAAGTTTCTCTACAGTGCTATTTGTTTTTGAGAGCAGCTTTCCCTCTCCACCCCTACACAGTGAAGTTTCATAAGAAGGTAACAAACGAACCTAAGTGCCACTCTTCATGCATCATCCAGCCTGGCTTCTGCCTACCTCCTCATCCAGTTTAGAAACTTGCCAGAAAGGAGTCAGTTATGGGAAAAACACTTAAATGTTTCCTAATGCATTTGCTGTTTTGGTTTTGCTGGAATTTAAATAGTAAGAGGATGACATTTGCCATGAGTATATAATTAAAGATAGAACTCCAGGCCACAACCATCATGAGTAAAGAAATTTAAGTTCTGATGAGAATTCTTTGGGAACAAACCTGACTGGGGCATGGCTGTTTTAAGTGTGGCTGGGAAGGCAGGTTCTTAGAGAGAATAATAACCTATGAGCTTCCTTCCAAATTCCCTGCAGATCATGTAACCTATGCAAGTCTTCTTGATTTACCTACTTCTAATCAGCACACCTGTGTAATTAATTTAATTGCTCATTTGTCCCTAGTTATGGTATGGCAATGAGTAACTACCAAGATGGTTTTATTTCTGCATTTAAAAGCACTAATTTGGTTAGTGATGTATTGCCTTTAAGGTTTCCTTTGTTTCAGTTAACCATTCTACCTTCTTTCCAAAAATTTCAGATTACTTTAAAAAATAGCTTTCATTTGCTGCCTCGAAAATCTGAAAGTTCACTCAAATACTTCCATGAAACATGAGCACAACAAAAAACTCCCTAATATTCAGCTTTGGTTTTCCTTCCCTAGTTTAGAAGGAAAGGCATTTAATTTGCCTACCAATCTTATTCCTGAAAATCCTTGTCTTCTGGCAGCCAATATTATCATCAGGATTAAATGCTCCTTGCTGATGCTTTCTGTAGAACATAAGGGTAAAATAACACATCCGAACAAATTGAGTCACTCTGTAAGACACCAAAACCTCTCAGTCTCCCCATACTCTGCCCTCCATCTGCATCAGAATACTGCAGGTTTTTTATTTAAAGGTAGTTACACACTTGGCTTTTCTAAGAGAGTACAAAATTTTCTTTCCTATCAGAAAAAAAACCAGAAGTCAAAGCTACTAAAAGAAGGTCACGATCAAGACAGATTCATATGAGCTGCAGGGACCTCAGCCAGACCTCTTTCATCTTGAATCTGTGTGCACACAGAATGTGCCACTAAAACCAATTTTATTGCTGATTGTAAATGTGGATTACTCTCTTTTTTTCCACCATGCTTACAAAACACCAGTCATTTAATAAGTAAACCATGTATAATTTATTACAAGAAAAATATTAGCATAATTTCTGTAACGATTAAACTTCTTCCAAATCATTTACTAAATATGAACAGTTTCAAAAATAATACCTCTTCTAGCAAAAGCTTTTATACAAAAGATAATCAGTAATTTACTTTGTAACATTTTAGAGTTCTTGAACACCATGGAAATAAGCATTAACTTTGATTTTCTGACATTGCAAGAAAATAACATTATTTTCCTAGTAGACGTTATTTACACATTAAAGTAGACAAGCAGGTCCAGTAGGAAATACAGAATTCCTGCTTCTTCTAATCAAGGATTTAGAAATAATGTCTAGGTGATTGGTACAGTTACTACTTCCTCCTGTACGTACGTCAATTACAAACCTATTCAAGTGGAAAAGAAAGATGCTTGCAGTTTAGAAATAACTTCAAGAAAGTATCCCTAGAGCCACTTCTCAGGTTTTGATACCTTCTAAATCCTCACTAAAATAAAAGAAAAACCATTAACTAGTAAGATGTTTCATGAACACCTTTCAGAAAGGAAGTGCATGGCTTTGGCATCAAGATTAAACTTGGCACAACACAAGCATGTGTGCAAGCATGCTGCAAGCAGTAGCAACCATTTTGTTCCTACAGATAAATTGTGAGATTTCTGTTCACAGAACAATGTAACCTGAAGTGTCAACATTTACTCTACTGCTTGCACATTACGCAGCCTGCTTTATGAAGAGATTCTGCTTAGCATATATATCTCAGCTGATCAGAAGTCATTTTTAATAATCCAGCTCTCTTGCTAAATCTCTGGCAAGCATCACCCTGAACAACCCAAGATGTGGGAAAAAATTCTAAAATTCTCCAATAGGAGATGTTGCATAAAAAATAGACAAACTTGTTCACTGCTTGACATATTATAACCACCAGGTTTCTGTTCCTCATGTCAATTATTGAACATTTTAATTCATTATTACTAACAGCTGGTGCACAGAGGAGTGTGCCTTTACAGGCAGTTTTCCAGAGGATAGCAGTGACCAAAAGTGGTCTGGTAGATACAGGTAAGTCTGCAATTCATGACAGTGGAATGAGGAACTGTCACTTGAGAGTTTCATTGGCTGAATAAAACATTGTCTTCCCCATATAACACAGCTGGGTCTTCCATGCGTTCCAGTAAAGTGTGAGAGGTTTCATACTCACAGTGTGGCAATGATGATTCTTTTGTAACACTGGACATCAACTGACTCCAGGTGATATCAATATTTTTGAAAGCATGTAATAGAAAAATTCCAATTATTATACTGCAGAATCCACTGAGGGTCCCAAGGATGTCATCCAGGTCCATACTACTCCATTCCTTGAACAGGATGATTGAGCATGTCACCACTGTCATGGTGAAACACACGTAATAAATAGGTGTCACTAGAGATGTGTTAAATGTGTCCAGTGCTTTGTTGAGATAATTGATCTGTGTGCTAACTGAAAGCAATAGGATCCCCACCAAAACATAAACCAGAGGATGTCGATAAACTGGCTTCCACTCCAGCATTTCTTTAATGGCAATGCCCAGGCCTTTGACAGATGAGACAGAGAAGGCACCAATGAGTGAGCAAATTAAAACGTAGATCAGTATATTTGTTTGACCTCTCCGTGGAGCCGCAACAAAAATCAACACAAGGGCAACAGATATTAGGAGAACAGCAAACGCAACAAACACTGTATGAAAGAGGAAAGATGAAATATCAGACTATGTTCAAACACATGCTGAAAGTCATTCAACTTCAATTCAATTTCTCTAGGAACTGAAACACAAACTCAGTGCATTGAAATAAACACAACATACATGCTTTGTATTTAAAATGCCAACTATATGTTTAATTTTTGATTGTAGGAGCTTTTAAATTATGAGCTGACTCATGAACTAACTTGAATTTAACTCATTTTGTCCGATGCTACACTCCTCCATATGAAATTCTTCTGCTTCTCAAACACACGCTCTCTTTGAAGTGTACTCCAGGATATTTGTTTGAATTAGTACGAACGCCTGCTTACTTAGAGCAAGGTAGTAGCTGGGACTTAGAATTGAACAGCATTTCAAATGAAGTAAGTTAAGAACTGGTTGAAAGTAACTTTATTTAAAGCTGTGATTTATTTTAAGTGGAGGTAACTTGGCATATAGAGCCTTAGAACTTCTCAACATGCTGGAGGACAGGAAGACTCAGTTCATCATTTCTTACTCAAATAATCTGCAAGAAGCTATGTAAGATGAACTGCTTTTAAGCCTGCATCTTTGGGAAATACGGTACATGCACAGAAGCCATTTGTGCTCATGCATTTATTAAGGGCTTCTGGGCTTCTGGCACAATCAGCTCTGCAGCCAGGACGTTCTGATTAGCTATCCCAATCCACTCACTCACCAACAGATCCAGTGAAGGGAGAACACATCACAATCTGTCATGTGCCTGCCACGACATATGTCAGCTTAAGTGTACAGACCTGGATCTTGCAGTTTTATTTCCATCTCATCCAGTGAGGTGATCTCCTCTTCCTCTGGGGCATGAATAACCATGACTGTAGAACCCAAAGCACTCAGAACACAGCCCAACTTGCCATGAATATTCAGTTTCTCCTTCAGAAAGTAGGATGACAATATAGCACTGTTTGACAAAACAGAAATAAAAGATTCAGGTCCACCAGGTATGTGAGACTTTGTACTATGAGCAACTTCAAGTCTCTTGAATTTGGATATAGGGGAAACATGTTTGAAACAACCAAATTACAAGGAGTTTTGCACAGCAAAGGTCAATCCGAAGTTTTAGGGGAATTTAGCAACTCTGATCAGATCCCTCTAGGTTGAAGGGTCTGAATTTCTTAAGGAACTGGTCATTAGTGATTGCCTGGGTCAGAGGTAATGGGCTGCTTACACAGAGCCCTTGAACACTCATAGCTGATCAGTAAGCTGTTGTTTTCTCATAAAAATGGTTTAAAGCACTCCATTTGCCATGAGAACAAACACAGGCAAGTTTAGGTAACAGTTCCTCACCATCTCTCTCTGAGCTCTCTAGTGGATTTAAGATTTAATCTAAGGATAACACGGCCCAAAAAAAGGCAACCAAAGAGTGCTTATGATCAAGAATTACACACAACCTTAGGCATAGCCACATGCGTACTGATGTGTTCATGAACAATTTTTCAACCTGTTGATTAAATTTCAGTTATTTTTTGCATTAAGTTCTCACAAGCTTTCTATGAAAAATTGCCACCTGCTGGAAAGGAGGGGCAGCAGCCAGCCAGGTGGTTAGCATGAATCTGCCAAAAATGTATAGTAAGTGTGTGTCGATATAAAATTATACTTCTATTATAAAAAATGTTTTTGAAAACATTTTAAGGGGAGGATGCCATATTTTCTTCTAAAGTTTTATCCCCACTGAAAAATAGGATAAGGTTTTTTTTAAGGAAAGTGTCATTTCTCTAGGAGGAAATAAGTTGCAGCCTTCTAACACTGTGCTACAGCTGTATACCAGGTATATGCTGGTAAGAAACACACAAGGAATATGTGGAAGGCTGCTGCATGTATCAATCTTTGAAACAAGACTTTATTCCCTCTACCCAGGAAATTAATTTCTAAATAATCAAGGGATCCTCCTTGTTGAGGAACAACAAGCCTTTCTTATCTGTATTTGCCCATCAGTTTTCTTATTAAAATTATTTGCTTTTAACCAAAGACATTATTTTTCCCTCAGACAATGAATGATCAGTTTGCACTAACCTTATGAGAACACTCAGTGCACCCAAAGGGGTAACTAAGGTTGCTGGTGCAAAGGCATAGGCAGCAGAGTTTGCAGCTTCTCCCAATCCCACTGCAGAAGAAAGAATATTTGGATGAACACAATGGAAATAAGGACTCGAGAAAGTTATATGCATATCCCCTAGGTACTGTGTGCAGTATGACTATGATGACAAAGCTTAAGGCAGGCATTTACAGAACAGCTCTGCATTGGCTACACCTTCCTGCAAGGAACAGTGACAGTGCATAGAACTGGACAGATTCAACCATATTGTTTCTGACTAGATGATAAAGAAGAGGCTGTTGTTCTGCAGAAAACCCCAAGCAGCAAGCAAAATAGTTGAGATGAGATACCAGAATCATTTCAGTCATAAAGGTGATTGCAAAGATATTTCTTTTAACTGAGGTGAGTGAAAAATTAGAGAATGAATTTGTTAAAAATGAACTGTTCTGTGTAGAGTCTATATATAGTTGAGAGATAAAGGGTGACTTACTTGAAAGCAGTCCAGCCCACCAAAGCCATTCTTTCAAGTAGGAATATCCACCATGTCCTGGAAGTGGAGCAAAAAATCTCACTTTAGAAGAGAGAAACCACCTTATTTTAACAAAAAAAACACAGGATCAAGTCATATAGAGTATAGAAACATCATGTTATCTGGATGTGACATTAATATTTTGTCTGAATTTGACTCACATTTTTATTAATCACTTGCTGCTTTATGACTTGTGAGAAATGGCTTTGACTAATTCACACAGAGGAAAAGCACCAAGAAAAAGTGAAGTGTCAACTAAGATTCTTGATGAGCTTAACAAATATTTTGAAGTGCCTTCCCAGGTCAGATCCAGTATATCCTTACACAGAGATCTGCCTTTTGACTCTGCTTATGATTTAAGTTGAAAGAAATCAGAAAGAAAAATGTCACTGCGTGCATTATTTTTTTCTTGCACAAAATATAAGTAAATTGTGTGTTCAGTTACATAATTTTTTCAAGTGCCGAAATCTCTGGAATAACAGATTTTGCAATAAATGCAACAAACAAAAGCATAATTGCTATCACTGTGCATGTAAATGCCATAAAAGAAATTATCAGGTAAGTCTGAAGAGATTTTTAAAGCTCTTGATGTATTTCTGTTTCTGCATCTGCTGCCATCAATGGAAAATTAGTTGTACTAACTGTACAGACTCTTGTAATAAGTTCTTCTATGGCTCACTGCACTTTTGGCTTTTAAAAATACAGGAGATCTAATGACCATTTCATGACTTCCCATCTCAAAGGAAGCAGAAAAAAATTAAGGAAAAATAATAGAGATAAAGACTTCTTGAAGATTAGAACAAAGGCAGAACTTCATTTGGTATCTGACTGCCGTCAGGGAGGAGTTGTATGTCAGTGCTAACATAAGGTAATGGCTGGTAATGGAACCATCAAGCCATGTGCAGCAGGAACGCTGCTTACCAGCACGGGGAACTCCTTTGGCAGCCAGCTTCAGGAGGCCTTTCTTCTTCAGGATGAAGCTGGATCCAATGAAGATATTGGAACTGACCGCCAGAGCCAGGCCAATGTAGAGCTGGTACTGGCTTCCTGCAGGTTTAGAAGGCCTCAGGCTCGTTTCATTAAAAGTCCCTTCCATAAGGGTGAGGGGAGAAGGAGGGATTTGTCTCCAGTGAGGGCCTGGCCACAGGCCTGGTAGATGTGATGGCACAAGCCCAAACTCAGCACCTGCAGGAGGAAGCAGGGAGAGCTATTCACTCGCCAGGCACAGCTCTGAAGATGCTTCACCCTGTGCTGCTTGCTTCTTTCCATGTCCCCCCAGGACTACCATGCATTTCTGTAATTCACTGGTGCATGCCTTACTTTTATATAGAGATTTTCCCACTACATAGGCTCAGTCAAACAATTACAGAAATACCAAGGAATGCAGCAATCAGATATTACCTTCAGTGTAAAATTCAACTTGAAATATTGAAAAGCCAACCTGAAACCTCACTATAAAGTGTTCTATTTTGTGCAGAGACCACACCTCCAGAACACAAACCCACAGCAAAATCCATGAAAAAAGAAAAGAACAAAAGGAGGAATTATTTACATGGGGGAGCACGAGGGGGATAGCAATGCTACAATACATCATACAGCAGTTTAGGCAGAAGTTTCAGTTTTTTGTTATTAAAGCACACACATCGTGTGCTTTTTATAAAAGCTGTTTCAGCTTTTGAGGACAGTCTTTTTTGGAAATAAAGGTTTTATTGCTAAGATACACATCAGCAGTTATATAGTTTAGTAAGTACAAAAGCTTAGTCTATTGTAATTCACAGAAAGCATTGAATGCAACAAATCATTTTGTTTTCTGTGCTTCCCCTGTAATTAAATGACACATGAAAGAATCATCCTACTAATGGCACCAACAGCAATACACTTTTTCTTTTTTTCAACTGAAAAAACATTTGGATATTTAGTAGAAAAGGACGTGCCTCTGTGTCTCCTCCTACCTAAGCTATAGAAGTATTAATGTTGTGTCAGAATTACTTCATTACACTATTAACAATAATTAACCTTGGATAATTCACCTAATACTGCTTAGGAATGAAAATGCAAAACATCAAAAGAATTAAAAGTGGCATGAAGTTTGACAGCATATCTTCATTTGCAGCGAAGAATGCTGACATTAAGACTAGGAGATACCACCATGTACAAGTAAGGACCGAAGAATGAATGCCTGCTCTAGCGTGTCCTGTGCCACACAGTGCAGCAAACACACTGCTGTAAGATTCCACTTGATTTTCAGGCTCTGCAATTATATTTCCTTGCTTGCCAAGAGAGTTTCTACCTAATAGAAGTTGTTTTGAATTGCTAAGTCGGACTTTTTCATAAAAACGGTTGCACAGGATGGATATGCCCATATATTGCAGGTGAAAATTAAAATCCTGCAATTACAATACATTAATTCATAGTATGAGGATACTACTTTTCTGAAATCATAGAATTTCTAGAAGTTGCAACTGAATAATCCAAAAGAAATAGGATAAGAAGAAAAGAAACAGGAATAAGAAATACAGATTTGCATCTGGACGGGAAAATATTTTTAAATCCCAAAGTATTAGTGTAAAGTATTACCATACTTCCCCAGTTTGGAGAGCTCCCAGGTCATGT